>NW_017731695.1:1353546-1400518 GCF_001890085.2 Hipposideros armiger
AGTGACACTGCCCTCCACAGCTAAGATGCTGAACAACAGCTCAACCTGGAGCTGGGCTGCTGTGAGTCGCTGGCGATGGCGTAGGCTGCAGCCCCTGTGGCCATGGGTTGCCATGGACTACTGTATGTAGCCAGCAGCTGCCGTGAGCGGCCGTCCAGAAGACGGCGACTGATCTGCCTCCCCTGGGAAGAGCGCAATGATAGTGCCAACTTGGGCCAGTGAAGCAACGTCCTCCACAGCTAGACTGAAGAACAAAAGGACAGCAACTTGTCTCTTCCCCTTCCCCCAATTCCCCAGTATTGTTCCCATCCCCCCAATTCCCCAAAAAAAATCTTAAAAAAAAAAAAAAGAGTAAGAAGCTGCCAAATTCAGGTCACACCAAGCCTACCTCTGGAAACTTCAGTTTCCTCCTCTGCAAATCAAGAGGATGGAGCTAGATAACTTTTATGGTCCCTTACAGATCTAATTTATGAGACTATCCCAAATTAAGTGAAAGATGACAACATTGAACTGATGATTTTTGACTACCTCATTTTATTCAAAAATATTGATCGAACTCCAACTATGAGCCAGGGGCTGTATTAAGATCTAGAAATTGAGAGATTCACATAGATGATCTCTCCCTCAAGGAGCTCACCTTCACTTAGAGATAGTCAAGTAAACATCCCGTTATATACAGTATATTGGTGGTTATCATGGGGAGAGCATAGTGGAGTGCACTTCATCCTAAAACACAGCTTTGAATGAGGGAGAGGTCTTATTTGTTTAGCTGCTGAAAGAGTTTATTTAGTTGCTACCAGACTCCATGTGTGATATTCAAAACAAATCAAAACTTTTAAATGTTAATATTTAGGCACACTGATCCTATTCCAGAGAAGGGAAGGTATGTCCTGAGCAGATGGCCACAAGGCAAGAAGCATCGCTAAGCAATGACAGGCCCTTTTGCATCAGCCTGAGAAAGTTAGCCCTGTCCTCAGCATGCAGTGCAGAGAAGCTGTGCAGGAGGGCAGGGGAAAGAGGCTGCCAACATACCAGCTTCTTAATTAGGATCCGTAATTACCTGTGAACTCCTAGAGCTCTGGAAGTCATGCAAATGCATGGATCCAAATACTTTTCAAAGCCAAGTAGAAACGGCCCTTACCTTAGCACCGTTTTGGAGTCTGCATACCCATGTCTGCCCTTTATCTGGGCACACAGACAGGAAGCATGCATCCTGAAATCTCTGGTTGCATCATGCTATCAAACAAAACAGGAGCTTTGAATGGAGGTCAGTGTCCTTCAGGAATCCGGGATTTTTCTGTCTCCCATTTATTTTGTCTGTATGACTACTGCTTCTCAACAATTCCCTTTTGTCATTTTCCCCTTCATCTGGAGCTCAGTGAACCCAGCTTGCCTGGCTCTGTCGCTGGTGTTGCCACAGTGAATTATGGCATCTCTCTGAATTCCTTGCTGAAGAATAACTCCCATTCTTCAAGATTCACTTGTGTATTTCTGTCTATCTTTGACTAAAATGACAGGAGTCGCTCACACGGGCCCGAGCCCAGTGAAGGAAGCTGATAAACACCACTGATGCAACCCGCAGTTGAATTCTGATGAAAAATGCCATTAAAAATATTTTTGGCAAAGGATATTAAAAAAAAAATCGGTTAACTTTCTGTTCATGCTAATGGAGGAGAGAAGTGGTGCAGATAATCCAAATGTCAATTGTATTTAATTTGACTCTGCCTGCCATATGCTTTGGATGGCTAAGGAGGCATAGAGAGTAGGTAGAGGCTTCTGCAGGTGGCTCAGAGGCCTGAAGCTTTGACAAGGCAGGGACCTTTGTGATGTGTGACTTCTCTTTTTTTTTGAAGGTGGAGCTGTGTCTCAGTGTTCCAACTGTGTGTATTTAGGTTAGCTCAGCACACATTGATTAAGAAGCTCCCATGTGCCAGGCACAGTGTTAGGTACTGACGGTTCAGGGGGGTTAAGGTATATGAGGGTAACGCATCAGACAGTGACCGGATGGGGGCCGAGAAACATCTACCATCAACCTGTCAGTGCGGTGCACTCTGGGCTCTGCTGGGCATTCCCTCAGGACATGGAAAGCATCTTAGGAAGATTTTTTTCCCCCTGAATTTTTTAGTTTCTGAATTTTTCTCTTACCTCCATGGCTACTCCTTTTTATCTTGTCGGCAGGAATACACTCCTCTCCCAGCCACTAAATGCAGAGTTCCTTTGTTATAGGTTTTCTCCGCCTCCCACCCCCACTTCTCGCCATGGATACTTTCCTTACTTAATCCCATGCCCTCAGTGAACAATTCCTTGCAGGTCACCCATACATGTGTATCTTTAGCCAAGACTTCTGTAGCTTTGCCCTGTGTTTTTAGCAGCTTACTAGGCAGTACGTCTTGGAGGTCCTAAGGTACCTCATACTCAGCATGTCCAAAATCCAACTCACAGTCTTCCTTCCCAGGCTTTATCCTCTGCTTGGACTCCTTCACTCAGTGAATGGCACCATCAGTCATCCCTCTGGAAACATGTCAGCTTAGACACATTCCATTTTCCCAACCCCCGTGTCTACCTGTCACCAGGTCCTACTGCTTTTACCTCATAAATGTGTCTGGAATCCACTCAGTTATCTCCATTGCTGTCACCACTAAGATGTCCAAGCTAACCTCCCCTCTTCCCCAGACCAACAAGTTCACCCACGTCTACTTTGGATCCAGTCTAATCCTTTCCTCATAATGCAGTCAGCGTGATTATTTCAAAACACACATCTGAAAAAATGTCTTTATCGTTTGCAGATGCATACTAAAACATTTCTAGATGAAATGGTATAATATTGGGGATTTACTTTAAAATATTCCAGAAAAAGAAATAATGGGTGGGAGAAGGATCAAACAAGATAGGCAAAATGTTGACAACCATTGCAGCTGGGTAATGGGTACCAAGGGGGCTCATTGTACTCTTCTCTCTATTTTTGTGTATGTTTGAAATTTTCCATAATAAAAAGTCAACACATACATACAAACAAAGGTAATCATCTGTCTCCTTGCTTAAAACACTACTTACTAGCTTCCCACTGCTCACAGTATAAAGACAAAATTCCATAAGAACCTCATGTGCCTGTGAAGTCAGGTCTCTGCTGATGTTTCCAGACACCTCTTGCACCATGCACTCTTGCTCTCAGCATTCCATTTCTACCATATGTTATTCCCTTGTGCATGTTATATCCCCTCCAGGTGACAGCCAAGCACGCTTTCCCTTACTAGGTCAAATCGCTCTAATATAGACTCTCAAAACACTGGATACTTCCCTTTCATAGTACATGTCACCACTGCAGTCTTTGTATGGTTGTGAAAGCTACTCAATGTCTGTTTTATCAACTAGTATATGAAGCCAGGAATCATTATTTAATCCCAAGCATAGTACCTAGCACGTGTTATCATGATCAATAATTATTTGTTGGCTTAATGAATGAATGAGAAGAGTTAGAAAGTACTTGAAAATGGCATTCAGTTTTCAACTTGACCACAGAAGCTCTAGCTAGGGTCTAGTGGAGATGAGTTAAGAGGAGCCTGCTGGGGACACTGGTTTGTCCCCCCACAGTGCCTGTGAGATAGAGAGGTGCTAGCTCTTGGCCCTGCCTCATATTCCTTGAGACAGTAAATAGTAGAACAGATTCCCTTCCAGACTTCAGATCCAGAAGCTCTTCAGCTGTTGTTCCTAAGAGTCCTCTTTGTCAATTGGCTGTGGGACTCAGTGCTCCCTGGAATGAGCCTCTCCCCATCATCTGATGGTCCAAGTCTGGGCTTTATCCTTGATCCTTTTCACAGTCTATCTCTGAGTTCTGACCAGTTACTCAGTCTAGTGCTCCAGGTTTCTCTAAGGCAGGCCTCACCCAAACTCCCTCCCCAGTAGAGCCTGTTTGGTACATTCCAGCCCCGCCTCCCATCTAGGTGCCCCACCTGGCACCTCAGCCTGGTGGCAGAGACCACCCTGGATGGACATATCACCTAGTTGATGACCATGTGCTAGCCAGGCTGGGTCTTTGGGAACAGTTTATTGAGTTATGTCTGAAGCTGGGGTATCTCCCTTGACCCTCTCTGCCTTAGGCAACACTCCTGAACCTCAGGGCTTCCAGCACTCTGCCCAGGGAGCTCTGCTGCTGGAGCCAGCCTCACAGCCAGGTAGGTCCTCCGGACTGGGGACCTCCATGGTGAGAAGACCCTGAATCAGCTTATTGTCACTTTCTCCCCGTCATGCATATCATAAGTTAAGATACCATTAGAATGAGATTGAAGGAATCCAGGATCAGCAGCCAGGAGATGGCTCCAGTCTCAGACTTGTCATTATTGAGCTGCACAATCTTAGACAACTCACTTCTGTTGGTCCCAGCTTCCTCACTAAGGGAAGAAGGAAGAAGGAATGGAGGAGGGCAGGGAAGGAGGGAAAAAGGAAGGAAGAAAGGAAGGGAGGGAGGAAGAAAGAAAAAGAAGGATTTTTGCTAGATCCATGTTTTCCAAACAGTTACACAAATAAAAGTATATTTTGGTGGCCAAATAAGTTTAGAGAATGCTGAGGTTAAACAAGCTTTCTTTACAACAGGACTTCTCAGAACTTCAATGTGCTAATAATATGCATTGTGACTCTCCATGAAAGATGGAGAATTAAGAGTTTGCCACACTTACTTAAACACTGTGGAAATCATTTGGGAAATACTGGATTAGGTTATTTCTGGTTCTAAAAGTCTAATCTCTGAATTTAAAATTTTGTGGTTTTTTATTCATATTTAGATGTGTGATATCTGAGTGTGATATGGTCTGAGTCTTTGAAAAGAGGACAATGATGTTCCATTGAAAGGATGTCCCTTTGAATGGAGGCAATAAACTAGTCGTGGTCAGGACTAATGGGCAGACAACCTGTTTCTCCACAAGAGAACGTCCACTTTCCATCTGGTACCGTCCCTCATCACCTGAATGCATCGTGAAGGTCATTGACCTGAGAAAAGGAAGCACACATTTAAAAAGGTGACAAGCATGAAGCCTTGGTGGCCCAGCTTAGGATGCATTTGGGAGGGTGGCAACTGCTGAAGTCTCCTGACCCAGTGCCAGCTTGTTAGCGTGTCTCCTCCAAGCCTGTGAGCATTGGGCTCATGTGTCCAGGTGACATGAGCTCTAAGATTCAACAGAAGAACAATACATTCTACTTCTACTTTATATTATCCTCTTATGCCAGATCATGAGCTTGATCTATTGAACCAAACAAACTTAAGATTGTTCAATAGAAAAATCCATTATTTTAGTAAAACTGAGAGGGTCTATCCTGGCTAATTTGGTTTCAAAAGACCAGTTTTATAGACATCGATTGTTTCACCCATGAGAATTTTTCAAGGCCTGTTTCTGGCCAAGACAGTAGCATTTCATGTGCTGCCTGGTGCTCATGACCTCAGGCCTGACCTTTCAGCTTCTCTAAGTCCCTTCTCACTGCTGGGCTTCTCCAGCCTTTTTGGCTGTGCCTTCAAATAGTCTTACCAACTTCTGCTGTCCAGTTTAGCAACTCACCTCTCCCAACTATCCACCTTATCCTCTGACTGAGTTTTCTAATCTATTTTTCTGTTGTTAAAAATGTGCTCTCTGGGCAGTCCCAATATCTTCTACCCACATTCACTGATGCCAAAGGGGCTCCCTACACTTGGGTTTTTCCCAGTCTTTTCCCACAGTCTCCAGTTCCCCAAATTGGACCCAGACTCCATCTGGTAGAACTCTAAAAAATCATATTTGACATTTTTTATTTCTAAATAATATAAAAACAGGGGGAGAAACAACAACACATATTAATGGACCATGACACACATAAGCTACTTTCTAACCACCCTTGGTATTTGTCTTTATTTTTAGAATGTCCTCCTGCTGCTTTTACTATCACTCTCTATTTGTTTTTGACAAGGTTCATAGAACAGGAGAGAAGAGAAAGAGGCAGGAGGGAGTGCAAAGAAACAGTTCATTAAAGAGAAGAAAAAGAAAAAAGCAAGACACGTTGCTACCACCACCACCACAACCCCAGCTGACAGGAGCCTAGTGATGCTCAGGTTTCTCAGGTTAGCCTCACGCATCACCTGTTGTGACCTTGGCCCTGCATCCCTCTGTGCTGGTTTGCTGAGTCCTCCCTATGTAGGGTGTTCCATTGTTCTTTAATAACCAGTGGCTTCTGAAACGGACAAGTGACACATAAATCCTGGTATGGCTGGAACCATAGGAAAAGGGGGCAGTGTTGCTCAATGTTGAAGTACTATGAAGAAGGTTTTTGTTTTCCTTTTCTCCTCCCAATAACAAAAATGACTGAGGCTCTTTGGATGTTTGGCAAAATCAAAGGAGGGTGAAAAGGGAACTACCCTTTGGAACAGGGTCCATTGCTTCTCTGGAAGGCTTTTCCTAACTAATAATGATCACTGACACTCCTGGCTCCTGGTACTTCAACAAGAAACCAATAACTATGTTGTAGTGTCTTCTATAAACCATGTGAGTAACTGTGGTGAATCAAATGTCATAGTAGAGTTTAACCTCTGGTTGTGGATATGAAATACATACAAAAGAAAGTATTAGAGAATGATGCTCGATGGTGTCAATTGCAAAATTTTGTCCTCCCCTGTAGAATCCTGTTAGAATACAGGATACATTTTGGATAAATTTTCCCTCTTTCATTGCCTTTTTACCCAACATAAACCCCAAACCACCTCTTGCCCCATAAAAACAACTGTCACCAACACACTTACACTTGCCACCCAGTGATGTGACCATCACTCAGCTCCTTTCAATGCTTCAGACCCTCACCACTTAGGACTGCCCACTCACATCTCTGTGCCCTGCTCTACCCAGTATCTGGTTTTGTCATAATACCCATGACCCTTTATTTTACATATCTATCTGTGTGTCTATTTTCCACTTGTAAATTGCCAGTTTCTTGAGGTCAGAGATTTTTCTTATCCACTATGAGTCCTGGAACTGATTGAACTAGATGTGTGACCTTAAGCAAATAACTTACCCTCTTGGAATCCTAGATTCCACATATATCAATTGGGAGTTAATATTGTCCTCATTGAATTAGGTGGTTATTGAGGCTGAAATGAGACAATATAAATAATGCATGTAACCTAGCACCTGGCATACAGTAAGTGCTCAAGAAGGAATAGATGAAACACGAAGAGAACGTCGGCGTTCGCAATGCCAGTGCAGCCTGGGCTCATACATAAAAGGTTCTCAGTAGTGTCCAATGAATGAATGAAGCAAGAATGACTGAAGCAAGTGCTTTACTCAAGGGAGATTTCCTGCCTATGAACAGTTTCTAAATAAATTGTTCTCAAGCTGGAGATAAATAGTGATGCCTAAAGTTCCTTTTCAATTAAGTGTGAATCTTTATACCTTTTTCTGATTCTTTGTAAGAAAGAAATGCAAACTTAGTTAAAAAGGGAACACAGACCCACTGAACAGTTCAGAAGAAATTGCTGAACAGGCAAAGAAAAGCACCAGTGTCTGTCAATCTGAAATTTTGGGCGATGCACCACTGGGCAGAGGTTCAAAGGTGGCCTGGCTTTGCTCTGAGCCAATCTGAGCCTGAATGGGACCCTTTCCATCCCCTTGGACTGCACATGGTAGTCACAGAAGACCACCAGGCATCATTAAACTGCCCCACATGAGAGGAGGTGAATTAGTGTCAGGGTCTCCACAGTATACTAAAACTATTAAATGGGGAGTAAACTGCTCTTCTGGCTCATATCCAATCAATTCTGAATGAACTGGCAATTATCCAGCAAATAAAGTATGAAGGTGAGATTGGTCAGAGGGAAAATGGAAAAGTAGGTGGAAAGTGTTGGTTACTCCCTTTTTATGCTCTCTCTTTCCTCTTGTCACTCTCTCCTTCCTACTGTATCCAGCATCTCTGTGTCTTACAAACCCTCAATCTGGCTCTGCCTTCTCCAATTTGCTCAGCTGGGTCAAGGAGGTGTGGTACCTAGAGGAGTAGCCCTATGCCAACCGTGACAGGAAGGAAAGCCATATTGGTCTGGACTCCAGGCTTGGCAAGGACACTGGCCTTCTGCTTAGTCCTTGCCCTCTGGTGCATGCTCTGTATGCACTGGCCTGGCATTCTATTCTGAGCTGTGAGGACAACCACTGCCCCTTCCTGACTCCATGTGATCAAACCATGAGAAGACTGCTGTTACTACGTCTTGCCTCATAGATTGGATTCCCATTGATGTGGACACATATGTAGTTATGGTCCAAGTTCATCATTCCTCTTGGACAGTGTAATCCAAACTGCTAACTTCTCCCTACCTCCCAGGGCACTGATCCACATTGTATAATCTCTCCTGTTCCATATTCTGCAGATTTAGGAAAACTTTTGTTTCTCTACTGCTTACCACTTAAGTCCCAGTATATTTTTGTTAATAACTGTTATGAACTAATTGTTTATGTCCTCCAAAATGCGTGTGTTGAAGTCCTAACTCTTTATGTGATGGGGTCTTTGGGAGGTAATTAGGGTTACATAAGGTTATGAGGGTTGGGCCTTCATGATGGGGTTAGTGCGCTTGTAAGAAGAGATGCCAGAGAGCTAGCTAGCTAGCACATGCCATCTATCATCTATCTATCTATCTATCTATCTATCTATCTATCTATCTATCTATCTATCTATCTATCTATCATCTATCCCTTCCCTCCTTCCCTCCCTCCCTCTCTCGCTCGCACCACCATGTGAGGACATAGTGGTAAGGCAACCACCTGCAAGCGAGGAAAAGAGTCCTCACCAGGAACCACATAGGCTAGCACCTTGATTTAGGACTTCCTGCCTCCAGAACAGTGACAAAGAAATTTCTGTTGTTTTTGGTCATCCAGTCTATGGTATTTTATTATGGCAGCCTGATCTGACTACTACAACAACCCATTTTTCTTGCACTTTGCCTAATCGGCTTTCTAATGGAAGGTGAGTTAGAAAGGGATAAACTAAATTTGATGAGAAGGAAAAATAGACAGAGAAACAGAGGTTTAATCCAAAGAGATGGTGGAATTATTATGCTCCAATACTAGTTACTGGGGGAACTGGCAGGAGGTAATACAGACCCTCCTGGCCTTGTTCAAATTTTCTCTCATAAGTCGTTGACTACTATACTGCCAACCAACACTGATCTGCCAAAAACTTATTGAGTAAATTAATATTTATAAGTGCTTCGCTCTGGTTTTCCTCCCATATCACAAAGTTTTTGCTAATTTTAAATGACATTTGCCTCTTCACTGGAGATTAACAAGACATGAAGCAATCCCAATATTTTAATCAGTGTTTGGGGATGATTCCTGCTGAATAGCAAGAAATGTGGCTCTTCTGGAAATCCATTTTTTTCATGTGTTTTCTTGTTTGCATCCCTCGTTTAAAGAAAATTGACTTTTTAAAGGGGAGTGATAATTAATCTTTGAAAATACTGCAATTGCTTGGCTTTACTGCTGTTTAAAAATACTCAGTGTATGCCCAAGCTAAGCAGAGCTCTACTGTGTGTGTGTGTGTGTGTGTGTGTGTGTGTGTGTGTGTGTGTGTGTGTGAGTGTGTGTCGAGGGTTGGAACGACAGGATGAAGTGCAGAAGCCACAGCACGTAGATGCATTGTCATTAGGCACAGTGCCAGTCCCAGCTGGTGGGGAGGGGCTGAGAGGAGTGCGACCAGCTCTGCGCAGCCCCCTTAAGTGGTCTAAGAAATGCTTGCGCTCCGCTGAGGCACTTCACAGTCTTTCTGTAAGTGGAGAAATTGCCTGCTCAATTCAGATTAACTGCAAGGCCAGACTGATGGATGGTTGAGAAATTTGTAAAAATTAGATTATAATGGAACAGATTTCATCTCCAGCTATATGATATTAGATGGACTGATAAACCCCTTCAGGTATAGAACAGATAAAAACGCTGAGTAAAATACTTGAACATATATTTTGTAAAGCAAGGTGGAGCTGGCAGTGAAATAAGGGGAACAATGGAAGACTATAAATGATAAGAGTGCAATATTCTATAGGTAAATAAGCATTAGATCCAGCGATTGTCCTGAAGACATGTTAGGGAGATGTGGTTAGAGGAATTTTCATGCAGACCTCACCTGGCTGTGCATATTAAATGAGAGCTCAGAGCTCTGGTATCCTAGAGCCTGGATTTTCAGGCACCATGAGGATGCACATTTACAGGTAATAAAGCTTAAGGCCTGACTAGACATTCTTTCACAAAGTTTTAATCTTCAAAGGTCAACATGTTTGGCAGGTGAACTAGAATATAATATGCCCTACAGAAGGAGAATTGTCCGTCTTTGCCTTTGTTCTGTGTAGAGTGAAAAGAAAATGACAGAAAATTCCACTAAGAATTCCTACCTCACATGTCTGTCATTCAGGTCTGAGGATAGAACTCATGCCACCTGGTAATTATAAAGTAGAACACAAAACACACAAACACGCACGTCAGACATAATCTGCCCCCAAGTTGACAGTGCCCAGAAGAGCTTGGCAGATGCAAATGCAAATCCTCTGTGGAATTGTACACTTAAAAGCCAGATCCCCAAAGTTTCAAGGAGCTGAATGAAGCTCACAGTCAATAGCCACCAAATATACAAAGAAAGAAGCCACCATGAGTGAGAGTCAGTAGAAACAATAAACTATAGAGTCCTATCAATTAAGAATGCAAATAATTAGATAGAGAATAATTAGAGAATATAATTAGATAGAGAATATAACACATGTATATTTTATATATTTAAAGACAAGAGAAGGATGAAAAAAGTGACAAAACATAAAACCAGAAAGATTTGGGGAAAAGTAAACAAACAGAATACTTAGAACAAAAATGAAGAGTAACTGAAATTTACAAACATTATGTACATACTAAACAGCAAATTGGCCACAAATGAAGAGAAAATTAATATTCAAGAAAAAAGATCTGAAGAAATTACCCTGAATGTAGTATAGAGACAAATGGATGTAAAACCTGAAAGTAGTTAAGAGATACAGAGGACAGTATTGATAGGGTGGGTAGATAGACTGAAATGAGCAGGAGAAGGAGAGACACAGCTCTGGTTAGAAAGCCCCTTGCTGCAGCTCCTGCTTGGGTTAAGACCAGTTGCAGCTGCCCTCACTTAGGGTACCAACGCCTCATTAGCGCAGCAGGATTCCAGGCTGACCCATACCCCTAAATCAAAGGGATATGTTGTTAACAGCCAGAGAAATGAGGGAGACATCCCGCTTATCAGAGTACACAACCTGCTTGTGAGGACCACCAGTACCTTACTAGCCCAGCAGGATTCCAGGCTTACACGTGCCCCTAAATCAAAGGGATATGTTGTTAGAAGCCAGAGAAGAAAAGAAGACATCTCACTTATCAGAGTATACATACTACTTATCAGGATCATTTTAGTGAGCTTCTCAAATAAATCCTAAAAAAAAAAAAAAATGGACAGAAGCTGCCTTGAGAGCCAAAAGGGAAGACCAGGCACCTCAGCAGGAGAGGAAGAGAGAGAAAGAGAAGGGAGTAGGGGAGGCCATTCTACCCATAGAAATAAAAGCCTTCATGCAATGTAAGGAGAGGTCTTCCCCCCTCTTGGGATTGGTCCGCTCCACATCTCGGAATGTATCTGCCTTTACTAATAAACTTCTAACTATCCTATACCTGCATAAAATGCTGTCTCAACTGAATTCTTTCCTTCAAGAAAACAAAGAGCTGAGGAATATTATCACAACGCGGTAACGGTATGAAGAAAACCCCGCATCTACTTAACTGAAGTTCTAGAAGGAGAGAATTGAGAGACTGGTGGAGAGTCCATATCAAATTTATAAAAGTTGAGAATTTTCTAGAACTGGTGGAAAAACTGGACACCTAGAATCTAACCCCAAACTAGGATAGTACAAATAAGGAAAATTTCCGGTGAATCTCACTCATGGACATATATACATAAAAGACCTCATTAAAGAGTTCCAAAATCAATCCAGCAATGTATAAAGAAGATAATAGTGCATTACGAGTGGTGCTGGGCCATCTTTCTTTCTCCCCTGGGTCACTTTATAACAGCCTGTGGGATTTAAATATCACATTTATGCTGATGACTTCCGAATCTGTATCTCTAGCCCGGAACTCTTCTTTCAGTTTAGACTCAAGTATCCAACTACCTAAGTACTGCAGACGTCCCAGCCAAAATGTCTAAGGAGACTCCTTCAGTTTTCCTCCCAAGTCTGTTTGCCTTGCCCCTGCTTTGCTTCCCCTCTCACCTCCAGCTCTTTTCCTTGGCTGTTCCCACTTCCCTTTCATTCTTTCTAATCTAATCTATTTCTAGTTGTTCTTCACACCTCAAGTTCTTCCACGAAGAACTGTTTTCTTGTATACCTCCTCCCTTTCTCCCAAAACAGGGTTAGTTATCCCTCCTACAATTTCTAGTGTAGCATTTAATGTGATATTGCAGTGGTGTGTACTTCCCTGTCTCTCTCACTAGAAGCTTCTTCAGAGAGGTATTTCTGTTTATTAAGGGGACATCAGCTGTGAGCACAGGGCTGCCCTTAGTTGTCAATTTTTCGGCAAGTATTAGTTGATTGAATGAATAGAGTAGCATAGATGTTTTAGTAGAGTCATGCACACAGAGATAAGCAAGTTCAGGAGAGAGACATAGAGGAATGTCCTCCACCTCAATCTGAGAGATGCAGCCCAGGAGATGTTTGAACTGACTTTGCTAATACAAGTTTTGGCTATCTTTACAGGAGGGAATAGGGTGTAGAGCACAACATTTGAGATCAAGAGAGTAACACGAGCAAAAATGCATGTGGGAAATGTAAGCAAGAAATCCAGAGCAAAGAGTGTCTGAAAAGCACAAAAATGTCCCTGGTGAGGTCCCGTTCTCCAGCGTTTTAGAGGTCAGTCCTCAAAGGTTGGCCATTCTCCTTGGGGTGCGGGAGCCTCTGAAGGATTTTTAAAGGGAGAGTCACATAGCCAGATTCATACCTCAGAAAGATTAATCTGTAAGCAGCAAGGAGAATGGCCCAGAGGGGTGTGGAATTGGACACAGGAAGACAAGTGTAGGGCTTGCAGCCATCCCGTTGATAAATGACAAGGGCCGAACAAGGACAATGATGGTTTGTTAGCAAGGAGAGGAGCTGATTGTTCTGACCAGAGTGCTGCAGGAAGGAACTAGTGCTGAACCTGAGTATTCTGTTAGGATTGTCATTTGGGGGATTATCCAGCTGTCAGCACATTTGCTGGCCTGGCTGGAGCTAAACTGATCGCATTTGTGTCTCCCTGGAACCACTGCTGGAGTCGGTGGAGACATCTCCCCCCCCTCCAGGAGCCATCTGGAGAAGGTCACTCTGACCTGAGGGATTTATTTTCATTAAAAAGTTTACAAAAGCACAAGTCATCGCTCATAAAGGGAGAGATTACATCAGTTTTGATCCTTTCTGTCTTCTGCGGCTGGTTTTATTATCATTTTGGCACCATTCTTGATTTTGAAGCTGAAAACAAATAGTGGCTAGATGTTCAATATTAGTTAAATAGAAGATATGTTAATCCTCAGGAATCTAATTTCGATGTTAAAATTAAAGCCCATTGCAGACTTTTCTTAGCCTTTTGTGGAAGCTGGTGACTAATTGTTAAAGAGAGGTTATGCCTGGTAGGTTGATTACACTGCATTCCTTTTTATAATCTTCCTTTTTTTAATACAATGTTTTCAAAAATACTAATTTCTTAGGCAAACACAGTAATCTCCACAGACTGTTATCTAAATATTTAATTTGCATACTGAATCATACATCTGATAGGGTGAAATAAATGTGATTAACTTCGTTAATATAGATGTTCCAAGACGAATGTTTTCCTTGCTGCACTGTAATGTTTTTCAACTCAGATTTGTGTTAGAGCCTCCTGGCTTTTAATGCCACACATTACTGTCTCCTCTGTCTTTAATGGATAATGTTGTCAATACCGCTAAACAAACAAGCACTGGCCAAGGAGTTTTGTGTGTGCTCCAGCTCTCCGGAGGAGACCAAGTGGTAAGGATTGAGATAAGTGCATTCCAGCAGCCTCACCACAGGCCTAGGCACAACCTGTGTCCTTATTTCCCAGGCAGGGTTAGACAGCCCCCAAGCCATGCTGGGGACTGGGCCACAAGATGGATTTCAGGGGAAAATAATTCTTTGTCTAAATGAGTGTTAGAATCCAGAAGAAAACTTTAGTCTACTGTACTAAAGTACAGTGTAGTATACAAAAGCATGTACTAGTTTTTACTGAGAAGCAGCATGGCATTGAAACTTTGAACTCAAACTTCCTAGTTTCTAACTGTGCCTCCGTTTCCTCGTTGGTAAATGGGGATCTTAATGTTACCGCTCTCTCAGGTTGTTGTGAGGGTTAATTGAGTTGAATGTGTGTAGAGGGCTTAGAAATTGCCTGTTGCAACATAACCAGTTTTTCTCCTTTTTCGTTTGGTACCTGGCCCTCCAGCATAGGACCTAACCTAAATTTTTTTTTTTTTAATTTTCTGGCAAATGCTCTTTTACTTTTCTTTTCTTTTTTAAGATTTTTTTTTATTGGGGAATTGGGGGGCTGGGAACAGTGCTGGGGAACTGGGGGAAGGGAAACAGACAAGTTGCTGTCATTTTGTTCTTCAGTCTAGTTGTGGAGGATGTTGCTTCACTGGCCCAAGTTGGCACCATCATTGCGCTCTTCCCAGGCGAGGCACATCAGTCGCCGGCTTCTGGACGGCCGCTCACTGCGGCTGCTGGCCGCTCACGCTGGCTCCTGGCTACATACGGTAGCCCATGGCAACCCACTGCCACAGGGGCTGCAGCCTACGCCGTCGCCGGTGACTCACAGCAGCCCAGCTCCAGGTTGAGCTGTTGTTCAGCATCTTAGCTGTGGAGGGCAGTGTCACTGGCCCTCATATGTGGGATCCAAACCGGGGCCCTCTGGCGTCCCAAGCCAGTTCTTAACCATCGCGCCACTGGGCCGGCCCGGGCCTGACCTAAATTTAACCCACTGGCATTCAGTGCACATTCACTGAACACTGACCAGTTCCTGGGCGAGGTACTAGGATTGCAACGATAAGTAAGACACACTCTGCCTCAAAGAAACCAAAGTCTATTGGAGGAGACAGATATGTGAATGGTGGACTCAGCTCTGTGTGATAAAAGGAACGACAGGGGCAAATAGATAATGTTCCAGAGACAGTAGCATGGAGGGAGGCTTGGCTCTGATTTAGGAGGTTTACAAGGAAATGGTTTACATAAATTCTAACTACTCACCTGGGTTTTGAAGTATGACTAGCAGTTGGATTGTCAAGAGTGTGAGAAATGAGGGAGAGTAAAAGGGTTAAAGAAAGCAGGTATAGAAGAAAGCAGAATAAGGGAGAAATAATACTCTATCTTTCTTCTTTTTTTGTTTCCTTGATTTGGCCATGAGTTTTATAGTTCTGTCGTATTACCAGTTCTTAATCTAAGTTTGGAAACAGTTGTCTGCTTAATGGAAGAGTCAAATTGGTGGATTCCCTCCTATTCTGGAAACTGGCGTGCTGTTGTGCAGCTGCAGATCAACTGCCATTTATAGGCCACTGGCTTCTCTCCAAAGATGGAGTCTAGACTTGGTCCGTTATTGTGTTCCTGCATGATCCTCTGGCCAAACCGAATCAAGAAACTGTTTGCATATCAAGTCCAAAGCCTTAGCTATTTAGAGCTTCATTCTTTTGGGAGAAATGGGTTGAAAAAAAGTTGAGACAACTTATGCATTTCAAAATGTAACCATCTTTTTTGTGGGTAGAAGACTGAAGGATGGAAGTGCCTGTTCTCACAATCACCTTCTCTGTCCTTTGTCACTTGCCTTTCAGCATCCTATCACAGTGAAAAATGGATTTAAAAACACCTCAGCTTCTGATTCATTAAAATTAAACATGTCAGATCTTACAAGAGAAAATACAATTTTCAGATGTAAAATGAAAACATTTTTCCCTCCTATTTTGCTATTACTGTCCCCACAGTCTCACAGTTGACACTTAACTTTAAAAGGCCGTTTCACACAGTTAGGCACAGAATTCATATTGGGAGCATTATGAATTGGAGAGGCGGGTTGAGCAAAGGACCTCTGAACTGACCTTGAGAACCACACCCTTTTTCTAATGGTCCTGCCTGGCTTAATCAACTGGAACTAAGGTGTTTCTAGGTCATCCTCCCAATGCTGTTAAATATTAAATGATGAGTATTGTTTCTAGGCTGGTCTTATTCTTGTCCCTGCTTCTACCTACTGGCAGAAGGAGAAACACGGAACTATCCATTGTCCTCCCTAAATCTCTTCCTCATCTTGGATTCCCAGTCTTAATGATGCCGCCATCTTCCCTTCTGAGAAATCTGGGAGTCAGCTCACACTTTTCATTGTTGTTAATCTCTTGACCTAAAGGGTGACTATTATTTCCATCTTCATAACTTTTGCTTTCACATCTCCCCCTTATTTTCTTTGCAGTTGTATAAATAGATGAAAACTCGTAGTTGAGAAAAATCACCATTTTTACATCATATTTCAAAACATCACTCATCTGGACTTCTGTAGTACCTTATCATTGGGTCTTTCTGCCTTTGGTCTCATAGTTTCATCCCAGGTTTGTGAAATTGATCATGTTTTTGACTGGCTCTAAGACCAAGTCTAAACCTCTTAGCATGGCATAGAAAGCCTTCTGTCATTTGGCCCCACTCTCCTCTCCAACTTTCCTTCTTTCTTTCCCCTCACATATATCTGTGCACCAAGCATCCTTAACTATGAGTAGTTCGTCACATATGCTCTGCAGTCTTTCTTCCTGCCTTCGCATGTGTTCTTTCTGATGATTGATTTCCCTTTCTCCTCTAATCTCCCTGTCAAATCCCTTCAACTCATCTCTCTATGAATTCCTTCCTGAATCATCTGTGTCAGTCAACTACTGGCAGGAAATAGCTCATTCAAAATGGGTAACTGGAAAAGAGTTTAATAAAGAGAATATTTAGAAAGACATGGGCAGGATGTGAGGAAATCACAAAGGATAGAGTAGTAAGTACCCTAAGGCTAAAACAGGGGGCTGTCATCTGCCTTCTTCCCGGGCAATGGGGGCTGTTAACCTGAACCCAGAGACAAAGTTGACTGTTTGAGGGATGCAGTCAGCCCACAGTCACCTACCTACCCCCTTTGCAGGCAGGAAGCTAATGGAATAAATACCCTAACATTACTGTGTTTCCTCCCTTCAGTCTTCTGCCAGCACTCACCATTGCCTGAAACCAATAAGAGCAGGATAGGTGGGCTGGGAGCCTTTGAGACAGACCATATTGGTGGGCCTCCTGGGGACACAGAGCAGCATAAAGAATACTGAAGAGTGGACCTGAAGGGACAAACAGGAGACTTCTGGCACCCCACCCAAGCAGAGTGATCACTGTGACACAAAGGACCCAGCTCACACTTCTCTTATTGCCATTATAATACCACTTTGCAATTACTTGTTTGTGTACTTCTGTCCCTTACCATGTTATAACCTTTTGGATAGCAGGAGACTTTTTTTTTTAAAAATAATCTTTGCATTCCTGTTTTTTACCACATACCTGGCACGCAGAGACGCTCAAACTTTTACCTAAATGGAATTGGTTTATTCAGAGCACCATGAAGAAAGTGACAGCCCTGGAGGGTGAGCGAACTGCCTCTTCTCTTCTTGGATATTGGAGGGGAGGGGACATGTCACCTGACACTAACAACACTTCTTCATGCTCACTGCTTTCTTTGACATTTTTCACCTTTGTCCTCACTTCCTCCCTTTAGTCCCTTGATCCACTTTCTCAAAGGATTCCAACATCTGGAATCCCTAAATCTCAAATCATTATCCAGCCACCCTGAGGTACTAAAAAAGATACAAGAAAGATTGCTTCAGAAAAATAAAACTAATTTCTTCCCAGTTTCTACACTAAGTTCTAGCTGTACTTCTGCTCTGGTTAGATGGGCTGAACTATTTATGAACTTTGAATTTCCTCCTGTTTGATCTTTCTCACCTAAAGCCTAGAGCAGAGTTAACCTGTAAGCAGCCTCTTAGCTGTTTCCTGTTTTGGGTCCTACCCTAGTCCTTATTTGGCCCTCTTAGGCTGAGGGCATCCCAGGAAAAGATATTCCCAACCTAAAGTGTATCATCTGAAAGCCAGTGAGGACGTCCCCACTTCCTCACCCTCCATTTCAATCCTCCAACTGGAAGGTCCATGTCCAGTAAAACCAATATTGTGGCTCCACTTGGTTTTCCTTGTGCCTCAGATGCATATCTGTGCTCTACCTGGGTTTAGATTACAGAGGGAGAGGCTGAGGGGCTGGATCCAAGCTTTGATGCGTGGAGAAAAGATCCTGCTGGTAAAGAGAAAAACAAATTTCCTTATGTATTTTAATTTCTGATTGGATCTCCTTAGCATGACTCTGGAATGAATTTCCTATTTTTGGTGGGGACTACAGATCATTGAAGGTATCATTGGAATTTTGTATGATTAGACTACTCCTTTCTACTATTATCTTCACTAAAGTAAACATATTAATTGGGCACTAGATATTTTAAAATCTTTTTGCTAGGGACTGTCTTCAGTGTGCAGAAGGCGTATGCTAGTAGTGTCTATGGCGACGAACCTCAGTCTTTTTCCCATGGAATAGGAGGCAGCTAAAGAGGGGAAAGTAGTGATGTAGTTGAAGACAGAGAAAGGAAAGATGGGTGTTCTTGCTATGGACTTCCTGTTCTTTCCCCATAAGATCTCTTAATCTACTTTACTGTGATTGCTTTTTTTCATGTTTATCTCTTCCACTAGACAATTCACCCATGAAGGCATAGACTTTGTCCTGTTTATAAGCCCAGTACTTAGCACAGTGTCTGACCCATAGCAGATGCTCAGCAATTATTTGCATGAAATAGTAAATTTATACTGTTTGAAAAAAATCTGTGTGCCAATGGGAGGCCTTCACTTTGTTCAATAAATGGGGCCAAGTTGAGAGTGTGCTGGGTATGTACTGTGGCGATAGAAAGGAAGATACTTTTATCTCTTCTGTCACAGAGGGATAAGTGTGCAAGTTATTTTCTTATATCTGTATAAAACCCAGGTAGAAACGTGAGTATAATATCACCTACTTATTCTGATTTGAAAGCTCTTGTGGACTGAAAATATCACCCCTCACCATTTGGGTTAGTCATTATCAGCTTCTATCAAAATGAAAATATATATCATGGAATAGATGCATGATGATTCTTCATAAGCCATAGACTTGTTGATTTTAACATCAAATCAGTTGAAATAATCTGTGAGCCTGGGACACAGGATGGCTAGGTTTTGATAAAGATGAGGAAGAAAGGAGAATTTTTATATGTTGGTCCTCAGTGTAGGGTGAGCATAAAGGAAGGCAGTTCTGTGGGGGCTGAAAGCAGATTAGCTGGTCATCTGAGCGAGGTGGGGTGGGTTGTCATGGCAGAACAGGTCTGGGTGGAACACCTCAGTAAGGTGCCTGGAGAGCCAGGAGAACGTAGGATGAGGGGAGGGGTCTTCAAATATATCAAAGTTTACCTGGCACTCTGCTGGGAAACTTTTAAGATGGGCTAGAACTCTTGGGCCTACCTTTGACACCAGTAGCCCTAAAAACATATGCATAGGCTCTGCATAAATGCAGATGGGAAACTGAGGCAAAAACAAGCCTTTTGGTCAAAATGGATTCAGTATAGTTCAACTTGATCATGAGACCCTATTAAATATCTGCAAGACACTGTTTTGGATGATTGTGGTGCATAGACAAGGCATGTAAGATATCATCCTTTCTCCAGGGATTTCATATTACAGTTTTGAGGACTTCATAATAGAATATCAAACCAATTACTTCTTTGCTTTGTATTGAAAAGGTATCAATCTTTGCTCAATCAATAACATGGTCCATCTGCCTTCCAGACTTTTGTCAGAGAAAATAACCTCAAATTGTCAGTTCTCTAGCCCTTATCAGAATCCAATCTGAGAGAAGATATTTAAAGGAAGATAGTCTCTAAGGAGTGGTTTTCAAACTTTCTTTCTTTCTTTCTTTCTTTTTTTTTTTGCAATAGGTCTTTTTTTCTCCAATGTTATCTTATCTTGAAATTCAGTGTGGGAAATAGAGAAAAGTGGAGGTGCTTTGATTGAAGAGGTGAGAAGGCCCTGAAATACCTCAGCCCCTCTTTGGTCCCTGAAGCACCTGTGTGTGGCCCCACTGCCCCTAAGGAATGTAGTTTGGAAGCCACAGGTCTAAGGGAAATGCAAGGTCTTTCCTCCTCCCCAAGTTCTGCCCTGTAAACATACAGCCAGGACTCATTTAGCTTATTAGCTCATGCAAAACTGCCATCTCTAAGTTATGCCCTTGGTTCACCCTAAGGACAAGAAAAGAATGACCTTATGATTTTTTCCTTTCATATATTTTTAAATTGATAGAAAAAAATTTTATAATGCAAGTGTATTACACTTGTAGTTAAAAAAAAAACACAGAAATGAGTGGTGTGACAGAAGTACCTTGGGAAGATAGATCTGGGGGTGGATTTAGAATACATTGAAAATATTAGAGACTGCAGGCAGGAAAGAGGTTGGAAGCTGGCGTTGTGAGCCAAGAGTGAAGCTGTAGGCACCTGGACCAGGGTGGCAGCAGGTACAAGATGGAAGTTACTGTTCATGAGACCCATTCAGGGTGAGGGCAGATGGACAGGGGAACGTCAGAGACATCAGGAGAGCAGGAGGACAGAAGGGCCATGGCAAAGGTGGCAGAGAGCATCTGTGGGGAAACCCTGAGGGATTTGATGAATGAGGTTTGTGCAAGGAGGTGGAATCCCTGTCCTTTAGAGTTCAGCATCAAAGCGAGTCACAGTCGGTGAGAGGTACATGCTCCATTTTGACTTGAGGACCGTGGTGGTGAAGGGGATGAGAATGGATCATACATTTGGATGTGGTACTATCAAACATTCATTGGGGATTCTGGTTGCTGATGTAAGATGCTTCCTGCCCAAACTCCTTCCAGATAAGACAGGCAACTGCATACTGAGATCCTCTCTGAATAATGCAGTTTAACCAGATCCTTGTGATTCAATAAAAGTAATTATTTACATTTGTATACATTGTGGATGATTCATTTCTCCAAAGGGATTTCACATCCATTCTCTTGTTTAGTCCTTCCAACAGCTCTGTGAGGGAAGTAGAACTCATACCATCATGGTTTCGTGGAAAGAGATACAGACGGAAATTAAGGAATACACTTGTAGGTAATAGTAGAACCAAGTCTGGGACCCAGGTTTTGGCCTGCAGGCCTGTACTTAGTGTGCTCCACCACACAGGCTCACACAGTAGGGCTCTGCATCCCCATCTGTCTATGGATACATAGCACATAGCAGACTCTTAACATCATTCAAAGTTTCTGCTCTGTTTGGTACCCTGAACATCACCTTTCCAAACTTTTCCAAATTGGATATTGATGTTGGCCACTTGGCTCGAAGGGCTGTGTTTCATTTTTCCAATGTCTCAATTTTATTCACTTAGCTGGTATCTGGTCTCCCCTTATCCATATTTTATCCACATTAACACCATCTTGTGTGTCTGAGCTTCCATTTAATATGCACAGGCAGGTGTGGTCTGCATGTAGATGTCTTTGAGGATGTCTTCCTTGAAGCTTCCTGTCCTCCCAATTCTGGATAATTTTGCCTGTCTCTGGGTCTTGTCAGTACACTCACAGAGGTGTCCTATATGTTTTGTGTAAATGTGACCTTTGCAGTGTTTTTAAATTGGCCTCTTGTACTAATGAAGAGTGATTTCTCTTGTTTGTAAGGCAGTATGTGATTAGGCACTTAAAAATAACACACACACGTATACCGGGGTGCCAAAAAAACGTATACAAGTGGACACTTTGTTCAACGTTGCTCAAGTTGTAGTTCGCCATAATCAGAAGTGTCTGCATGCTGACGGTAACCACTTTGAGCACCTCTTGTAATGGCAGAAGTCAAATGTGACTTGTATTCATCTTTTGTTATCGGTATATATTGAATATTACAATTTAACACAGTTTTTCTTTCTTAAAATCTGTATGAGTATACATTTTTTGGCACCCTCTGTATATGCATATGCATATATAATACATATAGTACTTACGATATATTACATAGCATATATGTGTGTTATATATGTATGTATGTATCATCTATCCATCCATCTATTTACACATACATGCACATGCACATTACACACAAGAATAGGTCCTGAGATCTAGGTGTGAGAATAACCCTAAGAGTGACCTTGAATATGAAGTGCATGTGGGAGAACACAGTCATTTTGGCTTATTCAGTCCCCTGAAAGGGTTATTTATACAAAGAGCAGCTTTTACTGACGAGTACTGAATTTGGGACATAGAAGTTAAAACCAAACTCTCATTTTGTATTTAAGAAGATAAAAGTTATGGAATTAGCTTAACATCATCCAACTCACTATGACTCAACTGTGATGAGAACTGAGGGATTTCCTAATTTCCATTTTAATTCCTCCCCTATGTCCCCTTGTCTCTTCCATACATGTATCTTTGTTTTCAGGGAATACCATATTTTTGGAGAGAAATTAAAATTAGAGTTTAACATCATCATAACATTTTATTGTGGGTGTTGCTATGAATGATCATGTTTGACCCTGAATTTTACTGGGGCCACAGAGTGTCCAGGGACGTAGAAGACAGAGGTAGAGAATTATGAGTCTCATATGTGAAAAGGAAAACATTCAACATGGTAAGCAGGAAACTGCGGCTTGGAGCTGCATCTCCTCAGAGGCACACCTTCCCTAGCCTTTGGGTGATGGAATGAAGGCCATACCATCTCCCTTTTCTCTCACCTTTCTATTCCCCCATTGTCCCCTGCATATCAGAGTCAGCTGGAAGTTGTGCAGTTACTCTGCTTCACGAGGAGTATATAATCACCAAAGGGTCTTCTGTTCTCATCCCCCAAGGCCGTCTTCTTGCAGATATCCCAGGCCAAGAGGAGATTGTGCCATTGGGTAGTTAGTTAAGTTTGCCCAATGTTGAAACAACACTTGATTTATGCAATTTGGTCACCTGGTAAAATCACTGAATAAACCTCAAATTGGCTGAATCTATTAGTGTTTGGAACATCTGGCAATTTGAATAGGACCCTCAGTCTGGCAATTTTTTGTGCTGATATAATACATGCAAAGCACCAAACCAAGCCTTGCACTCATACACTTTTGATGACATAATAAAGCATATGTACATAAATTTAGGTAGAAATTTTGCAAGGGAATTCTTTCTAAATGAGCTGGCTGGTGCAGATTTTCTACTCTCACCACCAGATGGACTGGTGGCACATGTAGGCATAGGCAAGTCCCCTATTTTTGATATTTTATGGGCAGAACAAATCTGGACTTTGTTCCTTCCTTGTGTCTAGGACTCTAAAACACCTAAGCTGACTGTGTGGAATTATGTAAATGCAGACTAATTGTCTCTGTGACCAAGTAGCCATAACATCATTACTCTCTCCACTTATTAATAAAGTTTGTCACTAATGCATTTATTTATTCACTTTTAACTGATTTTGAAATAATTTTAGATTTACAGAAGTTTTCTCTCTCCCTCTCCCCTTCAAATATTTTAGTGTGTATTTCTTAAAAATTACAGCATTCTGTAACATAATCACAGTAAAATATATAACTATCCTATTTTTCATCAAGCTTTCACTCAGTAATTTTAGCATCCATTCATGATTTTTGCCTTATTCATTTTTGAATGACCAATTTAGTGAATATCTATCTAGTATGTTTTGGCTGTTTGACCAGACACATAGATGAATATAACTCAGGCTCTAATCTCAGTCTATTAGAAACACATACACGTAAAGAAATACATTATAGTCAGAGTGTCAAGTACAACAAAGACAGGGGAAGGGTAGTTCAGAAGAGGTCAGGATGATCCCTGTCTAGGGAGGAGAGGTGAGAGAGGACCTCACAGAAGAGGCAGTTTCTGGAGGGAATGTCTCCAATTAGAGCTGAGGACGTATTCTGGGCCCTATACATTATTATGTCCTAGCTGTTCTAAATTTAAGACATCCTGCTGCCTGCATTTTTAAAACTTAATATCTCTGTCTTTTCAAGCTTTTTGATCTCTATCCACTGTTAAAAAAATACACTTTACATTTATGGTGTGCGTGTACACACACTCCCAGAAATACAATCTCTAGGAACAATTCTTAACCTTACTACTTGTGGTCTAGTCTTATATTTCTACTCTATTCTGTTCTACTCTTTTGTATTATTTTAATACATGTAGAACATATGATTTCAAAACGTGGGAATGAGGACATGGAATCAACCTTTCTAACAAGTTCTCTGTGTCATTCTGATGCTGGCTGAGGGAAAGGCAGAAAGTATTCTAAGACAACAGGAGTGGCCCCAGGTGGCTCTGATTAATAGACAAGTCAGTGGATCTCAAAGTTCACCCATGGAGAAACCCTACCCTAGTTGATATGTTAAATCTTTGTTATCAGAGGGTTCATTTGCTA
This sequence comes from Hipposideros armiger, assembly GCF_001890085.2. NCBI lineage: Eukaryota > Metazoa > Chordata > Mammalia > Chiroptera > Hipposideridae > Hipposideros > Hipposideros armiger. Next base: position 1,378,096 of record NW_017731695.1, read on the forward strand.
ACTTGTAGCTACTGACATAGTGAAGGGAACCAATGTAAAGATTTCTTGAAAGCTCAGGTCTATTTGAGATTGTGGGTGGATGGCAGAAGCTGATGAGTGCTGTTCAGAAAAGATGGGAGAATTCTCCCATGAGACAGAGGGAAGGCTACAATGGTGAAGTGATTCTCTATCCTGTTAATGCTTCATCCATCCCCATCACATTATTGTAGATGGTTAAACTGCTATGTTGAAAGATGGTTGGACCTGGGGATGGGGGGGGGTGGGGGCGGGCAATTATGCAAACCTGGTGCTCTGCAGAGAGATTTCTTTTGCCTCAATAAGGAGCTAAAACCATGAACCTTTGATCAAGTGTCAGCTTACTTCTGATAGGCAGATACTGTTAGTCTCTGTGGCACATTTGACCATGAATAATAAAGTCTTCCCAGTTCCTGTAAACCAGATTGTCCTTATTTGAAGGACAAAAGAGCCCAAAAGGGGCTACTGAAAAGTAATACAGAAGTTCGCCCAGCAGTCCAGGAGGAGGATGGAGTACCAGGTAGGGCTACATGTGAAAAAGTCACAAGAAGTGGGACACTACAAGATGCTGGAGTCACAGGTTTTGAAAGTTGTATCAGGAGGCATTTCTGGGGATCATGGAGGTGCTTTAAAGTCTTGCTAAGGCCATGTTGGATTTTATCTTGTAGTGATAGACAGTCAGTTGAGTGTGTTAGATTGGAGAGAGATGTGATCATTTCTTGACTTTCTTCAGAGAGGAAGGTAAAAAGAAGGAAAGATCTGTTAGGTGGTAATTTCAGTAGCTTCAGTACGAGGGTCCAAAGAACTGAAAGCCAGGGATGGCAGTGGGGAAGATGGCTCTATCTTCCAAGAATCCCCCCCCCGTCCTAGTCAGTAGCATATTATGTCCATGAAGAGAAGGACTCGATTTTTCCCTCCTTTCAATGTTCATCACTTGCTACATTGCCGGGCATGTAGCAAGAAAGCAATGATAACTTATTTAATCAATATCTGTAGAATTTCATCATATCATTCAAACAATTATATGGAGAAACATACCTTCCACAGTAACTATTTGGCCTAAGTGAGCGGTTCTTAATCCTGGCTGCTCATTAAAATCACTCAAGAGGTTCTTTTAAGATGGGTATCCCATTTTTCCCAGGTCCTCCCCATTACAACTAAAAAGCATAGTAAGTTTCGGAAAGATGGAGGAATGACAAAGCAGTGAATTCTCTAGGTTTCTTTATTGCTTCTCATATATCTTGAACTGCCAACAGGCACAGGTTACAGTAAGTCCAAGAAAATCCAGTTCCCCTGGCCAAAGAACTGATAAGAAAGTGACCTAACAAGAGAAAACCTTTTTGACAATATTGCCTCACTCCAACTAATGACCAATGTTAAAACTGCACCCTCCCACCCACTCTCCAACATTTCACCTGACCCAGCAAGAAATACTCATTTCAGTGGAAGCATAGGTGCACTTGATGTTCCCACTGAGAGGTGTCCTCAGGGAACAGAGAGCTAACTTTTCTTTCCCACCTGGCAGAAATAGTCAATGCCCCTGCCAGGAGAGTGCTGGCCAGGTACAACAGCAAGCTGAGAATCCACCTCTATCCAACAACAAGGAGGCAGAAGGAGGTGGTGAGAAGTAGGGTAGTTGACAGTCTGCTTCACCCCCTCCTCTTGGATCAAAGGGAACCAGTGAGGAGCTGAGCTTTCACCTCCACCCTGCAGCAACAATGTGGTGTGAGCCAGCCCTCTGCCATTCTGGGCCATGAAAAGTAAAAGAACAAAAACCTTGAAAGAATGGAAATCATACTTTTTATGGTCAGAATACATTCTCTGACCATAATAGAATCAAACTAGAAATCAATAACAAAGGCAATGAGAAAAATCTCCAAATGCTTAGAAATTAAACAACATTTTAAATAATCCATGGATCAAAAAGAAAATCTCAAAGGAAATAAAAGAACTCAGAACTGAAGGAAAATGAAAATACAACGTACCAAAATATATTGGACACAGCTACAGTAGCACAAAGAGGAAAATTTATGGCTCTGAAGGCTTATATTTGAAAAGAGAAGAGGACTTAAATCAATAATTTAAGTTCTTATCCTAAAAAACTAAAATAAGAAGAGCAAGTAGAAGAAAGGAAATATAAGAACAGACATTAATGAAATCAAAAGAAGAAAACAGGAGAGAAAATCAATGAAACAAAGTGTTTTGTTTTGTTTTTAAAGAAATCAATAAAATTGATTAACCTCTGAGAAGACCTACAAAGATAAAAATAGAAAACATAGGGGCGGCCAGTTAGCTCAGGTGGTTAGAGCGCAGGCTCATAACACCAAGGTTGCTGGTTTGATTCCCACATGGGCCAGTGAGCTGCGCCCTCCACAACTAGATTGAAAATAACTACTTGACTTGGAGCTGATGGGTCCAGGGAAAACACACACTGTTCCCCAATAAAGTTAAAAAAAATAGAAAACATACAAATCACCAATATCATGAATGAAAAAGAGGATATCACTTCAGATCCTATAGCCCTTAAAAGGATAATAAAGGAACACTATAAACAACTTTACACTCATAAATTTGACAATTTAGAAAAAATTAATTCCTCAAACACCATGAACTATCAAAATTCAACCAAGATAAAATAGACAATGTGACTAGTTCTATAACTATTCAAAATTTCATTTGAAAGCCCCTGAAAAATAAATCTCTAGGTTTATATTGTTTCACTGAAGAATTCTATCAAACATTTAAAGAAGAATTAACATTTGTTTTATACAACCTATTCCAGAAAATATAATAGAAGAGGAAGGAGCACTTCCCAATTCATTTCATGAGGCTAGTATTATCTTGATTACCAAAACCAGACAGAGGCAAAAAAGAAAAAAGTAAACAGACCAATATCAATCATGAACTTAGACACAAAAATCCTCAACAAAATATTAGCAAATAGAATTCATCAATATATAGAAAGAATTATACATCATAACCAAGTGGGATTTATTCCAGGTATGCAAAGCTGGTTCGACATTCACAATCAGTCAATGGAATCTACAGTATTAACTGACTAAAGAAGAAAACTCAATTGATATAATCATCAGTTGGCACAGAAAAGGCACTATTCAAGATCAAACACACATTAATGATTAAAATTCTCAAAAAGAGTAGTAATAGAGGGAAACTTTGTCAACTGTATAAAAAAGTATCTATTAAAATCTGCAAGCATCATACTTAATATTGAAAACCTGAAGGATTTCTGTCTAAGGTTGGGAACAAGGTAATATAAATCCACTCTCACCACTCTTATTTAACACAGGACTGGAAACATAATCCATACAAAGAGAATAGATATACTGGACCTCATCAAAATTTAAAAAGCTTTGCTCTATGAAATACTCAGTTGAGAAGATGAAAAGATAATCTGCAAATTGGAAGGAAAATATTTGCAAACAACATAATAAATGTCTGGTCACTATAGTTTTGCAAGATGTTACCATCACGGGGAACTGGGTAAAGGGAACATAAGATGTCTCTGTATTATTTCTTACAACTGTACGTGAACCTATAACTAGCTCAGAAATAATAATAATTAAAAAAAAACAATACCCAAGAAGCTTTAAAAAAAATACTCATGCTTGGATACCCCAACCCATAACCCCCTTCCAGATTCTGATATAGTTGATTTGGAGTAGGACCTATCCAATTCAATTTTTTTAAGGTTTCCTATGAAATTTTAATGTGTGGTGAGGGTTGAGAACTTGTGGCCTCATTGTGAATTGGCTCAGTCAACATGATTGGGGAGGCAGACTCATCTAGCCACAAGTTTATGGCCTTCCTTCCTCCAGTTGTGTCACTTGATCTTGAAAAGCTTTCCAAGTGCAAGGGCTGTATCTGTGAATCACTGGTACCGCAGCTAGCTCTCTCAGAGAGACTTAACATTCTGCTACTGAGAATGACGGTGATGCTGCTATCGCTGGTGTTGAGTAAGGTGGTAACAATCATCGATCTAGTTGTCTAGTTGTACTTCTATTGCCTATTCAGGTAAGCCTGAAGAATTAAATTGTATTATTTTCATACTGGATCCACAGGGAATCTGAGAATGGGAAAAAAGATTAATAGGCATGCTGCCTTCTCCTCTTGCATGAATTATAGCTCCTGGCTTATGCATTCAGAGCATATGTTTGGTAACAGTTATGAGTTGAGCATATGTTGTTTTAGGAGATTATTTAAATCTTACTGTAAATCCAAAGAAATCTTCTCTGAATACAAAGAGGCCGACGAAGCACTCTGAGCAACCAAAGGTGATGTCGTGAATTCTAGCCTATTTTTTCTGCCATTGCATTGAAACCTGTGCAAATTTTCTGAATGTAATCTTGGTCATCTTTGTTGGTCCAGGGCTCTTATGAGAATTGATTTTGGTGAAATAATTTGCTCTTTTAGTTGTTAGTCATTTTAAGAAATTAGGATACTACTTTCATTTTAAATAATAATTTATAGCTGTTAGGAATAAAGGTTGTTGCAGAGTTACAGACTAGGCCCAGGACTCACACAGCAGTCATTTGTTGAGTGCCTGTCATGGGCCAGGCTCCTGGGGTGTTATGGAGTTCTAATAATTTGGGAACAAATATATCTTTATAAAAACTAATATTATCTGTAGGCATCATGCATATTTTGGTGGGGCATGTTGGGTTGATTGGTTTTAGCATCTTAAAAGTTATAGCTCTATAGTTTTCTCTTCCTTCTTTTCATTTAAACCCCCAAAAGTACTACATGCTCATTCCATCACTAAAATCCCTAACAGTGCTTGCCATGCATGTATCAGGCACTTTCCTTTACCTAGCCCTCCCTCCCATCTTCAGAACTTAAGTCAGTTTTCAGGAGAACATGGTAAGTTGTTTTAGTACTGGGTACATTGAATTTGAAATTCTGAAAAACATTCCAGCTACCCTGTGCATAGTTGGCTGTATGTTTCAGGACCCAAAGGTTATTGTAGAGCTAGAATAGTCAAAGACTTTTGTTTTGCAATAACATTTCTTCAAAACTTGGTCACCTTCTGATATATTTGCTTCTAGTCAATTCCAGGTGTCTGTAAGCATGCTCAAGAATGACTAGATATAACCTTTTTTTTTTTTTAAGATTTTTATTGGGGAATTGGGGGATGGGAACAGCGCTGGGGAGTTGAGGGAAGGGGAACAGACAAGTTGCTGTTGCTTTGTTCTTCAGTTTAGTTGTGGAGGACCTTGCTTCACTGGCCCAAGTTAGCACCATCATTGTGCTCTTCCTGGGCGAGGCAGATCAGTCGCCGGCTTCTGGACGGCCGCTCACAGCGGCTGCTGGCCACTCACACTGGCTGCTGGCTACACACGGTAGCCCATGGCAACCCACTGCAGTAGGGGCTGCAGCCTACACCGTCGCTGGCGACTTATGGCAGCCCAGCTCCAGGCTGAGCTGTTGTTCAGCATCTTAGCTATAGAGGGCAGTGTCACTGGCCCTCATTTACGGGATCCGAACAGGGGCCCTCTGGCGTCCCAAGCCAGCTCTTAACCAATGTGCCACTCGGCCAGCCCTAGATATAACTCTTGATACTGACTAATTTCATTGCTTCCTCTCCTCCATTGCTTCTTTATATTTCATTCTAATGATGAATGTCTGAAACAGTGTGGGACACATATAACCTTAATATGATCTTTCTCATTGATCCACTCTAATCAATCAAAAGAGATTTTAAATGCTTGTGATTCAGGACTGTATTTTTAAAATTCCCCTTTCTTAGTATTTGGGGTCTGGAAGCAGTCAGCTTTTCAACAATGTAAAGCCTTACTTATTTGCTCTCTATGCTTGCAAGTCAGCCAATTCTTTACAAATCAACACACATTACTAACACTCTGTTTTTCAGCCTCTTCTCTTAGAGCTGTAGACTGAGTAGGCACGTCTGCCTCCCTACTCACCATATGAAAAAGCCTGACAGGTGTTTTGCTCCTACATAACACAAACTGCCATCTTTCCAACCTCTGATATCAGTTTTCTTGCCACCTGAGAGCCAAGCCAATGTCACATTGCTCTATTTCACTCTTCAATAAATTCATAACTCCGATTGCTGCAGACCTAACCAGCCTGCAGGTACCAATGGCATCCCATTAATAATATTAACTCTAAAGCCGCTGAAACATATTCACGCTCCTGCATAAAGGATCTGCAGAGCCCTGAAAGGTTTTCCCATACTTATGGGGATCATAATGGATTTCCAAACATGTTGGCTTGCATTAGACTGCTTTTGCTCTTCTGCCAGTGTCTGCTGGGCACTGCATGTTGGTCCAGTTTCCATTATTTCCTGCTAGGCACTTGCTGGGCATCTCCATGTCCACTGGGCACATGCTATCTCCTGCTGAGCGTCTCAGTTACTGCTAATGTTCTTCTGACTTGCCCTTTCATAATGAACTAAATTGCTCAGTGCCAAAAAAGTGTGGTTATTTGCACTGATTGGTCCCCTATACTGGGTGTCACTCTTTGGTGTCATTGGTGGTGCCTGTGCACCATGTTTCAAAATTCCCTCATATGGTTTTGTTCCTACAGCCTGTTTCTGCAGCACTATGTTCACAGAGCTTGGACCACACCATCAAGTCTGTCCTTGGTTCAGATGCACCTCCTCTGCATACTGGCTTTCTCATCTCTGTCTCCAGGCGCAGCCACAAAACTTACTCCTGGCTGGTCTTTTTCTCCTGGGTGTGCCAACTTATTCAACTGATCCCTGAGGATCCCTGGGCTCATACCTTTAGGCATTTTAAAATCTAAGATTAGACTCCCTCTTGACCTCTCCTACAAATACATTGTCATGTGAGTGGATAAATACTGTCTCTTCCCTAGATTATCTTTCTTTGTTTAGTCAGAGAACTTCTGTTCTGTCCTCAAAACCCTAGGTCAAGGATGACCTTCTTGGTGAACCATCCCACCCTTCTCCACCAGAGAATCTCATCCTGATCTGTGCTAACTCAGCTTATAGCTTATTAAATTGGTGAATATTAGCTTGCTTCTCTGTCTCCTCTATGTTATAGTGAGATCCTTAAGTATATTCTGTGTCTGCTGTGTAGAAGGTATTTGATCAATGTTAATCTGTTTAATTTCATTAAATTGCCTTTCTTAAAGCTCATCACACCTTCGCAGGTGATGAAGCCTTTTTCAATCTAGTCTCCCTCTGTCATATACCTACGGATTAACTGGCTCCTCATGGAGGCTTGGGAAGTGAGTGAGGTGCTATATGATTCTAAGCGTCACATAGCATGTAAAGATGTGTCCCCAAACCCACCCCTTGCTATCTGAGTGGTTGACTACCCTTGATGTGTCAAGGTTTTATCTGCTCCTGCTGTTTCTAAAGTTCTGAGATGATCAGGTTACAGAGCTGCATGCGGCAAGAAACAACATTTTGTCTTACAAGATGATTCGAATTGTGACACAAGGCTCCTTGACCTAATTCATGAGAAAACATGATACCGTTTTGATATGAAAAGTGCTATAAGAAAGTAATTGTCTTCTGAAACACATCTCAGATGATGTGGATACCAACTTAATTTTTCTCCTTCACGACTGTTATTTATGAGGCAGAGGCTAGGAGAGGAGAGATGTTTTTAGATGAAAGGTGAAATATTCTATTGTAGAAGTATGTTTTATGAGGAAGAGAAAGAGATATATAATTTCTGACTCTGGGTTTGCATAGGCTCCAGATATCTTTTAAGTTACCATCTCAACACATTATTTAAGGCTCTGTTCCCTGGGATCTTGAAGTCCTAGTTTATTTTTTGATATAAAGTCCTATCATTCATGGGTAAACTCCCTTAACAATCACCAAGCCAAGGGCATTTTTTTCCATGCATCTTCAAGGTTAAAGGATGTATTTAATGAATAAATATATCTTACCATATACTGTGCTTTTAATGATGTTTGACTTATACTATATTATTTTCCACTAATTTCTTTAATGACGGTGCCCTTCTGTGCTCTGGTTTGAACTTGGGAATGAATACCATGAGTAGCATGGGGGATTTAAGAACAAGTATGAGGCCTTCAAGGGGGTAGCATTTTCAGGGAATTCTCCTCATGAACCTGGTTCTAACACTGAATGGTGATGAGCACTGGCCCCACACCCCAACATTGCACAGGTGAGGTGATTGCTATAGAGATGGTGGCATCAGCAGGGTTTTTCAGGCATTTGAGAGGTTTTGTGGCTAAGAAATGTCCCTTTTTTGCTATCTCTTCCTAAATGAGGTGAGTCCTGAGCTGACCTTGAAAGCAGCTGAGGCTGTGGGCTGGCACATGCTGAGAAGGATGCACGATAGAAGACAAAGGCAGGGGATGGGTCAGAAAGAGTTTTAACCAGGCTGGTGAGCACACATTGGAGAGAAGTGGGACATGGAGGAAGGGGAAAGGAGGAACTGGGAGTGACAGAAATGACAGAGGAAGGCTTCAAATGACAAGGCCACCTATTCTTGTGGAACCCTGCTGGAAGCTAGCCGAAGTCAGACATGGTCTCAGGATCCCAGGTGTGGCCCCATCAGAAGTGCTGCCAGAGCTCATTCTCCAGGATGCACAGGTATCAGCCATGGCCTTAAAGCCTCCTCTTGCCTCCTGTACTCAGACCCCAAACCAAAAGCTGACATCACCTGGACCTGGAAGAAGCTAACGGCCTTTTTAAGAGTGCCAGCTGTGGGGGTTGTTGGGGCTGCCTATACAGGCCTTCTTCCCTCTAGACCAGAGTTTCTCAATTTGGCACTATTGATACTTTGAACTAGAAATGTCCAACATGTTCTTTGATAGAAAGGGAGTTGTCCTGTGGCTTGTAGGATGTTTAGCAGGACTCCTGGCTCCTCTACCTACTAGAGGCCACTACTCAATACTCTCCTCCTCAGTTGAGGAAACCAAACGTGTCTCCTGATATTCCTAAATGTCTCCTGAGGGACAAAAGTGGCCCCAGTTGTGAACCACTGCTCTAGGTCAAACTGGAGACAAAAGTCACCTAACTTCAAGCCCTTGTTTCATTCAAAACATTCTAGAATATGACTGAAGTCTTGAACTGTTCTTCTAGACCTCAATCTCTCGATCTCTCTGAACAACATACCTTAAACCTGAATAATGACCCTCAAAGAGTAAGAGGCTATTATGGCTTGCTGAACCCATCACTTGGACTCCTACTTATAGCATTGTGTGTGTGTGTGTGTGTGTGTGTGTGTGTGTGTGTGTATTTTAATTTTTTATTTTTCTATAGATGGAAAACTCTTGGATGAAAAAATATGCATGGAGCAGGAAAGTGTGGGCATTTGAGAGGAGCCAATATAGTTGATATAGGGAGTTCTAATAGACCTGATTTTAAATTCTATTTCTGTTATGCAATAGGTATATGAATCTGAACAAGTCACTTAATCTCCCTGAGCCTGTTTTTTTATTGGTAAATCATGATTTAAAAAAAAAATACTCTCACCCCATTCCAATGAGGCATTTTGAGGAGAGTTAATGTATGTACAGTGATTTACACATAGCAGGTTCTCAGTGAACAAACAGCAACAATTACTGTGGTTATATCTCTGAGCAAGAATATTTGGGGTGGTGCTTAAGGCTGAGAAGTGCACAGACAGTCTTCAGACATGACCCAGAGGGGAGGGAATTGTGGCTGTATCACTGCTCCAGTTTATTAGAAAAATTATTACTGTAGCCCTAACTTCTTATTAGCACTGTGTGCAAGGGGCAGGATACAAAGAAACGCAAGCCCAGGCCAGGCTCTCCAGGGGCATCCGAGAACCAAGTGTCCATGCCAAGTGAACAGGGCAGGTTTCATGCACCTTTAGTCTCATAGAAAGTGGGATTTGAGCTATGACCTTCGAGTCTTTGGTTAAGTCTGGAAGAGTAGAGAAAGGCATTTCAGGAGTCCAGAGGGGAAATCTCAGGTGTGTTTGGGGGGAAGACAAGAGGGGTGTTTGGCAGGGCCTGAGGAAAAGCAGCGAGAGAAAGACTGAGCTGTGCTGCTGTGGACTGGTTCATGGCAGACCGTGGTGAGCAAGGCTGCCCAGGGCAGTGAGAGAGAGTGAGGGCTAGTTAAAGAATAAGAGCTCAGGTCCAGAGGAGACCCAGAAGCTGAGAAGTGAAACAGAGGCATGGCAGCTGTGAAATGTCTGCATATACAGTCACTGTTCAAATTATAGAGGTTTAAAAACTCACTTTTATCTGAGGACTAAATATTAATAAGGTACTAGTAGTTTGCATTGCTAAAACATTATTGAATTTTTAAACTAGCTTTCCCTTTTCTTATTTCACCGTAGCCAATATTTTCTTCTGTGATATTCATTTTCTTTTTAATCGCAGTGTAAGCTTATTGAGAATATACCATCTTTAGAACTTTTCGTTTTATAGCATAGGAAATGCAACCTCATTTCTTTCATGATATATTTTTTAAGAACAGTAATGAACCTCTTGAAATTTTTAACTGGCTATTTAATGGTAGATTTACTGTGAGCTCTAAACTCTTCTAGACAATCAGTAATTGTTCTATAAAAATGCAGGAATATTCATTATTGCTGATACGAACTCTCTCATCCTCCCAGTTGCATGATTCAATTTATTTAAAGTGTTACTTGTCTTACACATGAGACTGGGAATAAATAGGACAAGAAAGTGCTAAATTAATGATCACCTCATTTCAAGCCAGTCAGACTCTTTTATTTTCCTGACCGTGTTTTTAAGATTTGATAAGAGCCCTGATTTTCCTGTGTGACTGGCAGGAGATGACAGAGGAGAAGAGAGGCTTTGGAAGCTCCCAGGAAAGCTTGCTCTGCAGGGTCAGGAGGGTGTGTGTGTGTGTGTGTGTGTGTGTGTGTGTGTGTGTGTGTGTGTGTGTGTGTGTGTATGATGGACCTGTGGAGGGAGAGGAAGGGCCAGCAGCTACAGGCCAGATTTGGATCTGAAGGCAAACAAAGGAACAATCATCGTCATTGATAGGGAACGGAAAATGTTCTTTTTCAGGTCCAGTAAAGATCAAGGTCTTGGTCAACTGGAGTCAACCTCAGGGAGTCCGAGTTCCTAGTATTCATTCAAGAGGTATTTTGAGTATTTATTATGTGTCAGGCACTTTTATAGATACTGAGGATATGGGGGTGAGCAAAACAGAAAGGGTTCTGTCCTCTTGAAGGTTATATTGAAGTGGAGGATGGGTTTTATACACCTACAAATACACATACAAGATGATTCCAGAGGAAGTGCTGTGAAGAAAATGAAACAGTGTAAGGTGATGAGTGGATGGGCCTCAGGTTCTCAGGGTAAAGATTAGAGAACAATCCTCTCATGTTTCTAGAAGGGAACAGGAGGGAAAAGTAATGCTTTTGACACATATCCAGAAGGTTCTGTTCTCCTTAACAAAGGTCTTCCCTCAAGGAAAACTATTTTACCAGAGTCTAACCAAATTGGGTTTATAGCCTAACCAACAGGGAGGATATGCCAGGGGCATGTACAAACACCAGCCGCCTCCAGCCCTCCTGTGTTACCTCAGGGAGATGCAAGCTGAGAAGCACTTGTAAAGGTCTCAGCCCAGGGGCAGAGCCCCACTGAAAGACTGAGTCCTAATCACAGGATTATAGAATGCTTCCCCTCCCCCACACCCCACCACCACAATCTCAGGGCTCCTGTATTATAACTGGATTACAAGGGAAAGATATGCAAGGTCTGCAAGGCTCAGACTCTATTTAAGAAGGCCTCTCTAGGGAAACTCAAAGATAACAGAGGAGACAAATACAAGGGTATCTTTGACCCCCTACAGCAAACAGTAAACTGCCCCCACTCCTAGCCAGATAGACATAAAACCTCACACTGAAGGCCTATTTATTGAAGTTCCTTTTACCCACTAATCATATCTGGCATTCACCAAAAAATGACAAGGCATGTGTGATATTGTGATATGATAAGCAATATATATTTGATCTTTTTTTTCAGTTCCTGTCCACAGAGCTCCTTAAAACCCTTGGAATCTCTAGAGTGTCTTTTCTATGCTAATAAGATGGCTGGTTGCTGGAGGCCCCTAGATAGCTTCAGGATGGGGTCTAAATCACCAGAAAGACCAAGGTGATAATTAGAGTTTTAACTTTCAGCCCCACTCCCCAGCCTCTGGGAAAGGGAGAAGGGCTAGAGATTGAATTAATCACCAGTGCCAGTGATTTAATTAATCATGTGTACATAATGAAGCCTTCATAAAAATCCTAAAAACAGGGTCAGAGAGCTTCCGGTTGGTGAAGAGAGTGAGGTGTTACCAGAGTGGTGTGCCTGGAGAGGGCCTGGAAGCTCCGGCCCGTTCCCTCACACCTTGCCCTGTTCCTCCCTTTGGCTATTCCTTTATACTGAATCAGTAAATATCAGTGAAAAGCTTTTCTTGAGTGTTGTGAGCCATTCTAGCAAATGTGAGCATAGAGTGTGGGAACCCCTGATTTATAACTGATCGGTCAAAAGTTCAGGAAGCTTGGGACTTGCAAATGGCACCTGGGGTCAAAGAGCAGTCTTGTGGGACTGAGCCCTTAACCTGCGGGGTCTACGCTAACTCTGAATAGTTAGTGTCAGAATTGAATTAAATTATCAGGCGCCCACTTGGTGTCTGGAGAGTTGGAAAATTGGTTGATGTGGGGAAAACCAAAACCAAAAACTCCACACATTTAGTGTCAGAAATGCTGTGAGAGAAAACGGCTCAAAGCATATTAAAAGGCAATGGTCTTGCTCTGTGTCTCTGAGATTATCTCCATCCACTTCTCCCATCCATTCAGTTCCTTAGAATCCACGTATAAGTGAGAACATATGATAGTTGGGAGGGGGTGGGGATGAAGGAGAAGGGGAAGGGATGAGACAATACAATATGGTAATTACAATATGGCCTCAGGAATAGGAAAAGTCAGTCTGAGGAATTTAATCAGTAATGTTGTAAATATTTCTTGGGGGGCCAGATGGGCTCAAGTCCTGTTGGGGAGACCTCTTCATAGTCGGTGTAGAGGCCTGACCACCGCACTGTAGGTCTGAAATGGACGTTGAATAAGATTGTATGTCAACTATAATTATATATACATTTAGTCTAGGGACATGGAATAGAGAGGGGGAATGGAATCAATGGAATTATAATAGATAAGCATGATATTGGGGGTGGGAGGGCAATACATGGGGGGAGGGGGGTTATTACTCTGTGAGGGTGAAAAGGCTAACTATTGCATTGTTCTGTACACCTGAAACTAACAATAAAAAAAAGTGATTTAAAACAGAAAATAAATAAATAAATAAAATTTAAAAAAAAAGATAAAAAAAAGGCAATGGGACTCTAGTAGACGGTAGCCCTGGAGGGTTTCTATAAGAAGGTGACCCAGCGCCATGGCCTGAAAGATAAGAGATCTATTCACAAGCAGAGTAAGAGTGAAGCAGACACCAGTAAGCAAAGGCTAGGTGGAGCCGAGCTTTGATTGAACAGGAAACAGAAAGGGCAGCTGGTGGGGAGAAAGCAAAGTGGGAAATGGCATGAGATGACATCAGAGAGGCGGTTAGGAGCCACGCCATGCAGGATCTGGTAGGCTGTGGTTAGAAGTTGGGATTTCATTTGACTTTAATCCGGGTACCACCAAATCTTCCTTTCCTGTGAGTGAATCAACATGGCTGCTCAGGAAAGACATGGTATAGGCTCCTAAGATGAGGTGGCCACTGTCCCAACAGGACTAGACTCTGTTCTCTTTCCCTCTCCCATTTCACAACAGACCAGCCTCCTTTAGGATAACTGCATTCTCCCTGTGGGAAGGGCTGCCAAGTCCCGTTATAGGCAGCCACAGGGAGTGCACCTCCACTGGCCTAACTTCCCTGTCTGCCTGCTGTACCTTTAGCCTCCTATGTGCCTGGCTATGGCCTGATGACCAAGCTCTGGCCTGTTCTGTCCTGGACACAAGCTTGGTTCCCTGGCCAAGTCTTCCTCCTGCCAATTTACGAGAGGCCCAGCCTGGCCCCTTAATCCTCATTTTTTGTTTTTTTTTGTTTTTACCCATTTTGACCCATTATTAAGATAAGGGAGATCTGGATGTACAGTGGAGGGCCTGGTCCTGCTCTGGGCTTTGTCCTTTGCCCAAAACTGGATTCTGTGGCCACCTGGGGCAGGGAGGAAGAAGCATGTCCCTTGTCCTGCACCATCAAGACTGACCTCCAACAAGCCACACGTGCTGCCCCATCAGTTCCCAAGGCTGGCCTGGCCCTTCCTCTCCTGCAGCCAGGTAAAACCCCTGGAGCCTCCCCTCATGTGTGGCTGTAACAGATGGCAGAGAGACAAATAGAAAAACAAATCAAATAATCGTCAGTCTGCTGTCATTTCTGGATTCTTTATTTTATGGATTTATTTCCATAGAATAGGTCTGCTCTTTAATACAGTGCATTTATCTGAGTATCCCGGCTGACAGAGAGAATCATGGGCCCTATAAACCAAGAGGAGGCACATTTATGCTCATGAGTATAGCAGATATTTACCTATTTGTCCTGGTTTACATTTATTCTTTATGAGCTGTCTTTCCCTTTGTGGTAAGTTAAAGATCACTCTCATATTTATCAGGGTCTTCCCCATCCTTCATAGCTGTTGTTATTCATAATAACCAGGATCATAAGCACCGCCATTCATTGAGACCCTTCTACATGCCAGCATAATAACATGACACCTGTTACACCCACCCCACCCTGCTCCTCTCTCTCTCTCTCTCTCTCTCTCTCTCTCTCTCTCTCTCGCTCTCTCTCGCTCTCTCTCGCTCTCTCTCGCTCTCTCTCGCTCTCTCTCGCTCTCTCGCTCTCTCGCTCTCTCGCTCTCGCTCTTGCGCTTTTGCAATCTTCCCCCCACCCCATTACAGCAAGGCTGCAATGCAGAGACTTTCATTCCCATTTTTCAGATTAGGAAACTGATGCTCCTAGATGTTAGGCAATTCACTCAAAGTTGCCCATCAAGAAAATAGCAGAATTTAAACCTTGGCTTTTCAGAGTGAAAAACCGATGCTCTCTCAGGTGTCCTCAGGCTAAAGAGCATCCTCAGAGGTCCATGCGACTGTGGAAGTTGCCAGTGTTTTGTCATGCCAATGATCGCAACAGGCCAAAAACATCTCTGGTGGCCACAGTATAGAAAAATGAATTTATTTTGCAGAAAACAAACATATTGGTGGGTTAACTAGTAATATGAGAACATATCAACCACACTCCTGGTCCTTATACCACCTATCATGTTGCACTTTATTTTCTATATTAGAGTCTCTGAAGCTTTTGTTAGTCTGGGAACTTTTCATCGTGCCCCATCCCTGTCGAGGAAGGTGCTTGATGCAGAGTCAGCATTCTGTTGAATGAACGGCTCACCTGCCATCTTATTCAGTGGCATTCCCTCCACTGCATGTCAACCCTGGATCTACCCCCTGCTTCGTCCCCACCCGCCCCAGGACAAGCTCCTTCCTCGTCTTTCCAGTTAGAGACTTTTAGAAGATCACTATACTTTTAAGCCAACTGGTATCATTTGATTTTTTAAAAATTTGATGTTAAATAGTATTGATTTAATTTTTTTTTTAAGATTTTTTTTATTGGGGTATTGGGGGGATGGGAACAGTGTTGGGGAATTGGGGGAAGGGGAACAGACAAGTTGCTGTTGTTTTGTTCTTCAGTCTAGTTGTGGAGGACGTTGCTTCACTGGCCCACGTTGGCACCATCATTGCGCTCTTCCCGGGTGAGGCAGATCAGTCGCTGGCTTCTGGATGGCCGCTCACTGTGGCTGCTGGCCGCTCACGCTGGCTGCTGGCTACATACAGTAGCCCATGGCAACCCACTGCCACAGGGGCTGCAGCCTATGCCGTCGCCGGCGACTCACGGCAGCCCAGCTCCAGGTTGAGCTGTTGTTCAGCATCTTAGCTGTAGAGGGCAGTGTCACTGGCCCTCACATGTGGGATCCGAACCGGGGCCCTCTGGCGTCCCAAGCCAGTTCTTAACCATCGCGCCACTCGGCCGGCCCAGTATTGATTTAATTTTTAATGAGTAGCACATAGTATAAGGTCTAAAAGCTTCTAAAGGGTATATGGTTACAAGTAAATCTACCTTCTGTTATTTCTCATGTAGCCTCATGTTTCTCATTTGTCCTTGCAGAGGCAATTTATGCATATATAAGCAAACGTGTATGTGAGAAATTTAAACATACAGTTTAAATTACCCTTCTGAGAATTGTATGTGCAGTATGCTATTGTATATGTTAAAAATGTTTCATTTACATGGTTTTTAATGCCAAAGTACCTGATGCATTTACTAAATGTATCTTTTAGACTGTTTCTAATGACAAAACACCAGATATATGTACTGAAAATTACTTTGTGTTACTTGACACAGTGTCATAAAAGTAACCATTAAATCTCTACTTTGGCAGGCCTGGATACAAAGTCTTCCACAGTAGAATTGCTGACTGGGGTCCTAGTGATCCCAGAGGACAGGTGGAGCTTCCAATTGTGCCTTCACAGGATACGTTCAACCAAGACTATTCCATGATGCTGCCCATACAAAGAAGTTTAAGTGGCCTCAGGCAGCTCCTGATTCGTGGTTAAAAATTCTGGTTTTCCTAATGCCCTTGTAATTGGAAGAGCTACTGAACCAATTTGCAAGACACAGAAAAGCAATGACAAAATGGTCAACTGCTTTAGCCAGTGCCAGGCTTGTTGAAAGGTTTAATTTTCATGAATGGAAAAAATACAAAGAAAAATATGAAGAGAGATGTTTCATTTTAGAAGTCCAACTGGAAGCTTTTTAAATGTTTTTATTTCCCTTTTTTTTTTTTTTAAGAAACTCATATTTCTCATGTTTTATCTTGGCTTAAGGTGATGCCCTAAAGTATGAAAATGTTTCTAAAGTAGTTTGTTCTTATAGGATGGCGGGTATAAAACATTTTGTTATTGTAACCCTGGGGACCCAGTTCATTAAGAGAATCAAATAAAAGGAAACTCAGCCTAGAGAAACAGGGAAAAAATTTTATTTTTTAATTTTCTTTTTGTCAGGCTCTCTGATGTCATAAGGGATTTCTCCAGTCTTCTCAAACTGTCCTTGTGAGTCTGCTTTTGGCGAAAGGGCAATACCAAGCTCGGCCTCTGTCCTGGGTTCTGACAGGCTGTGCCTTCCCATAGCCCACAGGGAAGAGTCTAAGGGTTTGTCTCCATTGAGTGGTGAAGGGCTGCATCTTGTACATATTGTAGCTGAATTATCTGAATCTCCGCCCCCCCTCCCCCCACACACACACCTTTTGTACTGTAGTAAAAAATGGTTGAACCACTTTTATTTGCAGTCTTCCATTCTATTACAGGAGAACTAATCTTTCAGTATTATTAAAAAGAAAAGCACTTTAATTCATCAGCCCTTTGATATGCATTGTAGCCTGGGGCAATTGCAAAGTACAACACTGTCTGCATGGCTGTTTCAATTCTGTGATTCCTCCCTCAGGGGCAGATGGAGATTTCCACTGAAGCCATCTTACTTTTACTTTTCCCTCTCTCCACATTAGTAAAGGGAATTTGATGTGGAATGCTTGGTGAGGCCTGGGGAAAGGAAGCTGACCTTTGGTCAGAGGGAAAGGAAGAGAGTAATCCAGTATAACAGGAGCGTGGTTGAGCTTAGTCCAGATTGGACTATGGCTGTAAATCTCCTGCCTGAGGACATGCAGGGGTTGTTTACAGCAGGGTTATTTGTTTGCTTGTCTGGCTAGACTGCAAGTTTCTTTCTGGATACTCTCTGGGGAGAGAGGACTAGAGATGGAGGAGGAGCTTGATAAATATTAGTTTTCCTACTTGTCCTTTCTGTGTGTGTGTGTGTGTGTGTGTGTACTTTCTTCTCACTACTTCCATTTCTCTTGGCCATAGCTGCAAATTCAGAAATGTAGCCATTTTCCCCCCTAAGCTAGATACCAGTTTAGTTCTATGAGAGAGACTGGGTATGTGGAGCTCTGTCTAATGAAGGACTTTTCCAAGGGAATTGACTGCCCTCTGAGAGGATGAAGAAGGAAACTGAGATGCTGCTTCCACAGGCAAGCGTTCTGACCTTGGTGCCCACACTGAATGATGTGGAAACACAGAGGGGGCATCCTCCTCACTTCTGCACAGAATGTAGAGTGGCCCTGGCCCAGGGATGACTCCACAGATCCTGATTCCTTTGACACCTTGCAATTCACACCTTGGAGAACATGGAAAGGTAGCCCTCCTGGCACAACACTGCCAGTCCTTCGGTGGACACCAGAGTTGTAAAGCTCTGAGGTTTGTGCACCGATAAGGGGGAGTCAGAGTACTTTTCAGGAACCCATGTGGAGCTCCTCTGGGGACATCAGAGGTACAGAGGATGAGTATTTTGCAAGTAATTATATTAAACAGGTACGAGGAAGAAGTAGAGAAATTAGGGATTTTGCCTTTAATGTGACTCTATGTGAATGACCTGCTGTGTGAGTTGGGATGAATTGGTACAAGCTATCCAAAGCAAATTCTTCAGCTGTTAATGAACCTGGTCCCCAGAATTACAATATCAAAATGCTTTATACCCACCATATCTAGCTAGCCACTACTGAATAACGACATGAAATTAAACATCACTGAGCTATTATGTTATACAGAGAGCTTGCCCACTGAAAAAAGCAAGAAAGAAACATGAAAACTCTACTCCGAGATGTAACAATATGTATGTCTCTGTTCTAAGCATTTTGCATAAATTATCTCATTAAACCCTCCCAACAACCCAGTGAGATCCTTAGTTACACTGCTATCCTTAGTTACACATGAGGAAATCGAGGTTTAGAGATGTTAAGTAATTTTCCCAAAGTAACATAATCAATATTTGTGGATCTTAGATATGAAGACAATTCTCTCTGATTTCACAGTGTATACTTTTAATCAGCAGGCCAGGCTGCTTCCCTGCAATTTACCTAAAATCCTGTAATTCCCCAAACTGGATTGGCAAGGAAGAAATAGTTGCACATTTCCATGCAGGGGAGCTGGTGGGGAATTCAGCGTTCTTACCTCATTGCACTGAAGAGGTGTGTGGTTTAAGGTGAAAATAACTATCCATCCTATGATTTTTGCTGCTATGACTAAGAGAAGGGGAGGCTGTGGGAGCACCGTCTTAAGGAAGGAGAGGAATGAGGAACTATTATTTATTAAATAGATGGTGGGCAGGCATTGGATGATAGGACACTACATATGCTGAATTACTTCTGTCTTTCTGGTGAATATGGATAATATGAGAGTTCCACTTCTACATTTTTTTGGATTTCCAAGTTCTCCACCAAGGACTGTAAAGCAGACCCTTGACTCTTAGAGAATTTAGAAGTGTGTTGAGATATCAGTTTATAATTTTTCAATTTTATAGGTTATACAATTATAATAATCATATAATGTGTGTGTATATATATATATACATATACTACGTATGTATTTATTTTGTTGTGTATTATTACAGTAATTTAATTCTGTAACTATAAACTAGTGGAGGAAAGAGAATGAAATTATGTACGAAAATGCATGAAGCAGAATTAAAAATGCCATTCAAGTTCACAGATGGACGAGAAGGGAACAGAGAAATAGAGAAAACTCTTAGAAGGAGGTACAGCTTGACTTTTGCTGGGTAGAGCTAGCTGGTTGTGTTACCAGAGGCGGAAGAATAGGGCTGTGAGGGAGGTGGGCGGAAAGGAAGGAGGCAAGGCAAGCTGCTATGGAGAAAGCACCACCACAGTCCAGCCAGAACTGGGTTGCAGCTGAGAGAGGATCCAGGGTGATGCCACCTTACCAATTTAGGTGAACTTTAGCTGATAATTATAGATGATAACGCTATTAGCATGGCAGGCAAGAAAATCTCCATCCCCTGTGTCACCATGAGTTCTGAGAAAGCCAATAAGGACAAAAAACACTCTGTCCCAATGAGAAGGAGTGGTCAGGAAGGACCCGCCTTGGAATTCCCACGACATCACCCCTAAGTCCTGAATATTTTCACCCTTCATTTTTTAGTGTAATAAATTTGGAAACTCCACTTCTCTTTGGGACAGCTGCTTTTCTCTGAGCCTGTTTGGTCTCATTATCTTGAGAGCAGTGTACTATCCTTTTCTAATCTACACTTGCTTGGCTTACTTGGTACATCCTTGAGTTTTTTCCTGCAATGAACACCAAGAATCCATTGTTCGGCAACAGCTGGGCTCTGGCAGACCACCTTGTATCAGATCAACCAACCCACCACCACCACCACAGGAAAAGTTGGGTTTAAAACTATTGTTCAAAGGCATTGAAAAGCTTTGAAGGCAGCAAAGACTTGAGGGTCCTGAAGAAAACAAACAAACAAACAAACAAAAACCTCAGAGATGTTTGTGGGGCACTGCCGTATCCCCCCATATATTTGCAAGCTATAAAGTAGCAGCTAAGAAGGGTTTGGGTATTCTCTTGGGGCTGAGGGAATAATGAAATCAAGAATCTGCCAAGGGAGCAAAGCTCTCATAAGCACTTGAGGCTTTTAGGTGGGACCCTTAAAGGGTTGCATTTTAGAAGTAAAGACAAACTGGAAATAGACCTACTCTCATAGAGGCTGCAAGGCACCAACCCCACAGAGACTGAAATGCCATCTAAATCACCTCAATATCTGATTAGATGAAGATCTGCTCCTACTCTAATTGCCTGCCCCAGGCAAAAGTAAAATCTCTCTGGAAAAATATAACATCAGTCAGAGCCTCAAGGTGATAATTGTTCTTAACAAAACAATACCAAACTAAACCCCCCAAAACTAGGCATGGAAAAATATAAAAATTAACCAAAGAATCAAGAGGGCCAAAATCTGTAGAAATTGACACACCGAAACCCCACATATCCCAGTTAGCAAATTTAAATAACTGTTATTACTGTGTTAAAAAAATTTGACAAAATGGAGAATTTTAGTAGAGAAGTAAAAATTAAATTGTGTCAAGAGGAAATTCTAAAGTTGAAAAATGTAGTAACTGAGTTTAAGAACTTAATTTATGGGTTTAACAACAGATTAGGCACAATTTAAAAGTAAAAACAAAAAACAAAAAACCAGACTGAGGCACAGGAAGAAAAACTAATAAACAAAAGAATATAGAGAATATATGGAATGTGGGGGAAAAAGCCTAATATTTTTACCATGGAGTCCAGAATGTTAGGAGAGAAAGGATGGATGAGAAGCAATATTTGAAGAGTCATTGCTGAGATTTTCCCCAAACTTACAAGACTTGAAGCCAAAAGATCTAAAAACTGCTTCAAACCCCAAGTGGGATAAATACAAGACATTCATGCCTAAGGACATCATAGTAAAACTGTTGAAACCTAAACACACAGAGGTGATCTTAAAAGCAGCCAATAAAAAAAGAAATATTACCTTCAAAGAAATAATATCATACAGAGAACAATAGAAGGCAGAGACTATGATTGACACCTTCGACATTTGGGCTGGGAGTGGGGGGAGGGAACATTCCTGCTAACTTAGAATTCTATACTCAGGGAATATACTCTCAAGAAGAAGATAAAGATAATTTCAGACTAACAAAAACAGAGAAATTATCACCGGGAAACCCACACTGAAAGAAATAATAAAAGTGTTTCTTTAAGTAGAAGGAAGATGATACCAGACAGAAATATGGAAATATAGAAAGAAATAAAAGTGGAAAGCATAAATATGTAGGTAAATCAAAATGTATAAAACAAATATAATAAATATAGCATTGGGTTTAGAGGATATTTAAAATATGGCAGTAAAAGCTCAAAAGGAAGAAGGGATAGATGGAGTTAAAATGTCCTAAGATCTCTGAGTTGTCTGAGATGAATGCGTATTAATTTATATTAGATTTTAATAAAGATTAACCTGGTAATCTGTAGGGAAACCCTTTAAAGGGTAATGAATAAAGGAGAAAATTGTTCTACTTTGGGTCTGCCCAGAAGCAGGTCCAGTGACAAGGTTTGAACGCAAATAATTTATTTAGAAGATGACCTCCAGTAAAAGTAGGGGAGTAAGGGTGTCAGGCTAGGATGGGAAGGAAGCCGATAAAACGTGCATCATCCAGAAACTGACCTATGGCAGCAGCTGGAGCTTTATGCTAAGGGAAGCCAGGATAAAACAAACCCTTTATTTAGAGTTATCTAAGAGGTGATCCCACAATTACTTGTCCCAGGTTGATAATTTCCCAGCACTTCTGCCTGCAGGCAGAGAGGACTCTGGTGGCCAGAGAGACACTTCAAGGTAGAGTCACAGGCGCCAGCAGTTGGCAGTTGGACCAGAGTGCAAGGAAACGATAAACTCCAAGGGGACATGGATGGGATAACAACAGATGCTACAATACCCAGAAAAGTGTGTACATGTGTATACCAAAGACGCATGGAAGAATATATTAATATATAGTAGC
>NW_017731695.1:1403901-1405423 GCF_001890085.2 Hipposideros armiger
ACACATCTAGCAAGAGAAGATGTTTTTCCTTTTGTCTTTCTGAAGAAAAGAGAGAGTTGTGTTGGCCCCTAGTGTCCTGTGAGCTTTTTCCATAATAACAACAATGATGATATGATGAACCCTTCCCTACCTAAAGTTTTAGGTACAACATTCTTGCTTTCTTGAGTCCACAGTCTTAATATAAATAACTTCAAATTTAAGTCTTTGGGTATTTGTTTCTCTTCTGGTTTGTGGCCCACATCAGATGAAAACCCAATAAATATGGAACACATTGAAATTAAAAATTCTGCTCTGATTTATCTCATCCAATCATTAATCTATCCACCTCCCAAACATTTATTCAGCATCTTCTTACTTTGCTAGACACTGAGTACCAGCATGGGTAAGTCAAAGTCCTTGCCCTCAAGCATAACAATCACAACACATTGTGGTTCAAACAATGATAGAGGTAGTCACTGAGAGACACAGTATTATGGAGAACAGTGGCTTAGACTAGAGTGGTGGATCAATCTTTCTCAGAGAAGAGCCTTTGTGGGAAATGACCACGGAATTAAATTTTAAAGACTAGAACTTAGCCATCAAGAATGGTGTCAGGTATTTCAGAGGGAGAGAACTATATGATCAAGGATATGAAGGAATTATAAACAGGTAGTGCTGGGAGGCAGGTAGAGCAAAGAGGTGATGTTGAGAAGGTAGACAGGAGATAGACGCTGGAGGACCCTGTATGCTAGACAAGAGTCCTGACTACTATTGGGAAGCTCTTTCTGAAACCCATGTTGAAGTTGATAAAAGTCTGAGCTAGACCAGTCTTAGTGAGATTGACAAGTAAGGAAAATAGAAATTTGAAACATATTTAGAAGATAAGCCCAGAAGAATTCAGTAGGAGATGAATAGATGAGAAAAGTCTGTGATGCTTTCCAGGTTTCTTGCCTGGATATCTGGCTGGATGCTGGTTTGCATGGAGGGGTAAGCTAACAATATAGGCAGTTTGAGATTGGCTGGACTTGAGGTGCCTATAGACATAAATATCCAGGTCAGCACATCCCACAGTGAGTTGGATTAAGAAGTCTGAGGTTTAGAAGAGAAGGTCTTGCCTGGAGATAAAAGGTGGTGGTTAAAACCATGGATAAGCAGATTGGATTATCCAGAGGAGAGAGACAAGAGTGAAGAGAATAGAATCTTGAATACAGAACCACGAGGAAGGCCATCTTTTAAGAGTAGGAAGGAGAGAAAAGAATGCAAGAAGAAGACAGAGCAGGAGTCATCAAAGAAGTATGAAGAAAACCGTGTAAGCATGTTGTCATGGAAGCTAAAGAGCAGATTGCAAATAATGAAGAACAACCAATAAATGGTACAGATAATAAAACCTGAAACATGTCCAATGGATTTAACCCATCTTAGTGTTGTAAGTCCCAACATTCCCTTCTCCTGAAGCCAGTTTGTCTTTGCCAAAAATGTTAGTAAGAGAGAAACAGTGGAAACCAGATGCACAGAGCTATGCTAACTGTTGTTTTGTCTGCTT
>NW_017731695.1:1406762-1428853 GCF_001890085.2 Hipposideros armiger
CTTCACTCAATTTCCCCACCCCCACTCCCCACCTCTGGCAACACAAATATGTTCTCTGTTTCTGTGAGTTTTGTTTTTTAGATTTCATATATAAGTGAGATTATACAGCATTTGTCTTTCTCTGCCTGACTTATTTCGCTTAACATCATGTGCTCAAGTTTCATCCATGTTGTCACAAATAGCAGGATTTCCTTTTTCATGGCTAAATAATATTCCACTGTATATGTATATTTTCTTTATCCATTCATCTGCTGGCAGACACCTAGGATGTTTTCATGTGTTGGCTATTGTAAATAATGATGCAGTGAACATGGGGGTACAGGTACTTCTTTGGGATAGTGATTTCATTTCCTTCAGGTGTTGCCCAGAATTGGAATTTCCAGATAATATGGTAGTTCTATTTTTAATTTTCTGAGGAACTTCCATACTGTTTTCCATAGTGGCTGCACCAATTTACATTCCCACCAAAAGGGAAAAGTTCCCTTTTCCCCACATGCTTGCCGGCACCTCTTGTCTTTTTGGTAACTCCATTTTAATGGATGTGAGGTGAAATCTCATTGTGGTTTTGATTAGTGATGTTAAGTACCATTTCATGTACCTGTTGGCCACTTCTATGTCTTCTATGCAAAAATGTCTATGTAGGTGCTTTGCCCATTTTTAAATTGGGTTGTTTGGGGTTTTTTTTGTTGTTGTTTGTTTTGTTTTTGCTATTGAGTTGTATGAGTTCCTTATATATTGGCTACCTTTTTTTGGAAATGACCTTCCCAGGCAAGGATGACTTGAAAAAGCATGCATTTCCCTATGTGGGAGATGATTTGCTCCTATCTGCAATGTTTGTGATATCTTCCTATATTCATACATTCTGAGAATATTCTAGTACGATGGCTCATTTGTGTCACCACATGCCTATCCTGATTTGCTACTTCTCCACATAGTTTCCATGGCAGACATTGATAATGCATCAGAGATTGATTACTGTGCTCCAATTCACTCTCTGAACCCCTGTCCACAGAGCACTCCTGGTAGCAACTTGCAATTAGTCAGACATTGCATGAGGGAAAAGCTATTCGCTGGCTGTGGCCTACTGTAGTCTAATGCTGAATTTGGAGCTACAGATATTATGAAAAAACAAACACATTTATTTCCTAGGTTGTTATAATTAAACTGAAGAAACAAAATACATCTGAGTAATTGAAAGGCAGAATTCAGCTGTGTCCTCTCTGTAGGGGAGGGAGAATCAGAATCACTGTGTCTGGTTCTTCACTCTGACATTCAAGTATGGGCTGAGCAGTGAGGTGGACACCACTGAAGGGCTCCTGTAACCTCAGGAGTTACTGTGCAGCCTCTAAAGCAGAAGCTGTCAATATTGCTATGAATAAGGATCATGTGAAGAACTCATTTAAAATGCAGATTTCCTGAATCCTACCCCAAGGTTCCCATTCATTAAATATGAGCTTAAGCCTAGGAATCCATATTTTTATAAGAATCCCACTGATTCTGATTTAGATTGTCTGAGGACTCTACTTTAAGAAATGCTGCATTACAGGAGTAGCCTCCAAAGTAGGGCATGCTCGCCCTTGCTACTGGGAACAATTCCTTCATAGAGCTTTAGAACTTTAGAACTTTTACTAATGTTTATCTTCACAAAGGGCAGCCCTTAAGCTTTGCTGCTGATTGGCACTTTTGCCCTCACTGAGACTGTATGACAGTCAGCTGGTCACATATCCTGGACAAAATGTGCAGAACCCTGACGAGTTGAGTGGGGTTGTGAGTTTCCTTGAGTTTTGCTTCCTGTGATATGGTGACATTTGTGTTGCCTGGAAAAGTGAAGTTAAAGGTCAATGATCTTGTTTACTTAAACTACCCCTCACAACATGGGAAAGTGGCTTAAATAGATATTCTACAAAGAACCCGTGAATTGATGATAATGCCAAAGGAACATCCACAAGGAAGAAAAAAAAATAGTCATGCCTGCAATTGTCCTACTCATGCAAAGCTCCTCCTGGTCAGCCATGTCAAGGGGTAAAAGAAAACAATAACAATCTAATCAGATATGATTACCAAGAAGACTATTTGAAATACGATTTATAGCCGCATCATTAATGATGAACCTCTCCCAAAGTGCACATAATGTCTTGAGAGATTAATGCCTACCTCATCAGCAGGGCAGAATAGCAATTAGAGAAGCATTAGAAGAATTAAAAGAATATAGTGCAGAGGTTAGGACCCAGATGCTAGAGCCAGACTACTGAGTTTGAATTCAAACTCTGTCAGCTGTGTGACCTTGGATGAGTTACTTATATGTCTCATGACTCAGTTTGCACACCTATAAAATGGGCATTAATAATAAAACACATACCTTGGGGGACTATCATGAGGAATAAATGAGTTAATATGTGTAATGTGTTTAGACAAGTACCTGGCATACGCATATAGTGGATACAACACAAATGTTAGTTTAAAAATATAGTTCATCCCATTTCATGTCATCTTTTATAAATTTCTATTTTTATTATTTGATATCTGTATGTTATATTACAATTTGTCAATTCTGATAATGTCAGTAAATAAATATACTGATATTGAGGGTACATGCTGAAACTTTGTGGCTGGCAGTAGCGTGAGGAAAATACCTGTAGTCTACTTTCTAGCAGATACTGTTGATCCCAAATGGTTCCTAGGTCTCTGATGTCAGTTTCTGACATCACCTTTTGCTGGGCTTGGGGGTAGGGTGGGGACTGGGTATGCAGCAAAACATACTACCTTTTCACAAACTTCTCTACACATCTCTTTTGTATATTAAACACCCCGTCACTTTATGTTGCTTCCTTTTGTACCTTTTTACTCTAGTCCTCATGTATGTCATGCCAAGATATTACCTGAAAAAGAGTTGAAGTGGGCTCGTTTGGAATAACAAACTTTGGAGGTGTTCTTCTGCTCCCCTGTTCGTTTTGTCCCCTTCCCCTAACACACAAGCCCCCTGCCCCAGGGCCTGTGTTCATGAGCATGAATGCTTTCCTGAAGCAGGCATGTCCAGGGACAAACACAGTTATTCCCTTTTCCAACAGTATGGCTAGGTGAAACTGAAGTTTTTTCAAACACAACATTACTGAGAACATATAAGGGAATTAAAAAAGGAAACACCAAACCACTGAAGTGAATGGAAATGCCCAAATTTCTTTCCAGGCGCCATTTGCCGAACACACAGACCTTGAGATGGGGAAGATGATCTCAGATTATCCAGATGGGCCCAATCTAATTGCATGAGTGTTCAAAATGGAGAGCCTTTCCCAGCTGTGGCCAGAGGGCAATGTTACTATGAAATAAGAGTCAGAGAGAGATTCGACTTGCTGGTTTTGAAGATGGAGAAAGGGGACCAACCACAAGTCAAAGAATTTGAATGGCCTCTAGAAGTTGGAAAAGGCAAGGAAGCATATTTTCCAAAAGAACTTCCAGAAAGGAATGCAGCCTTGCTGATGCCTTGATTATAGCCTGGTGAGATGTGTGTTGGACTTAAGACCTACTTTAAAATAATGAGTTTGTGTGGTTAAGCCACTAATTCCATGGTAATTTGTTACAGCAACCATAGAAAGCAAATACACAGTATTTCGAAGAATACAGTAAAAGTAAATATATTTATGGAAATAAATACAGTTTTCATATTTATTGGGAAAGTGGTCACTATGGTCTGTATCTAGAAGAACTTGCAACAAAGTCAAATACAGCCTATCTATGTAAAGCAGAGAGACTTTGGGAAGTGTGGATGTCTGAAGGCTCTGATCGCTATTTGTTTTGGAATCATCCAGAGTTGGAATGACTGACACCTCTTCTATGAAGTTTTAGATCTCTTTTGCAATCCAGTAATTGAATTTTTTTTCTTTTTTGCACCTACAAATGACCTTTCTAAAATGCTAATTAGATGACACTCCTCATGGTAAGTCCTTTACTTGCTCTTGTTTTCCTTCAGTAAAATCCAAGCTTCTTAGCATGCTCTACAAGGCTCTTAAAGAATTAGCCCCTGCCCACTCCTCCAGCTTTCCCTTTTACCACTTCCTCTGTTCCAGCCATACCATTGCTTGTCCTTCTGACCGATTCTTTCTCACCTTCATGCCATTGCACATGCTGCTGTAGCCTCTGTCCTCCGTCCCCCGCACCTCCTCAGCCCCCTCCCACACACACACACATACACACTCACACCATGGCTTGGTCCCATTCATTCATGACCCAGCCCTGGCATTATCTTCTCTATGACTTCCTCGCTGCTGTCCAGCCATTCCTGACATGCCTCCCCCCAATCCTTCTTACTCACAGCACTCACCTTAACATCCATATTAATATTTAACATACTGTATTACAATGCATTCCTTGTCTGTAGTTTTTACCAGCTCTTTATAGGCCAGCAGGGTACCTTTCATCTCTCACCTTAATGACTATGAGGACTGACAAGTAAGTTCACGAACTTGTTGCAACAATGTCGCTAACCTTTTTTGATATCAGAGGGATTATTCATTATAAATTGGAACCAATTGGACAAACAGTTAACCAAGTTTACTATTTGGAGGTGCTGAAAAGGCTGCGTGAAAAAGATGGCCTGAGCTTTTTGCCAATTCATGGCTCTTGCATCACAACAATGCACCACTATCTGTGAGAGAGTTTTTAGCCAGTAAACAAATAACTACTGGAACACCCTCCCTCCTCACCTGATTTGGCTCCCAATGACTTCTTTCTTTACCTGAAGATAAAGGAAATATTGAAAGGAAGACATTTTGATGACATTCAGGACATCAAGGCTAATTAATGACAGCTCTGATGGCAATTCCAGGAAAAGAGTTCCAAAATTGCTTTGAAGTGTGATCTAGGCGCTGGTCTCAGTGCACAGCTTCCCAAGGGGAGTACTTCAAAGGTGACTGTAGTGATATTCAGCAAAGAGGTATGTAGCACATTTTCTAGGATAAGTTCATGAACTTAATTGTCAGACCCATACGCCTGCACCTGGCTGGTATCTGAGAAGTGCTCAGTCAGAATTTGCTGAATCAAAGAATGCACCAAACATTGTCCATGAAAGCCCTGCAGGCTTGGATCAAGAATTTGGTTCAGGTTTATGGAAGGCACAACACTTCCTCTTAACAGCCCAGAGTTCCCTGATTCTTCTTCTTTCCTTATTTTTCACAGTACATTTCCCCTAGTTTGAGTAATGCAAGGAGGTAAAGGAAAAAAAGCCAAGTTTGGAGTAAGAATTTTTAACCTGGAGCACAAGGACGCCCTAGAAATTGCATGAATGGGCTTCATGGAGCCTTGCAGACCACCTAAAATATACAAGTAATCTACGTATTTTTTTTCTCATATTCTAAACAAGTCTGTGGGGGAGTTTTTAGCCAGTAAACAAATAACTGTACTGGGACTTTTCTCATATTCTAAAACGCTTTTCTCATATTCTCTATAAAAAATGATCCAGGGATTCTGTTATTTAAGGGATGGTGCAGCTGAGAAGAAATGCACTTACATAAGCCTTCTTCTGACTTCAGGGCTCCTGGGCAATTTCAGTCCTCTCCCTTTTAGAAGCTTTTGTCACCACTTGAACCCCCAAAAAGAAATTATTCCTTTTCTTGCTTAATAGAGGCTTTGAGGAAGGAGCCTCTCTGTAATGCTGGTCCAGGCTGACTTTTCTTCCCCAATGAGGGTGGATGGCGTGGTTTTGACACTCTTCTATTAAAGAAATGGGGTGTCAGGATCAGGGTGGCTTAAACACGATCATTTACATGGGATTTCACATTCTCTTAGGAATGACAGGGGACTCTGAGTGGCACTCAGCTTCACCACCAGCTTTGAAGAAAATTTTCAGATAAACCATATGAACTGGACTAAATTGCATCCCATTCGTGCGTATGCTTCCCCTATCCCCGAGAAGGTGGTTGCCTGACCCTGCCCAGGGCACACCACACTGAAAAGGCCACTTGAAGGAAACCAGAGATCAGTTGCTTGGAAAATATTTTGTGTTTTTCCTTCCCCGTCAAGCATAAAAAAGTGAAGAGAGATAAAATGTAACCATGGTTTTAGATGCTTTGGTTCAATGGTGTGCGGTCTTCCGGAGCTGGGCACAGACGCATGCAGCACACCTGCATATGGAAGCTCTTCTGCAAACAAAGCACAAAGTCACAGACTAGGGCACAGCATTTAAATAAGAGCAAGTGGAGACAAACTATCCCTTCCTCAAGGTCAACATCGGTGTCTCTTTAAATTCATTTGGAGGACTTGAAGAAAGTATCTTTATAATGGGGGAATTTTTCTTTCAAGAAGGACAGTTTTCTGACTGCTACATCCAAAGCTCATTTAACATTGTCAAAACTGTGAGACCAGGGCGAGAAGAAGCTAGCCATTCTGCCTGGGATAATGGTTGGTCGACGCTGAACGCTGTATTAGTGATTTGGGGGTGTATATGAATCACAAAGACACAATCCAGGAATTTGAATCCATTCATTCATTCATTCATTCATTCATTCATTCATTCATTCAAATGTCAGTTAGTTAGAGCATCTACTGTGTGGCAAGCATTATGCTAGACCCTGAGATTCTTCTAGATAAATTTGGCTCAAGGGGTACAGTTATTTTAGTAGAACAAGCCAATGATTGCCTCTTAGCTTTGTTTATTCTGATGAATATTAATTAAGCCATTTGCATTCATTAGCTTCATATTAATCCTCTTCTACCACGTGCAGAGCTATGAGAGAGGTGTTGGCAGAAATGCAGAGATGGAAATGACAGAGTGCCCATCCTTAAGGAGTTTGCTGTCTACTGTGTAGTTCTCTTTAAGCCCTCTTTTAGAAACAGTCTAATTATACACTATAAATAGAAGTGTTTTTTCTTCTTCCCTGCTTTCCCTTTCCTCCTAAAGGAAGAGCTTTTAGTATTAGAGTTTACTTCATTGGCAAGGTAAGTTCAGTTTGATTATAAGGGGTTGATGCTCTCTCGCACCATCTAGGGCTAGCTTTGCTTAAATTCAGGCTCACCAAGTCTTCAGGTTTCGTAAAAATCATGGAATTAGCAAACAGAAAATGATCTTAGGAGGTTATTTTTCCTCTTCTTTACATAGAAGATTATCTCAACTGATGCATGGAACAGAATTTAATTTATTCCATTATTTTTGTGGATTGTACACACTGTGAGTTACCCATGTATTTTAGAAGCCCACCTTCCTTCCATCTCCCGGCATCCTTTACCATGTGATCTGTGGATTCACACTGACTTTCCTGCATTTTCTTGGAGCTAGGACTTTTCCTTTGCTTTGAATTATGATGAAGCCTACCAAATCCTGATGCTCCTTCCAATTCACGATCCTATACAAAATTGTTTTTTTTCTGCCATTGACTAATCTTGGCTCGAACGTGAAGTCAACCTAAATAACAACACTTGTGACTGACCTTCTATCCATTACTGTAGTTAATGTAACATTACTGTCATTAATGGTTACCTACACGTGTAGAGTTATCTCCTTTCAGGTTCTTCCCTGTTTTTCATTTTGTGTTCCCTCCTTAAGAGTACTCCATTGAGGCTAAAAAAATCAGAAGAATTTTCCATGAATATTTATCTCACTCTGAAGGGTATCTGGGCCTGAAAATCATCATTGAGTTGGACATTTTCTACTTAACTAGAGACTAGAGGATTTTAAGATAACATAAATCTTTTGAGTTTGATAGTGAATTTGAGGAAGCTCCTCTAGTAAAGGAAGGTTGTATTTAAAAATTCCTTGTAAATTATAGCTTCATTAATAAGTCAAGAAAATGAAGAAAAGTGTGTGCAAATCTTGGTGGTTTCTGTGCCATGTTTTATACTAATATGCTATGTATTTAGATGAAAATATCCATTGATTGGTTTGAATGGCCATTTCCATTTATATTAGAGAAAAAAGTTTATTAGGGAGGGTAAAGGCTAATAAATCCATACTTATACCTTTCAGTGGCGGAAGTTTGATACTTTTAACTCTGGATAAGGAATAAAGTGGCCATTTTCTGTGCTAGCATAGCCCTCAGCGCTTACATTTATTATAACATTGATCACACTGCATTATAATTATTAGTATTCTTGTTTAACTGTCTAACTATAAGCTTCTTGATAGCAGTGGCTATTTTTCACTCTGTATCACTGCTTTACTAGTTGGAATATCTTTTGGCTGCAAAAGAAAAGAAATGGACTCAGACAAGGTTAAGCATGAAAGGAATTTCATTGGCTCACGTACTGAAAAGGTGCAGGATCCAGGTAGGCCTGAGTTCACATAATCAAGTGATTTTTATCAGTACTCCCTCTTTTGCTCACTGCTTCTCATGCAGATTGCATATTAACTGCGTTTTCTCTCATAGAAGGACCTCCCCTCCCCCCCACACACACATAAACACTTGTAGCTAGAGAAGATGGCCACGTGCAGTTGCTGCATACCTGGAATTTATAGATTGTGATGGTAAAGTTAGTATTTTTTAATTTATTTGACAGAATGCTTCCAGACAAGACTCTGAGCAGTTAATCTTGGGTTCCATGCTTATCCCATTGTGGTCAAGGGAATAAAGGAATTAACTGCCCATGTTTGAGTCATGGGTTTACTCTTGAGGCAGGTGGATATGATTAGACTCACTGACACTACAGGAAATGGGAGATAGATGCTTCCCAAAAGGATGGACTATTGGGAAAAGTCACCCTTGTTAATTAGCATAGTTTGGGCATATAAAAGGTCATCTAGTAAATGTTGAATAAGCAGAAAAGAACACCATGTTCACTCCATTTGAACTATTAAATCTTGTCTCCCTCCAAAGTCCAGCCTGAATCCCATTTACCAGATACCCTCTCAGCTCGTCAAAGCTGTGGTCTGCTTTTCCACCATTGGATTCCTAGTTGATATTTTTTGGCCATTAATTTGATAATGGGGCGTTGTCTTGAAGCTTTCTGTATTGTTCTCTTGCCTTGATTTATCACTCCAGTATTACTATTTAACTTGTAAGGCATAATACCTATGAGACTTTCACTAAATACTTACTGATTTGATTTGCTAAAAAACAAACAAACAAACAAAACAAAAAAACAACAAAAAAACTATATGGCATGCCAAATTTGCAAATTGTCCTCCTTTAATCTCAACATTTAAGATTTGGGGATGAATACACTCTTTCTGTTTAGGCTCTTTTGCCATTGTGGTAGAAGCACTGTGGACTGGTGATATGAATTAAGCTAATGGATCTCCTTACTGAGTGGTGAGGAAATGCTTCATCTTCTTTACCTTATATTTTTCCATATATAAAACATGGAGGGCCAGCCTAGTGGCTCAGCAGGTTAAGAGCTCGCTTGGGAGCGCCAGCTCTGAGCAGCAGGGTTGTGGTTCGGATCCCACATTGAGGGCCAGTGATGCTCGCCCTCTACAGCTAAGATGGTGAACAACAGCTCGACCTGGAGCTGGGCTGCTGTGAGTCGCCAGGATGGCATAGGCTGCAGCAGAGCTGCAGTGGGCTGCCGTGAGCTACGTGAGTGGCTGGCAGCCAGCGTGAGTAGCCAGCAGCCAGTGTGAGCTGCCGGGAGCTGCTGTGAGCGGCCGACCAATGACCGGTGACCGATTGCCTCACCCGGGAAGAGCACAATGATCATACCAACATGGGCCAGTGAAGCGACGTCCTCCACAACTAGACTGAAGAACAAAAACAGTAACTTCTCTGCCTGTCTGTTCCCCTTCCCCGATTCCCCAACGCTGTTCCTCTCCCCACAATTCCCCAATAAAATCTTTAAAAAAAAAAATGGATAACAGAAACTTCTATTACAGGCTTTTGTGACAATATATTCAATCATATTTTGTTTAATTGGCATTGTTATTTTGACTGTATTTTGTCATTAGTGAAATATGTCTGCTGTACAGAGTGCTGAAAAAAGCCCCATTATTGTAGGAACAGGGAGTGTAGGTCTGGAGTGGGGCTAGGGAATCTTAATTTCTAACAGATGCCCCAGCCAGGTCTGATACAAAATTAAATTGATCACAAAATATAAGATTATATATATATATATATATATATATATATATATATATATATATAATGATACAAAAGTGATCTTTGACACTTATTTACATCATACTTTAATTAATTTCTATTTAATAATTCACTCACTTATTCAATAAATGCTTATTTTGCTTATTTGTTACTGAGAACAAATGAGACAAGATCCCTGGTCTACTTCTCTCCAAGAGTGTCTTGAAGATTTAGACTATAAATCTTCCTTAAGTCCTTAAACATCTCTGCATAAGATTCACGTGGTATATTTGTTAAAGTGCAAATTATAGGATCCCATTCCCAGAGAGTCTGACTTAGTAGGTCTGATGTGGGATCTCCTAAGCCTCCATATGCTCATACCCCAGGTGGCCTTTGGAACATACTTGCAAAGCCAATGATCTAATATCTGTGAAAATTCTCTGAAGTGTAATCACTATTCTGAGGAGGTAATGAGGACATCCTGTTTGATTTCACTAAAAGCATGGATTAGCAGACTTAGGAAAGAAACTTGCCACCCAACAATAACTAAGCCACCACATGGTGGGTTAGACAAATGCCCAAATATATCATTGCGGCACCTGATACCCTTGAATAAAGGTTCACAGGCCAAAGGTATAAGACTGAGCTAATATCAGCAGTTTTATTGCCAAGTAGAGGTGATAGCAAGGGAATCCCTGAATCATTTCTATTGAGTTTCCTAACATAAAATTCAGCTTTAGAAACTTGCAGGTGAGTTGCACCTTTATCTCTCCAGTTGCTGGGAGATCAAAGGTTTAACAAGAGATTTTTCTGACTGTAGATATTGATTCTGCCAAAACCCTTATTGGTTACCAGCCACAGTTTGAGGGGCCTGTATTAATGTGTTGCTCTTGTATTCCTACAAGTTATCCCCAAGATCCAGCAGTCTTACAAGCTATCTTTTTGAAAGAAGTGGTTTATAAATGTATCCTCTTTTTTAAATACTCATTTCAGATATGACTGGCATTACCTAACTATAGATCATAGGAACCATTTTCCCAGATCAGCAGGCCTCTCTCTGCAGTCTGTTTGGGGAGCATTTCTGTTGATAGCTGCCTGACTTGTGAACCCAAAATAACTGCAGAGTATTCCTCCTTTTGTTCATCAAGAGACAGACGAGTTCTCAGAATTGTTCCAGGGTTTCTTCCATTCTAGATAAACATGCTTAAAACAAAAATAAATAAATAAAAATTAGGATTGCATTTTTCTTTTTGTAAGGCAAATATCATCAGGTTGCAATTCAGTTATAGGAATATTTGAATAATGAATATTTTTGAAAAAAATCTAAAACACTCTATATAAGGACGTCTCCCCCAAACAGTACTTCCTTTTAAAGTACCTGATTATCTGATTGCTTATATCTGCCAAACTCAGTAGTTTAGTAGATTCTCCTAAGTGAAGGCTTCCATTTTTAATAATTTGTATGGTCTGTTTAGCTGTCTAAATCATCCTCTTTAGCGTGCCAACAGATAGTGTAAAAGCATGTAAGCTGTAAATTAGACTCCAGTCCCAAGTGAAATATGATTTATAGACAATAAAAATATACCATATTTCCCCATGTATAAGACGCACCTTAATTTGGTGGCCCAAAATTTGAAAAAAAAATGTATTACATAAAGTTATTGAACTCAAGTTTTATTCATCATAAAATTCATACAACTCCTCATCACTATCAAAACTCCCAACCATTAGCTTGTCCTCATCTGTGTCTGATGACGAATCACTGTCTTCATATATTGCCTCTCATGGCCTTCTGCTGCTGTGGGGTTTTCATTAGGGTTTCTTCTTTCCGTAGCCAGTCTCGGATTGTTTTCTCAGTTGGAGGAGGACCAAACTTACGTTCAGCAGCACAATTTCCCTTCACTTTTGCAAACTGGATCACTTTTAACTTGAATTCAGCACTGTACGAAAATATTTTCTGAGCTATTTCTGGGCAGAACGTTGCAAAACGTAACTTACCGTAAGTAATATACTGGTAACAAATGAGAAACAATGAGCGCAAAGACAACAAGCACGAAAAAGCAGGAAATGCAAGTAAAAAAATCTATAACCACTGTATAAGACGCACCCAGTTTTTAGACCCCAAATTTTTTGAAAAAGAGTGGGTCTTATACATGGGGAAATAGGGTAATTTTCATGTAATCTCAGGCTCCAGTGTCATAATAGCCACCAATTAAACAAACCAGCATTTTCATTGGGATGTTGCCTGTAGAGATACCATTTAATAACTTGCATATTGCTGAAGAAAACTAGATAATGGACTTTTTAAAAATTAAAATATATAACATTATGGAATAGATTTTTCTTTTGAAGAACCTGAACACAGGCATGCTGGAATGCATGAATTCATTTTGAGGGATCTGCGATTCAGGAACAAAGCTTGATTTCTAACAACCCTCTTAATCATATAATAGCTTCTCCTCTCAGGTTTTGGTCAAGGCCTATCCCTGTCCTCTCTTCCCTGTGTGTAAACAAAGACCACCCAAATGAGAACACACAAAGGCATTTAGGCACAGCTTGCTGCAGCAAGGGAGTCAGCCACCATCACTTTGTGTTTGGCAGACTGAAAGCCAGGCATTATTGATTATATTCCCCTTACTGTACTTCACATCCCCATGATGATTTGGTGACTACAAATTTGTAGTTTCTAATCCCTTCACCTTCTCCCCCATCTTCCCTTCCATCTAGCAACCATCATGTTTTTCTTTGTATCTCTGTATCTACTTCTGTTTTGTTTGCTCGTTTATTCTGTTCTTTAGATTCCACATATAAGTGAGATCATAATCAATGATGTTGTGAAGATCATGTAGGGTGCCCGATGCCTACTGAACTTATCAGGGGGATCACTTCATAGATTGTGTAGATGCCTGACTGCTTCACTGTACATCTGAAGAGCTGAAGTAGAATTATATTGAATAATATTGAATGTCAACTGTAACTTTATATATATGTATATGTATATGTATGTGTGTGTGTGTGTGTGTGTATATATATATATATATATATATATATATATATATATATTCACGGGATGTAAAGCACAGCATAAGGAATATAGTCAGTGGTATTGACTATTTGTCAATGGCTATGTACAGTGTCAAATGGATAGTAGACTGGGGGAGTGGTTATCACTTTGTGAAGGGGATAAATATCTAATCATTATGTTTTTTGTATACCTGAAACTAATAATTAATAATAATAATAAAATAGGCAGACTGATGGGAACGCCTGATGGTGAAAAAAGGAGCTGTCAGTTGTGCTCTGACTAGGAGTCATTGGCGTGAGAAAGCTGGTGGCAGGCTAACTAGAAGTGGGCACCTTATGTGACTGCTTTGAGGATCATATTTGGTTTCCGTTGGCTGGTCTTATGTCAGAAGATGGGACAGAAAATAGGGAAGCCAGTAGTCATTGACCAAGCCCTGACTGTTCCAGGCCAATTGCTGCAGAGTGTTTAGTTGGCTTCCTGGGCTAGTTACTACAAAAGTTATGAGTCAGAGATCCATTGCCATATATGGTCTGGCCATTGTCTGTTTGTATATTCAGCCTCTTTATCCTCCCTTTTGGTCATTCTCTTGATTGTGAGAGGTTGAGTAATTCATGGAAGTCTACAGATTCATATCTTCCTCCCTTGTCTGGTTGTCTCCATAGTCAATAGTATCATGATATTTTCTTGACCTTTTTGGTGTTATATCATCATGGCAATCATTTGAAGAGACAGCAGCTATGTAGAAGCATTTAGGGCTCTGGATAGAATGCAGTGGTACAGCAACAAGATCACAATGACAAAAACAACAGCAATTAATAGCCCTTGTAAGATGCTTTGGAACCAGGAATGCCGACTACCCAAAGTAGGCCAAGAGAACAAATCCCATTGGCCATAAGGTATATAGCCTGTTCTATCTTGTTGTTTTATTGATCCAAATACAGTTAGAAGTATTAGCAATTATAATGCTAATTATACCATAGCGGGTCAACAAGAAATCTTAGAGCAGAGCAATTGCCCATTAATACTTGTGCAAGTGAGTTTAGACTGCTGTCGATTCCAGCTAGGGCAGAGGCAGTATTTTTAATGTCTTCTGCCAGAGTTAGTGACAAGTTTATTGCAATCCTTTCTATTTGTATAATTTCCATCAAGGAAACACTGTTCACATAAGGAATGAATTAGTAATTCCCCCAGGTAGAGTGCCTGGATTATCTAGGATGGATCTTATTTTGGAGATCTTATCTGAGTTTGAATGTCCAGTCTTGGTTATTTATAGAATTAGGATCTTTATGTACAGACACATGTCAGAATGCTATTTCTAAAGTATATGAGGTGTCATGTTTGAATCCGTATTAGTGTCTTAGAGTTGGCAGTGATTTGGCCCATAACCCAGTACATTGTTGCACTCACAATTAGAATTCTCTATAGTCTCAACATTAGAGTGTAATAATTGGTTGTTTTTTTTCTGGGAGAGAAGGACTCTATCAAAGTCACAGATTGATTTGTTTAAGGTCATTTGTTCATGTAGGTGCATGTGCAAATGCCATCAGCTATAATTCCCTATTCTCATTTGATAAGGCTGGAATTTCCCAGGGGTTTTTATCATGGGAATCTGGTGATTGATGACACATCCAACAGTAAGATTGAAAGCAGAGGCTAATCTAAGCATGGCTTTAGAATGAGTATGTTCTGATCTAACAATTATAATAACAAGGGAAGAAAAGAGAAAAAGATCATTATAGGGATGACAACTAGATGTTTATAGAACATGAGAAGAAAAATTTTTATAAACAAGCAAAAACTGAAACAAAAATTAGACAGAGATCTTGGTCTAATGTACTGGGTGAAAGACGTCCACAGTTTGAAGTCATCAGCTTGTTTGGAAGGTGTTGGGTTAGCTTCATATTTCCAAAGATTGGTTACTCTCGAGGATCTTGGAGGATCCTCCATTCAAAAGGCCCTATTGAAATAGCCTTCCAATTAGATCAAATTTGGAATTTCTTCTCTTGTCATGAAATATGAACCCAAGAATGGACTACCTGGAGTCTCACTGCTTCATTTGTTGTTAATGGTGCTTCACTGGGTCCTTTCCACTGAGATTCAAGAGCAGTTTTTCTGTGATGTCTCTTCTAATAGACAGAATCTTCTGGTTCAAGATCATGAAGAGGATGTTTAAGAAGATGTGGGAAGGTGACCTTAAGCTGCTGGTGATAGGACTGGGTATAATATATGTGTTCTTTACAATGTTTTGCCATATCTACATGCAGCAAGGCAGAGTATAGTATTTGAGGGGAAATCCTAAAGGGCACGGGCTTACCAGATACCAGTTCATAGGGTGATAACTGATGTGTCCTCCAGGGAGTGAACTATGTGGCCAAGCGCTAGTCTGAGTACCTTTGGCCAAAGGAGTTCAAGGGTTCCTGAAAGTTTTTGCCAATTTTAATTTAAAGATGATATTCTTTCTTTCAAATTTTCCACAAGATTGTGGGTGCTAAGGACAGTGTAGTTTTTGAGTAAGGGGTAATGCCTTACAGAGTTCTTATTTATAGTAATTTCCATAAAATGTGCTCATCAGTCACTTAGTATAAAAGTTGATCTGCTCTGAGTTAGAAACACAAAAACCAAACAGTGTTTTAGCATTTATAAGGGCTGTAGCTTTTTGGCAAGGAAAATGCTTCAATCCACTCTAAAAGGAGACAGACATACAATAACTAAATATATTCAGATCTCATAGAAAGTAGAAGCTGCATAAAATCCATCTAAAGGTGTTTAAAAGGCTCACGGCTGTGTCCCACCTTTGTAGTTTTTCCGGGATTATGTTGTTGATATGTAACACACGACTTGCAAATAACTTCAGCAGTCCTTCTAATGTTTTCCCATCAATACTGATTTAAGACAGTAACTCATTTATCTACACCAGAAAAAGTGGTTTCTTAGATAAATTTAGGTAATATTCATTTGAAATCAATTGATGCTATCAAGTGGTTTTCTGGAGAGAACCAGAGATTATCTGAGTGAAAGGTGAAACTAGGTTTTCCCCATTGTTTCTTTTTTTGAAATCAAGGGCTAAACATTGATATTTTATCATGATTTCTTCAAATCATTTCTGAGATTTATCCTTAGAGGATTTGCATAGACATATAACCTTGGTTAAGGCTACTTGCTTGGCGTAATGATCTGTGAGCACATTTTATTTAGCTTCTGTGTGGCCTTTTTTTGCATGGGCCATAACCATTATGATAGCCACCTCTACAGGAAGTAAAGTGCATTTAGAAGTTCCTTAATTTGTCTTTTTTTTTGATGGAGGTTCTAACAGAAGTGAGAAACACCCTTTGTTTTCAAGGTATCCCCCAATCATGGACTACTCTATACTTGCTCTATGTATTTGTTTACTTTCTGGTCTTCAGCTAGTTGATAAGCTCTAGTAAGTACAATAATTTCTGCCATCTGGGCTGATTTTATCTCAGGTAGAGTCCTTATATTAAAGTAGAGATTAAATTAGCAATGTCATATCCTGCTTGATAGCCACCAGTTTTCGTTTCAGTTTTCCATCAACAAATAATAGCTCAGGATTTTCAATGGGAGTTTTAACAGATCTGAGTGAGATACAGAAAAGGTCTTCGGAAGGTTCCTCTTCTTCAGGTGGGGGCAAGTGAACGGCAGGAGTCAGGATATGGCCGCAGTGAACAGTAATGCGTGGAAGAGAATAATAATCTCCTAAGAGGTTAATTGGCTGGCTGAAAGAGTTGTGTGTTCTCAGTCTGTAGTAATGTCTGTACTGCATGAGGAACTGTGAGGTTCCATTGCCCTAAGACAAGGGTGACAAGCCTTTGCAACAGGATCAAGGGTGAGGTTATAGTCAGTGAGGGGTTTTTGTTAGTTCCCATGAAGTTGAATTAAAATCCCAAGGGCTTGTCGAGATCTCTCACGCACAAATAGACAGAAGGGCTTTTTTGCAGTTAGGGATGCCTACGGAAGGAGGCTGTGGAAGAGCCTTCTCCAAATTACAGAAGACCTGTTCATGTCTG
Organism: Hipposideros armiger; assembly: GCF_001890085.2. Taxonomy (NCBI): domain Eukaryota; kingdom Metazoa; phylum Chordata; class Mammalia; order Chiroptera; family Hipposideridae; genus Hipposideros; species Hipposideros armiger. Next base: position 1,423,811 of record NW_017731695.1, read on the forward strand.
AGCTTCTAGAGGAGACAGTCTTTTACTGAAGACTTGGTCAATTCATACAGAGGTGTCACAATCAGAAAAATTCACTTGTCATCTGCAAAAATCCAGTTAAACCTAAAAATCCTCTCAGTTGTCATTTTGAAAGGGATCTGGAATAAGTTAAGATGCTTTTTAAAAATAATATTGGAGAGTGTTTTTCCCTGCTTAGATAGGCCAGGCCCTAAATAACAAATTGTGTTTTGGCAAAATCTTGGTCCCTTTTTTTTTGCTAAGGCTGTGAACAATAAAATGGAATCTTTACAGGCTCCCTTGTTTACTGAACAAAGATTTTAAAAGGTCATCTACATATTGTGTTAGAATGGAATCACCTGGAAATTTAGGTCGTTTAAGCCTGACTGAGGAACTGGGACAAATAGGAGGGATATCAGTGAACCCCTGAGCATGCCTGTCCAGGTATATTATTGTCCTCCCCAGGAGAGGGCAAAAAACCAATCACTGTCCTGGTCTAGAAGCACCCTTAAAAAATGTGCCTCAGTGAAGCCAGAGGCTCTTCTTATTAAACTGCAGGGGTGGTATCACGGGGCAGAAAGAGATTCTTTTCAGTTAAGGCCTGGGACATTGGGACATCTGTGAACTATTAGAAATACCTACCACCTGTGTGATGTTTCCTCCAAAGAAGAAGCTGACAAAAGGTGCCAGAGTTTCATATAGAAATAGTAAACCTCATCTTTACCAGAAATTGGTGACATTGACCATCGATATTTAGAGTTAATTCATCTTCAGTTTAAAGAGAAGGCAAGATATTGGGCACTTTTCTCTTTGAGCACCCTCATTGATGTGAGCTTTCGGATTTTTCTTTGTCTTGGTTTCTATTTTGCAAGATGGGATATTTTTTTTGTGTGTGTGTGTGTCCCTTCTGTTTACAGTGTCTGCACGTGTTCTTGTCAATGGGGATCCGTGGGGCACCAGCTGTTTGATCTGCAGGGCTCTAAATTACTTTGGGGTTCTGTGTGGTTTTTCTTGGTTCTTAAGCCCTTTCAAAACACTCCTCTGGGAGCTGTAGTTCAGGAAGGGAGTCTTTCCCATTCTAATTTCTGTTCTTTAGTTAGGTCTCTAATAGCAGGTTTAACTCCTATGACAAAATGAGACAAAAGAGCTGCTGTTACCTCAGCACCTTATTTAGCTCCTGAATGTTGTTTGAATGTATTTTCTAGTGTCCCATCGTTTCAGGTTTCATCTTTTATCTGTTTATGTGATTGAATTATGGTTTAACCAAATTTTATTGGAAATGTTCAGATGTGGTTTATAGGAGATTTTGGCCTACACTTTGACCTTTTTTTTGGGGGGGGTGGGATCCTTAGGTTTATTGTGGAAAGACAGATCCTTTAGGTCTCTTTCTGGGTCAGTCCAATCAACTTTTGCAATTCAAGATTTAGCCTCTGAGGTTCTGTCCAACATGTGTACCATTTTATGTAAACCAGGTATCCCTGGGTCTTACTCATCTAAAAACAATTCTAAATTCTTGTCTGAACAGTTGCTGGTCCTCTCTGAATCTAGGGAAATATTTAATTACAGCTCTTAATTCAGCTTGGGTCTAAGGTTTAAGTTCTCTGGTTTCTGCATACCTGGCTCATAGGAAGATGGATCTTTAGAGGTATCTGGCATTTTGGAGTCTTAGGAGAATCACTGGGCAAAAGTAGGGAGTCTGGACAAGGTAAAGGAGAGAGGAGTTGACAGAGGTGTGGAAGGGAGAGCAGAAGGGTGAGGGGGAAGCAGAAGAGGTAAATGTAGGGCAGCACAAAGATGGGAGGACAAAGATGGGAGGATTTACTAGGGACATGAGTCTGGTTTGACATTGCTTAAGTTTGTCAAGTTTCTCATTAGCTTTGGCCAAAGAATCTCTTAGTGAAGCAATTTTCAATTCAGAATTTATTTGGTATTGTCTGCCTACCAATCAAAAAAATGCTTCCAGTTGGGACTAAGTAACTGTATTCACTCTTGTTTTTCTAAGATGTCCCTCCACTGAATAAGTTTGTCCATCTCAAATGTTTCCCAGAATGACTACTGAAGACTCAAATCACCCTTGAAGAAGTTATGCCATTTAGAAAGACAGAGGTGAGAATTAGGATTATAACGAGAGTATATTTAGGAAGCAAGAGTCTTTCCTGGAAGAGGAGAAGATTTTCTGTTAGACAATCCCATAAGGGGTGGCAACAGTTGGTAGAAGAGTGATGCTTGTACACATCATGTCTTGTGCACCCAACCTAGTGTTTGTCCTCTTCCTAATGCAGACCCAATGACCCACACCTCTAGCAGGCAGAAAACCAGAAAGAACACTCTCTATCCAAACTAAACTAGGCTCTCCGTCCAAAAAAAAAAAAAAAGAGAGAGAGACAGAGACAGAGAAGGAAAACTTTGTACAGTTTTATTGGTGACCCAAGGCAAAGTTTGTTCAAATTGACAACAGCCTGGTTTGAACCTCATCAGTGTGTGGACAGCTCAAAAAACAGATTTATAGAGCCTATGCCTGTGTTTTACCCTGTGATTCTCTTTCTGATGAAAAGCAACACTTTAGAGAACATGACACAAAAGGAGCAAAGGGGATGAAAACGAAGGTCCTGATTCCGTCAAGGATACCAAACAAATGGGGACCAATCACAAAACCCAGGTAGCAAAATGAGAAGAAATAGCTGAGGGAAAAAGTTTAAAGCACAATGGTGGGTCCTCTGCTCTGTTTACATGAAGAACTAAATACTCCATGTTTCCTATCTGGTTGGTATTTTTAAGGAGAATATTTTTTTTTTCTGGATCATCAGTTTTTCCTGCTTCACTGGAACATTCCCATCAGCAAGGAAACATGTGATAGTATTAACCATATTTTAAAGTCTTCTTTGACTACACATTAAACACACACACACACACACACACACACACACACACACACACACTACTGTTCCATTTTGTTTTGGGTGAAAGTTTGTAACTTTCACCGAAAGTTATAGTCTATATCCAACAACCTCTTCCCCTCACCTTCAACCCCAGTCTTCCCATTATCTCTTAAAACCATTCAGACCAGGATTCTTTCCACATCACTCCAGCAAATATGCCCTTGTCAAGGTCACCAGGGACCTCCATGTTGCTAGGTCCAAAGACCTAGGTCCTCATCTTGCTCCAGCTCTCAGCAGGATTTGACCCAGCTGATCACTTTGTCCTTCTTGAAACACTTCCTTTGATAAACTTTCAACAAGCCAGTCTTTCCTAGTCCTCCTACCTCCTTGTCCTTGCTCTTAGTCTTACTTGTTTGCTTCTCAGGCATCTAAGTAAATATGGCTGCAAAGCTCAGTCTTTTCACTTCTTCAGCTACACTTATTCCCTAAATGATCTCATCCAGTCTTCATGGCTTAAAATAGCATAATCCATTGTTAACTCTCATGTTTATAGATATAGTTTGGGTCTCTCTACTGAACACTTGGATGCTTAATAACTTCTTGTTTAAGAGGTGCCTAAAATGAAACATGAACCAAAGTTCACTAGTGGTTTTTTTCCTTTAGCCTATTCCTTCCACAGTATTCCCCAGGTTAGCCTTTTGCTAACTAGTCACTCAGTCCGAAAACTTCAGCATTCTGCTTGACTCCTTTCCTGCTCAGCATTTCACATCTGATTCAGAGGTAAATCCCATTGGCTCTATGTTCAAAATCTGTCTAAAATACAGACACTTCTCACTACCTCCTGGACAACTACAGTAGCTCCCTAACTGATCTCTCTTCTCCCATTATTGCTTCCTTCCATTCTAATCTTTATCCAACAACCAGAATGAGTGTGTGAAATCTAAATCAGATTATGTCATTCTCCTTCACAAGGCTCATTAAAGACTCACTCAGAGTAAGTGCTAAAGTCTTTACAGGTCCCCGCAGCATTTTCTAGCACTCTACTCACTATTACTTAATCCAGCCCAGCCATTCTACATGCCTTGATGCTCTTTTGTTTTTTTTTTTTTTTTTAAGATTTTATTGGAGAATTGGAGGAAACAGCATTGGGGAATCGGGGGAACTAGAACAGACAAGTTGCTGTCCTTTCGTTCTTCAGTCTAGTTGTGGAGGATGTTGCTTCACTGGCCCATGTTGGGATTATCATTGTGCTCTTCCCAGGTGAGGCAGATCGGTCACCAGCTTCTGGATGGCTGCTCATTGTGGCCACCAGCCACTCGCAGTAGCTCACGGCAGCCCACTGCAGCCCCACTGCAGCCTACTCCGTGGCCGGTGACTCACGGCAGCCCAACTCCAGGTCGAGCTGTTGTTCACCGTCTTAGCTGTAGAGAGCTCAGTGTCACTGGCCTATGTGGGATCCGAACTGGCAGCCCTGCTGCTCAGAGCTCACTCTCCCAAGCCAACTCTTAACCAATGAGCCACTCGGCCGGCCCGCCTTGATGCTCTTTAAATATTTTAAGCATGACCCATGCTGAGGGCCTTGGCCCTTCTTCCTCAATCTAGAATATTTTTCTCTCAGATATCTGTGGGTTTTACATCCATGCTTCCTTCAGATGTCTACACAAAGTTGGCCATATCAATGAGGCCTTCCCTGTCTTATCTGCCTAAAATAGTCACCACTCCCAGTCCCTCTGCTTTGGATCACTCTTCTATAATATATAAGGATACACGCTTCTCCCTATAGCACTCCTCACCATTTATCATACTAGTTCTTTGCTTGGTTGTTTGTGCCTGTCTCCACAACTAGGATGTGAGCTCCATGAAAGCAAAGGCTTTCTTTTGTTTTCTGCTGTATCTGTATGCTCAGTGCAGTCCCTAGTACAGAGTAGGTTAGGTGTTCGACGGTACTTGTTGAATGCATGTATGAACACAACCATATCTAAATAAACACATTTAATAGGTACCCATTATGTGACTCTGCTACTATGCTAAATATTCTGCAGATTCAAAAAGGATAGAAGGCAGTTTGAAATGAAGACAAGATTGTGAAAAAAAAAATGCCAGGGAATGATGAGTGCTGGCTTGATTACAAATGCTATAGAAATTCAGAGGAAACAACTATCTTGAG
>NW_017731695.1:1430733-1432956 GCF_001890085.2 Hipposideros armiger
CTCTCAAATAGAAGAGATTTTTTTTCTTTTTGTATAAGTAGGAAAGAGTAAACTTGTTAAAATGGTACCTTACTCTTTCAGTAATAGAAGTTCAATCATTAGGCTTCTACTTATAGGCGATGAATCAGCACTCTGTGGAAACAAAGGGCAGCCTTGCTATGCTAAATAGTTTTCCTTGCAGACCTCACAAGTGGTCTTTGCACCCCACAATGTATTGATTTCATTAGATGTGCTAATTTAGCAATTCTCTGGTTTGAAGACCATAATTACAACACAATATACAACCTATTCATGCAGACTTATTGAAAGGAGAAAAACTTTTGCTCTCAATTTATTAACAGCAACGGTACACATTTTTTTCCCCTGCAGATGCTAGTTATAAATCTACCTTATGTACTCACAAGGCTCTGTTATTATGGAGTCTTTTATTAATAAACTGAACAATTTCATACAGAGTTAATGAATTAGTGCTTATCTCTTGCTCTCTTTTATGGTTAAAATGTGCTGGAGAACTGGACAATTTATCTAAGCATGTGGGTAACTAAGGTGCATGACAATTTTAGTAATTAGGTTCCATCTATCTCTATTTTCAGTGATGAAAAAATGTTACACTTGATTTTCTCATTTTCATAGCTGTATCAGAGTTCACAGAAAACAAATCAAACACAGTAATATGATAATAGAGCTGAATTATAGAGCATTTTCACTACAAGTAGATTTTTACTGCATCCTATGTACACTGTGTTTTTGAAACAATTACTAAGACATGAAGAATAAATTAGATTCTTCTTGTTATCTTTTAGAATACTAATTTTATTTAAGGCACAGCTGCCTGTTTGTAAATGCTTTCTCCCTTGCCACTCGGTGTCAATTTTTTCTAAGAATCAGTTTCATACCTACCATGTGCTGGGTGCTGTGCAAAAAATTTCCTCTTTGTTCAATCTACTTAGATTTACTGGGGGTACAGGGGGTGATAGTGGAGGTGTGTGTGTGTGTGTGTGTGTGTGTGTGTGTGTGTGTGTGTGTGTGCGCGCNTCAAGTATTTATTGAACGTTTATTTTTTACTCAATATTGTACTAGAGCTGAGGGTGATAAAAAATATGTGATATGGCCTTTGAAGATTTTACAAGTCAATTGGAAATAAAAAGACATGTATACACACAAAGCAGCTAAGTAAAAGAAAGCATAAGGCATATAATTACATACCTAATGACTGGCAGAGTCAAGGTCAATTTGTTTCTGGTATGTCTTCCAGTTCACTGTTGGACAGAGATAGCATTGCCTGCATCACAGCACTTTTGTGCCTTCCACGAGCTATCATACAATAAAGTACTTTGTATACTTAAAGTGCTACTCAAACATTTATTATCACAAACTGGAAGGCAGGGGAGGGAGGGTGACTCTGCAGAATTGATGTATGCATCAAATGAGAAATTATAAAACTTGAGAATCATTAATATGGAGATCTTTAGAGTTGACCAACTTAAAACTGTGGAGGAAAGGTGCCAAATACAGAATTTGTTAGTCTCAGAGAGGACAATGAACTTAATTTGCCCAAACTTTCAACACAAATAAGAACATTTCAAACTCAAGAACCAGTCCACTCTTTTCTTGAATTATTTTGGAGAAAATACATTCTTTAAAGACCTCTCATGAAATCAAAGTCTGTGGGTTCCATCATTTAACAAAATCTATTAAACAAAAGTTCCATTGGTATAGATTTTCTTACTTTCTCCCTTCTAGCATGGAAGGTGTTCAGTTGCTAATTCATCCTCCTGGCCAAACTCAGGCCTCACCTGTTAACCTTTCTGATGGCACTTTCTTTCAAAATGAAAATTTTTGCAAGAATTATGCCTCTGGAAATTGTCATTACCAGAGAGAACAAGCTATGGGAATCTGTTTTCTTTCCTTTATCAACAAAGTTCGATTGAATAGTTCCATTTTATTTTTTCATTTTCAAGAATTGATGAAATGGGGGGAAACAGATTTTAGAAGCAAGAAATCGAAGAAAACTTGTTAATGTTTGAGAAAGTTCAAAGTGGGAAAGGGGTAGGGGCATTTTGACACATACTCTTTAAAAATATTGATTTAAAAAAATTTGATCTGAAAGCATGACAAATATTTATTCTGACACCCAATACAGTATTAAAGAAACCAAATGTCAGGGTAAAAATCTGATGTGCTGCAACCTTAGTGGAAGGAAGGATAAAATACCTTATGTGA
>NW_017731695.1:1436116-1442202 GCF_001890085.2 Hipposideros armiger
AGTGCAATGATCACAATACCAACATGGGCCAGTGAAACGACATCCTCCACAACTAGACTGAAGAACAAAAGCACAGCAACTTGTCTGTTCCCCTTCCCCGATTCCCCAACACTGTTCCCCTCCCCCAATTCCTCAATAAAATCTTTAAAAAAGAGAGAGAGAAAAAGAGAGAAGATGCCTTGTATTGTCCTTCCTCTGTAGCTATTAGAATTCACATTTGTAGCACATTTTCGTCCTCTCCAGAAGAAAACCTTTATTCACCTGTAAGGTTAGTCAGTGTAATACTAGCCTTACAGATTTCCCAGTAAGCCATTGTGAAGGACTTCTACACGCATATTCCTATAGTCTGCAAGTGTGAGGAGAGAAGCTCTGGGCATCAGAAGCAACGCTCAAAATAAGGGAAAATTTGAGACCGTCATCCAAATGCCATTCTGCTTTACTTTGAACATTGTAAAAAAGGAATAAAGATTTACTAATAAGATATGCTTATCATTTAAAAATAAGCTATTTAATTATATACCTCTGAGTAGACAGCATCAAATGTAACCTAAACAATGAAAAAGCCATGGTCTTACATTACTTAGTGAAAAACTTAAAAGTGCTAGGCCTTTATTATTTATTGAGAATTTAAGAGCTAAAGATAGGCTGAAAATAGTGAGATTCTAACTTTCCCCAAATGTCTATACTTTAAGAAAATCTGCCATGATAAGATTACTTGATATTTTGGAGATTCTCTTTATATATATATATATATATATATATATATATATATATATATATATATATATAATTAATCACATTATAGGTATACTTTGACTAATGAAGGGATTGAGTTCTCAAAAAAAGATGGGTTTAGGGCTGGTTGAGTGGCGTGTTGGTTAAGAGTTGGCTTGGGAGGCCAGCTCTGAGCAGCGGGACACAGTTCAGATCCCACATGGGCCAGTGATGCTGCGCCCTCTACAGCTAAGATGGTGAACAACAGCTCGACCTGGAGCTGGGCTGCTGTGAGTCACCAGTGTCNAGCTTACCTGAATTTCTTTTCTCCCTGATAGGTGAAGTTTGTAGGTATTTAACCACAGAATGTTGCCTCAGCCTTGGTATCTGTAATAGATTCAAGAAACAAAACCCCCCACAAAGCTTAGAGACAGGCTAGGTCTCCATAAGAGTAACAACTTTCTTTGAATATTTCAATATTAAAAATTTTATATCATATGGTTAAGAATCTGGAATTAGGAAAAAGAATAGGTCCTTAGCTATTTGCTAAAAATTTTACCGAAGTGGACAAGAACTTGAGACAGTGAATCTGGCTATAAGTAAAACAAGTATGTTAAAGAGAGAGATTACCATTTCATCAAATATCTTGTATTTTCAGCCATATAGCACATTTCACCTCTCTGAAACCCAGCCAACAAACAAATAAGAGGGAAAGTCTTTTAAGTGTGTGCGCTAGAACAGTGTGGGGGAGACCTAATTGCCTAGTGAAATCCGTTTGTATCATTAACATGATGAAATTTTATCTGGAGAATGGCTGCCCAGCCATGGACTGAATTTATATATGTATGTATCTACCGTATTTCCCCATGTATAAGACTCACCTTAATTTGGGGGCCTAGAATTTGAAAAAAAATGTATTTCATAAAGTTATTGAACTCAAGTTTTATTCATCATAAAATTCATACAACTCCTCATCACTGTCAAAACTCCCAACCATTAGCTTGTCTTCATCTGAGTCTGATGACGAATCACTGTCTTCATATATTGCCTTGTCCTCAGTTCCATCTATGGCATTTGAAATGCCACACTTCTTAAATGACTTGACAACGATCTACAACCACTGTATAAGACGCACCCAGTTTTTAGACCCCAAATTTTTTGGAAAAGGGTGCATCTTATACATGGGGAAATACGGTATGTATGTATATATGTATGTATTTAATCTAGATATGGCCCTCTAGCTCTACCACGCACTCATGGAATGAGAATGAAAGTGATGAGTGACATTTCCACTCAAGACTTTGAAGAAGCTGGTGCACCCCTTTTATCTTCTGTTCCCTTTTCCTCTGACTGGAGCTGACAAGAGCACAGTACAAGATGGAAAAAGTCTATGAAGCTATCTGCTGTACACACAAATTAATGGTGTACTAGAGAAAAAGAAACAGTTTTTGTATTAAGCATTCAGGATTTCTTTGTTACAATAGCTAACATTACTTACCTCACTATACAGAAATATATATTTAGTATATTCTTCTAGGCTATACTAATATGCTATACTATACTATAATACTAATACTATATTCTAATACTATACTATAATAGCAACACTATACTAATATATTAAGGCAGAAACACATATCTTTTAGGAAGATGACCAATTAAATTCTTAAAATGAAAACAAGAACAATAACTTTGGTTAGTTTCCCAGGGGACACATACCCTAGGGTTTTCCAATAGCAGGCTAACCCTGCACCCTGTACTGTTCTTTAATTTAGTTGTGGCTCAAGTAGGGACGGCTGCGATAGAAAGAGCAGTCTAACTCTGAAATACAGTAAAGGCTTGGATTACGAGTAACTTGGTTTGCGAGTGTTCCACAAGACGAGCAAACATTTCTATTACGTTTTAACGCGACAAACGAGATGTCTTGCAATACGAGTCGTTTGTTTCCAGAACGAATTATGCTCGCAAACCAAGGTCTTACTGTGTGTGATACTGGACACATCAATGCCTTGGTCTGAGTAACAGTGAGGTATCATTGCAAGTGCTAGTGGTGCTCAGGCATGAAAGGAAATGGGGAAACAAAAGCTCTATTTTTGTGTTAATTCATCATGGGAAAGCCAATTTCTACCACCACTAGACAGCTGACTCTCCACAAAATCAGCATCTTTATCCTCAGTGGACAACACAGCAATCAATAGTTTTAGGCTATCTTTAATTAATTAATAAATGAGCTCATTTATTAATCGAGTTCATTTGTTACCTTCATTCATTTTGTGGCAAATGAAGATACTTGACTCTGTGTTTTAATAAACCTGATACTGGGAGAAAACCTGATAGCGCGCTTTGCTGAATGTAGTTGAGATCATCTCAGGGGAGATGTTTTGACCTGTGCCACATGCAAAAAACACCCAATAATGAGCTAGATTGTAATGGAGTTCTAACGCATGCACTTTAGGCCCAGCTGTTAGCATCCTATTTTCATAAGTGATCTTTGCATTTGTTAATGGAAAAATATATGTAAAAACTCACTTATTGGGTTAGAAGGTACTCAAAGACATTATGCTTCTTTTCTTCTTGTTCACATTTTATTGTACACTTTCCCAGGGGCTCTCAAACAAGACCATGTTTATTAATCCAATAAAGAAGTACATGTAATGATGATCACTTACTCCTGACCTATGTAAAACAGGTATATATTTTATTGGTATAATGAAGTTTTATCGTTTCAGAATTTCTTTGCTTTTTTATTTCCCTTAGAGTCCAGGGTTTGCAGCTTCAAAAAATATAAAGAACATGTTGATGCAAATCCACGCGCCTGGAGTCTTTGGCCTTTACATAGCTTTTTGAAATTCTCCTCCTGTTTGCGTTTTCATTTTCTGGCCTGCTAAAATGTATTTTGTTGGAATTTTGCCTTATCAAACACTGCTGGAAATAAACTGGCCAATTGTTGGCTCAGAGGGATCTTTTTATCATTTGGAGATGGGAATTATCATGGGTTATAATAAGATTTGACCTGTAGACACAGACAGAAATGTGTTCATGATAGCTTTGTTGTAGTTTTGCCTGGAGGCAAACCTATAAACTAGATAACCTCCCGAGGTTCCCTTTAACTCCATAATTCCACAGTACTAATCTCCTTGAGTGAATTCAACATTTTTATTCCTCCTTTGAAGATACTACTACCTTGTGTTTGAAAATATGCTTCTCTTTGTTCTTGAGCTATCAGAATATATTATCAAAGAACAAAGTGGAAATTTTCAGAAAATTTGTGAGCATGAGGTCCACTTTATTTTTTCTGAAAGGAATTGGGAAGATGGAACAAATCTGTGGTTTTCAAACTTTCTTAATTCAATCAACAAGTGCTGCATATTTACTTATTTGGCAGGTACTATGGTACAAAGATGAGGAAATAGGGTCTGGCTTATTTCAGTTTGGTTGAGAAGATACAATGAGATCACCAGTGTGCACAGAACCTGGCCCATAAAAAGCCCTCAATAAACAGTAGGAATTTTATTATCAGTATTAGGAAGCTCCTGGATAACTTGAAAGCACTTTGGATGGTAATGTTTTACTGATACCAAGTTCTCAATGTCTGAAGAGTGTTGTTCTGAACAGTGCTGCCTAGCATATAATGTTGAGAGTCTCCAGCAGGTCTGGGTTTGAACCCTACTTACATCCTCACTACTTCACTCAGTGTCAATTTTCTTAGGGTTGTCAGCTTTCTGAGTGAAGTAACAAGCTCATGGCAGGCTCACATTCAAAGGAAATGATAGTGATGGTTATGACACTCCAGATGTCTTCGGCTGGGTCCTCCTCCAAGCAAAGCCTGACTCAGAGCCTTGGGTATAGGTAGATGACTTGGGAAGTGAGCCCAGGTAATAGGGGTGAGGGACTGGGAAAATGAAATAGGGAAGGAGGGAAACTAATATATTGGGTTTTCGGAAAAGCCATGACATATTTTTTCTGTTTTTCATTGCAAAAATGTGTCATGACTTTTCTGGCAACCCAATAGTAACTGAGTTGGCCACTGCCCTTGTCAGGGCCTTCTTGAGAGCCTTATGAAACGTGTCTCAAAATTGTTTAAAAAGGTAAGTCTATTATTAGTCAAGGTTCTCCAGAGAAACAGAACCAATAGGATATAAAAAAGGTGATTAAATAGGAGGAATTGGCTCATAAGATTATGGAGGCTCAGAAGTCCCATGATATGCTGTCTGCAAGCTGGAGATCCAGGAAAGCCAGTGCTGTACTTCTAGTCTGAGTGTGAAGGCCTAGCAACCAAGGGAGCTGATGACATAAATCCCAGTCTGAGAGCAGGAGTAGATGACATGAGATGATGCATCTCAACAGTGAGACAAGACAAAGGTGAATTTATCCTTCTTTGACCTTTTGTTCTGTTCAGGCCAAGAAGTATTGATGCCCACCCACCTTACAGAAGGCAGTCAACTGAGCCCACCAATTCAAGTGCTAATCACATCCGGAAACACCCTCACAGGCACACCCAGAAACCATGTCTACTCTTGGTACCCCTTGGGCAGTCGTGTTGGCATAGAAAATTAACCGTCACAAGAAATATTTACTCAATGGCACCCAGGCAGTAGTAGGCAGGAAGGGAGGGGTGTGGGACTCGGGCTTAGGCTTGGGGTGTGGCACTCTCAGGTTGCACCTGAGCGAAGCTGATTTCTCAAAAAAACTAGTTGTTACAGTGATTCAAGCAAGGAGTGGGGTTGAAAGACTAGGGAATGGTGAATAGAGAGGTCCATAGGCTGGAGGATGTCCAAGAGAAGGAAACGAGACGGTCACACTGCATGCTAAGTTGGGAAGAGACACACACCAGCAAGTTATAAAATGCACTGAAAGGAATTAAGAAACTGAGTTTTAAGTGAGAGTTTAAAGATCTGCTGGTCATAGCAGGCATGTTTCATTTGTTCCTATTGCACATCCTTTGAACCCTGTTCTCATATCACATCAGCTATAGGGGTTTGGGGAAATCAAAAGAATGCAGGAGGTTCCCAGCCTTGAAATGTAATAAAAAAGTGCTGGAGTAGATCATTTTTGCTGTCTCTTCCTACTTTCTAATATTGTCCAAACTATTCTCCTAAAACAGAATTCTAAGAAGAGAACTCAGATTTAGGATGGTCAACAAATCTTTGACTAGAGGAGAAAAATGAAATATAAATGTCTCAAATTTTAACTCTATTCAGAAAACGGTCCTCTTTACAAATTTTTGAACCAAAAGATTGTTAAATCTTTATCAAGTGGAAAATGAGTTTAAAAAGAGAAAAAGATTGCCAGCCAAGTGACACATTGGTTAAGAGTTGGCTTGGGATGCCAGCCCTGAGCAGCAGCGCCCCAATTTGGATCCCGCATTAGGG
>NW_017731695.1:1443717-1451497 GCF_001890085.2 Hipposideros armiger
AAAAAAAAGAAAAGAAAAAAGATGGGTTTAAATTAATTCTTAATTAGGAAGAAAAAATTGAAAATCCATAGTTGTATTATGACAAACTGGTAAAACATGCTTAACTTTAGCAATTGGGATGGTTCATTTTCCTCTATTTCCAGACATCTTTTGTCTTCCTCCAACTTACTAGAAGCCCTATGCAAAACTCAGAAATTCAACCAGAAGATGAAATATTAAGATGTTTTTTTCATTGTGGTTCTGTTGACTTGAGAAAGACAAACAGTTTTCTGATTCTTGCAGTAATGAGTGAGAGTCCTTATTTTAAGAAACTAAAGTGAAATATTTTGAAAAAAAATGCTGAGTGAATTAATGCCATTTCTAGGGTTATTCAGCAATGCCTGTGTCTGCACAGAATTATTAGTTCTTCTCCTTTAACTGAAATAATTGGTGACTTACAACAACAAACTTGAAAGATTTTTAAGGTTGAAATGAAAAAGACAAACATTGTTTACATAACCATTGTTGCATAACCATTGGGACTGAATTTTTCACTGTATTGACTACATGGCCTAATTAGGAGCTAGGTTTAGCGTCTGTCTACACAGGGTGACCTTCCAAGCCTAGCCTGCATATGGAGAGTGAAAGGCCAATGTCCCAAGTCATCTATTTTGTGTGAGGATAGGGCCTTATTTTGATGGACAGCCAGCTTCTTTCCTTTAATGTTGCTAATTGTGTCTAAGCTTGTGCTCTCCTTTTATTTCGGAAACATTGGTGCTTGTTAGGTATCCATATACACCTGGGAAATGACATTTCTAAGACTAAGTATGATATTCCTTTGGGAGCTAAAGATTGGTCAAAGAGCTTTTCATCTCCTATAATTTTGGAGTCCAGCCTGTGTAAACTGTTGGCCTCATTTCAAGGGCTATGTCTCTCTGCCAGTCCATTACGTGGGACTGGCAAATGAAATACTTAGGTGGCATTTTGGAGAATTCCACCTATTTGGATATTTCTTATCTCCTCTTTCAGACAAAACATCTGAACAAATGAATGCAGATGTTCTCTTAAATTGGGCAAATTTTAAAGCTGAGCCATATACTTTCAAAGTGAACTGGTAGATTAAAAGAAGTACAGTATTATGTTTTCCTCTGGCACTACTTGTAGAGGTTTCATCTCCCTTCAGACCCATGTGTGTACGTGCCAGGAATTGGTTATAAGTTCATTGTTATCAACCTCTTGGAAGGATTCATTAATTTTATAACACAACATCTCTTTACAGTGAATGGTTCTGCAAACTGGGAGCTTCGTTATTCATCCTGAGCCTCCCTGGCATGCTGCAGGATTCTTTGGGGACAGAGTTTTGTGGGATGAGACTGTTCCCATTTTAAATAACCACACATCTGTTCATGCAGTGTCATCAGTAAAGCAAATAATAAAACACTCAACAAAACCTATAAAAGACTCTTCTCCCCATCCTGAGCTGGAGTATAATCCTTTCCCAAATCAACTCTTGTTAAGGTCCAAGAAAATAGTGTAAGTAAATTATTATGGCGATTAAGCAGTCAGACTATAGAAGAAGAATGAAAAAAGATGCCTGTGCTAAGGGATCTGACAGATCTGGGTTCAAATCCTAAATCTTGGAGCCGTTATTCATTCTCTCTGAACATTAGTTTCCATATCAGTAAAATGGGCAACAGTGCCTTCCTCATATTGGGTTGTCGGAAAAGTCATGACGTATTGTTTTCTATGTTTTTCATTGCAAAAATGTGTCACGACTTTTCCAACAACCCAATAGAACTGGCATAATAGTTGCATGAGATAATATATGTAAAGGGTGAAGGGACATCCTTAATTATTGGTCGTTATTTCAGTCAACAGTTTTATCAGTTAGAATACTTGGTGTTTCAGGTAATGAATACCCAATTCAACTGGCTTAATAAGATGATTTGTATGTCACATTATAAGAAATCTGGAGGCAAAGTAGGTCCAGGGTTGGTGAATTCATGAGTTGGTGATGTGTGCAGACATCCAGATTCTTCCAACTTTCTACTCAGCCATTTTGCATATTCTCCTTGGGCTAGCTCTCTTCACAAGATGGCTTCTCTAATTTTAGGAATCATACTCGTATCTTCATTAAGAAATGTCCAGAGTCAGAAAATGGGGCTATTTAGTCCTTATGTCTGTTGTAATTGTTCAGGAAACTTTCCTAGGAGCCATGTGACTCCCTCATCAGTAACTTGGCTACAGCTGTGTCCCAGGCCCACACTCCCTGCTCTGTTGTCACTGGGAAGAGAAATGGGATCATCTTTGTCCCCTGAGCCTGGGGCTGGAGATGGGCTGGGGCTCACTTCCTTTGGGGCACCTGGGCATGCATACCTGATTGAAGTCTATCGATACCGTTAGCAAGATTTAAAGTGTGAAATAGTTGTTGGACAGGCAACCAACAGTGCCTGCTCCACCAAGTATTAAATTCCACCATAGACTTCTCATGGTATCAATAGCCAAGAGAACACACAAATTACTCCTGTAAGGTATAAGCATTGAGTTGGCGGAGACAAGAGATTTGAAGCAAACACTAATGAAATCTTATACAGCACAGAGCAGTGCTTCTCAACCTTGAATGGACATACAAATCACTTGGGGATCTTACTAAAATGTGGATTCTGATACAGTTTGGCCAAGATCAGCATTGCCGACAAGCTGCCGAATGCTGCTGCTGCTGCTGATGTGTAGGCCACACTTCCAAGTAGCAAGGCCATAGACCAAATGTGGTGCTCCATGTGTACGAAGAGTGGAAGCTGGGTCATTTTGGAGTGCTTTCCACAGGTGGCAGAATACTATGTGTGTCTCAAAGCCTGTAGGAGTTTGATAGATGGAGGAGACAAAACACAGTATGCTTTGGGATGTTTTATGAAAACGTATTTGTTAACTTGATCATTTCAAGGAACATAATGTGGCTATTAAGATACCAAAAAAAGTATCTCAATTTTCTGGACTAAACAGCAGGCATACTGTATAGGAAAACCATGGTTCTTAGAATTACCTGCTCTTCTTTTCTTTCAATCTTAATGCCTGAAAAAGAAATAGACATAGTGACAGTATGCCTGTATCCCAGAGCAGAACTGCAAGCTAAATGAACTCAGCCAGAATTTGTAAAAATTTTCAAAAAGAAAAAGGGGGCTTCCACTAAAAAATAGGAAATTAGGTTCTTTTTTTTTTTTTTGGTATACCTTACACCTAAAAAAACAAAACAAAACAATACCACTATCTTAATGGTTGCACTTTTTCCTTCTCAGTGCTATTTGCTTTGTGAATAAGTTAGATGAGCCACTTCTTAGAAAATCAAGAATGGAATGAGGAAAATTAAAAACAAACACTGGCTGTGTTCTTAAAATTAGGTTCCTCTTAAAAAGTGTGTGTGTGCATGTATATACAGAGGGTGCCAAAAAACTGTATACACATTTTAAGAAAGAAAAAAGCTGTATTGGTATATACCGATAACAAAAGATGAATACAAGTCACGTGTTTGACTTCTGCAATTACAGGAAGTGCTCAAAGTGGTTACCATCAGCGTCCAGACACTTCTGATTTTGGCGAACTACTGATTGAGCAATGTCAACAAAGTGTTAACATCTCTTAAAATGTGTATACTTTTTTTTTTCTGGCACCCCCGGTATATGGTGGTAAAAGGGCCATTACAATAGTTGATGTGGACTAGTCAGTCGGACCTCCAGGGCTGACACATTGATGTTCCTGAGTTGTAGTAATGCAGTTTTTCTTTAGGGGTATAACTGGAGATTCCCTGCAATCTCCAGAACAATAAAGCTGTAAGAGATTAAAAGGGAGAAAATACAGTTATGGAATGTCACTGATTACACAGCTAATTTGCAGACTGTTGCTTGAAAAGCATTTCTATCCTTCCCTGTGAAGGCCAGAAAGCTGGCGTTTAGGAATATCTGGGAGGCTTTTTCCTTTTTTCATGGATTAAAATAAGCAGGAACGGGAAGTGGAAAAAAATAAAAGAGATTTTAGCTCTAAATTCTGGGTTCTTCTCCAGTTGGTGGCTCATACTTGGAACATTATATTTTACCATTATGCAGTATTGTTGATCAATTAAAAAAAAATAGGAGTCGGTTATCAAAATAAATTGAGTTTGGAGATTAGGCTGCTCGCTCTGATATCACAATGAGTTCACTCTCTGGTTCTCAGTTTCCTGACTTGTTAAATGGGAGAGTGGAAGTTGAAAGTGTTTCCCAAACTTGCTGAGCATCACAGTCATCTGAGTTTGTTAAAAGCACAGATTCTTTGGGGCCACTTGACCCCTGCTGAATTAGAATTCTGAGGTAGGACCCAGGGAATAGATAATACATTTTTAAAAGGCTCTGGGCCGATTCTCACGAGGACCCCCCATTTGGAAACCACGGTGTTAGAAAACCTTTTAAGATCTGATTCATCCCCATCCAGAGCCTGAGCCTACGATTTTAATGCAACAGTTAGAGAGGTTGGAGTAGGAATAGAGACCGATGGAAAGGGAAGCTATCTGGCTAGCACCAACAGTATTCTTATATGCAATGGTTTTCACAGTGACGGTGACGAGGATTTTGCCTCAGTCTTGCCGGCACCCCACATTTGCCTTTGGGGATCCCCACTCATCTGTGCAAAGCTGACTCCGGAGGCAGAGAGGGGAAGAGAAACCACTTTATTTGCACTCACAGGTCCTGGTCTGCATTTATTCAAGCACAATTAAAAACAGTAGGGTTTCCCAGTTAACATTTGGTAAAGCTCACAAGAGATGGTTGTTTTGCTTATTGCTTTGAGAAGCCTGTGGGGGAGGAAATGTGTTCTGAGGAAAAGTAGTTTCTTAAATCTGCAAATCTGAAATTGGGTAATGGTTTATGCATCAGCGTTGGCTCTGAAGCACTTTGTGGTCAACTGTGAGGGCCACTGGGAATAGGAACTCTCGTTGTGTCTCCTCTTCATTAGCCGCTGTGCCTGCATTTCTTAAAAGGGCTGAGCCTTTTCTTAAAAGGATGATGCATTATTGTTGGGGTTTTCTATTTTGGTGGTGCTTTTCTCATTTTGTGGACAGACAAACAAATTTCATCAGGTGGATGGGCTTTCTTTGTACTTGTGCCTTTAAACCAGGCCAAACCCAGGTCCACCAAGCTAGGACCCAGAGGCAAGGAGCTTTGCTGTCCTGTCTGGCTTGTGGATTTGGGACAGTCGCCCTGTCCCCACAGCCATGTCCCACTTGTATTAGCACCTTTCACTTCTGCTACATGCCTGCCTTTACCTGGCTCCTGGCCACCTGCCTGTGTCTTCCACTCTTAGTCCTGAGGACAGAGTGGGATTTTGAGTGTTATTTTTGTCCCTCTTTCATAGACCTAGATTGTACTTGCCTTGTCATTGTATAGTCTACTTCAAGTAACCATCTGCCGATGAATATTCCAGCCACTAATATTACATCCCTGATGTGTTCGTCCATCCTCCTCACCACCCCACTAACATTTCCTCTCTGTGAAGGTTAGGCTGTTGCACATGACAAAAGAGCGTTTGTCTTATTTGAGATCTCTCAAAGCATGATGGGGCGAACAGTATACTTCACTGCCTTTCAAACTTCAACATGCAGAGTAATAACCTGAGCAACTTATTAAAATGCAGGTTCTAATTCAGTAGATCTGGGGTGGGCTTTTCTAACAAGCTCCTAGGTGATGCAATGCTGGTGATCTGTGCACCACATTTGTTCATAGCAAGAGTATAACTGCTCCCAGAGGCAGCATAATACAGAGCAGAACTTTACAGCCTCTACCCGATTGATAGTTTGGGCCAGATAATTCTTTGTTTTGGGGGGCTGTTCTGTGCATTATAGAATGTTTAGCAATATCCCTGGTTTCTACCCACTAGAGGCCAGTAGTGTTCTCTCTTCCCAGTCATGACCATCAGAATTGTACTCTATCTTCAGACATTGCTAAATACCCCTGGGGGGTAAAAATCACCCCTGATATAGAGGTTATTATTAAAGGCTCTGGATTAGAATGCTTGCATTCAAATTCTGGCTCATCAATTTACTGGATGAATGGCCACAGACAAGTTACTTAATGTTTCTGTGCCTCAGTTTTCTCCTCTCTAAAATGGGGATGGTAATAGTATCGACATTAGCTATTCATGGAGTTGCTGGGAGGGTTAAGTGATTAAATATCCATGAAGTGCTTAGAACTATATGTATGTGCCTTTCAGGAAATTAATAAATGTTAGCAAATATTATTAGCAACATTTTGCTCTGTCCTGGTCTTTTCATTAAGGATGCTAATTTATTGTCTATGAACATGCTTTGCTCAATCAAAAGAATATAAATTTTACATATACCTGGATTAAGACCAGGTAGTTTATTTGCTTACCCAGATTAATACTGGAAAAAACAGCTCATTAAACATACATCTTGGCATTTTGTATTGACTTAGTTAATCATGATTCTGTATTCACCACCTAATTAACGCCACTTGAATCCCATGTAGCAAGAGGGGTGGAGAGCATGCCTCTGCGTCTGACTTCTAACAGAGCAGTGGCTAATCAATCACCCCAATCTAAAGAATTCAGAGACTTTGGGTAATTGTCCTGTAGTCCCCCAACCCTCTCAGGGCTTACTGAGTACATCTTTTCTGGTTGGAATAAATATACAGTAATACCTTGGTTTGTGAGCATAATTCGTTCTGGAAACAAACTATTCATATTGCAAGATATCGCTCATTTACCATGTTAAAATGTATTAGTAATTGTTTGCTTGTCTTGTGGAACTTTTGCAAACCAAGTTACTCGCAATCCAAGGTTTTACTGTAATGATATTTTCCAGGTCAAGAGGGATGTGACTTGATTTAGTTATTCATGTTTCTGTATTTAACACCTAATTAAAGCCACCTGTTTGCCTGGTAGGGCTCTTAGGAAGTCTTTTCTTTCGTTATCAACCCTTGCCAGGATGGCAACTAGTTTACTTTAGACAACACTCTCAAGTACGATGTTTGATTTATTTGTTTCTGATCGTACACTGCTCCCTGACCTTACACAGAACTTTAGGAATAAGATTCCTAAATCTTATTGAGGGTTTACAGTTCTCTGTGAAGTAGCTAAGTTTATGGGACAAGAAAGTACAGTGTGTCAAAGGAAAAATTCACTTTGGGGATTTCTACGTGGGGATAGAACAGCTAGCTGGTCATTTCAGTGGGAAAAAGCTCCCTGGTATATGATTTTCTGTAGATGGAAAACAAATGGGTGAGGAGGTAAAACTTTCAATTGTTGCCTGAATTTTTCACTTGGTGTCACTGCATTGGCTCTCTAAGATAAAATGAAGTGAGATTCATAGCAGTTTTATTTGTTATCGTGATAGTCCTGTGTGGCCAACAATTGTTGAGTACTTACTGTGTCCTCGGCCATGTGTTAGGCACATGACATTAATTAGCTTGGCTTGACCCTCATTCCAAAACAATATGTCCTTATTTCCCCTTCCTCATTTTATTTTTTGGTAAGTGGAGGTGTAGAGAGATTAAGTTATCTTGTCAAGGTCACAGGGCTAATAAGTGATAGATAAACATTAGGACTGAGATAATTCGACTTAAGAGCTCTTTCTCATTATGCTATCTCTGTCAAGATTAGGCAGCCATTTGTTTTAAAACTTTCTCAACAGTCACACTCTAGATCAGCGGTTCTCAACCTGTGGGTCGCGACCCCTTTGGGGGTCAAACGACCCTTTCACAGGGGTCGCCTAAGACCATCGGAAAACACATATTTTCGATGGTCTTAGGAACCG
>NW_017731695.1:1451522-1458419 GCF_001890085.2 Hipposideros armiger
TTCATTTATTTATAATTAGAAATAAATATTTCACAATATATAGTTACATATTGTTTTTGTGATTAATCACTATGCTTTAATTATGTTCAATTTGTAACAATGCAAATACATCCTGCATATCAGATATTTACATTACGATTCATAACAGTAGCAAAATTACAGTGATAGAGTAGCAACAAAAGTAATTTTATGGTTGGGGGTCACCACAACATGAGGAACTGTATTAAAGGGTCACGGCATTAGGAAGGTTGAGACCCACTGCTTTAGATGATAGTAACTACACTCTGAGTGTATGAAATGGAGAGTTCCTGTTACTTTTGGTTGAAGAATCATTTAATTCACGTAAGAAACAAATACATATATTCTGCTTGGATATCATTGAGTCACTGCCCAATTTTATCATATGTTCACATTTTGAAGACATCTGTAACAATATCTTGACTTCTTGAAAGTACTTATCTTCCTTTAATGGAATACCTTGCTTGCTATCTGTTTCATTTTCATAGCAAGAGAAGACCAATTTGCTGCTCTACCAACTACCTTCTTTTACTTATTAAAATGACTGTAAATTCAGAGCTGGTGAGAAGTGTTAGATTGATAGCACTGCTCTAGGAAGCCACAGAAAGGAAGAGTAAAACTTTCCCTCACTTCCTGCCAATAATCTCCGACTAAAACCTTGAAGGTGCATTTTTAGAAAGAAGAGGCTAATTCATGGTCTGAGACATCACTCTAAAATTTCCTTGAAAGCCCCAATTAGGAAATGAAAACACACAACAAAAGTAAAGAGGAGTTCAATTCTTTAATTGTGGTGATTAAAAGAGAAAATACCTCTGGACAAGGGACTTTGTATTTATTAATCAATCACTTTTAAACTGTTAGGGAGGGTGAGTTCCTTTTTATCTTCAAGTCTTATGGTAAAGTCATGGTTAGTTTCTTAAAGGTCCGGAGGGGTTAACCAGAATGGTGAGCCGTCCTCAAAACAATGTGATTTGGAAACGGACTGCAAGAAATGGGAATGTTTGGATTAAAGAAGAGAATAATGAGTGGCCTTTCATAGTTATCCTAAAATATTTAAAGAACCATTATATGAATAATAATGATATTAATTTTATCTGCCTTTATTGACACCTCCCTCTAGGCATTAGGCACATTGTACACATCTCATGTAATTCCCACAACAACCCGAAGCTTTATGTAACTATTGTCGTCCTCAATTTACACATAAGGAAACAGATTACAAGAGTGGTTCATGGTGGAATCAGGACTTCATCCACTCCCATCTGCTTTTAGTGCCCTTTCTCTCAACCACTGTGTATATCCTCTTTGTGAATGAGGGCTTAGCCACATTCAGTTCTTGAGAACAGATCCATTACTAATGGATAAAAGTTTCAGGGTGGCATATGTAGGCTGAATATATCTAAATTGAAAGTAAGTAAATTTGTAGTCATCTGTTTTTCCGTGTTAAAGAATTTGGAATTTTTCTTTAGGCTGTAGGAAGCCATGGACCTGGTTTTTAGCAAGAGTGTATTGGATTTGGAGAAGGTAGGGAAAATAAGTTTATTATCTCATTAGAAGATTGTTATAATAGTCTAAGCACAAGATAATAGACTGAACTTGGGCAGATGATGAGGGAGGTGATAGAATATAGGAGACAGATTCCAGAGCTACCGGAAAGGTAGACAGGAGAGGCTAGTGACCAGCTGGATGTGATGGGTGAGGCAGAAGACAGTCAGGGATGCTTCTAAGTGTTCAGTTTAGGTGACTGAGTGCCTGGTGACACTATTAACCTGGATAGATTAGATAGGTTATAAAAAAGAGACTGATTGGCCTTCATGGGGAGGGAAGTAATTGATTTTGTTTTAGACTTGCTGAGTTTGAAGTGCCTGTGACACATCAAGGTAGAGATGCACCTTGGGCAGTTAGAAATGAGTTTAAAGTTCGAAGGATGGGTCAGAGCTGGAGAAGGAATTTGGGCCCTTGTGTTGGAGCTCTGGGAGAAGATGGAAGCACCCAGGGAGAGCATGAAGAAGGGAGAGCATGAAGAGTCAGAAGACCAGAGAGCCAAAGACCATTAACAGAGTGGTCGTGTCTGTTCCGGCCATTTAGCAGGTGGTTGCTCGTGGAGAAGCAACACAAAGAGAAAATTAGATAATCAAGCCTCAGATCACAAGAGAACATGTTGTGTTTTTTTTTTTTTTGAGATTGTCTGCTAAATAAAGCAATCTGTGTGCAGCTGAACATTTTCAGTTTTCTTTTACAAAAGGCTCCCAATAGGATAGAAGCAGGAGAAGCTGGTTCCAGGGACTGATTTAGGCTGGTGTTCCTGAGACCTCTCCCTGCCACTCCCTGCCAGGCCCCTTCACTGCAACGGCCTGGGGATTAACCCTCTTTTCAAAATTACGATTCACCAACATTCTTACATTCTGAAGAATTTTTCTGTGTTAATGACATACTGTTCTTGAAGAGTGGTAAAATACATCAGGGAGGCATCAAGTTGGTGTTTGTTTTTATGAGACCCTAAAACCATTTCTCTTTTTATCTTTTTAAACACTTTCCTTTAACTGCAGGTAGAATAGTAGGAAGGCCATCTCGCGTGTTTTCTCCCCTTCTATTTCTTGCCAAGCTGTGTGACCTTGTACAAGACACCTCAGCTATCTTGGGCTCTACTTTCCTTATCTTGGAAATACAGGAATTGGACTGTATTTTCTCTGAGGTATCTTTCAGCTCAAAAGTTTTGTGATTTCATAATTCAAGCCCTGCACATAAATGCCATTTAAATGTCATTGGTTAGATCACCAAAAAGGCTAATAATTGTATAATCAGGGATAGATCAAATACCATTGAAATAAGGTTCCTTAAAGATTGAAAATGTTCTCTTTACAGAAATGAAGTAAGACACATTTTTTTTTTCATGAGGTCAAAATCTCCAGTTTGGTATGAACTCTAATTAAATTAAATACTGAGAAATTTAGACAACATGTATAGAAGACCCTCTCCCTCTCTGACTGACTCTAAAGGTTATGATAATGGAACACGTTTTTTGGGAAATGTGCAGACTTTTAAGAAAGGTGAATAACTATTGTCTTAGTCTGCTCAGGCTGCTGTAACAAAATACCACAGTCTGGGTGGCTTAAATAACAGACATTTATTTCTTATAGTCCTGGATGCTGAAAGTCTAGAATCAGGGTGTCAGCATGGTGAGGTTTTGGTGAGATCCGTCTTCCTGGCTTGGAGATGGCCACCTATTTGCTGTATCCTCACATGGCAGAGAGATAGAAAGAACAGGCTCTTTGTCGCTCAAGAGTGCGAGCTCTGAGCAACAGAGTCGCCGGTTCAATTCCTGGCCTGAGCTGAGCTGCCGCTAAGCTGCCAACAGGTGGCATGATGGCTCAGCTAAAAAAAGAAAGAAAAAAAAAAGAACAAGCTCTTTGATCTCTCTTTGGAAGGGTATGGGGATGATGGGACCCCACCCTCATGACCTCATCTAAACCTAATTACCTCCTAAGGGAGTCACCTCCAAATATCACATTGGCATTTAGGGCTTCAACATATGGGTTTTGGGGGGACATAGTCACCTCATCCATAGCAATTATCTTGCTGAGGAAGTTGTAGCTCTGAGTTCCAACTTGAAGTGCGGTTAATCTATAATAGCTTAGGGAGTATGCTTTGACAAATAAGGACATGGAGGTCAGACTAAACTGTGCAGGTATTTTCCTAAAATGGCTGAAGCAATGTCACTTGAGAGATGGACCAAATTATGAGTGACATGGAAGGCAGATTGTCCTAGGAGGAGAAGCATGCCAAGAGGCACTGAGGTCATGGGATCAAAGGGAGTCCATTAACAGGAAGCCACGTCAAGAAGTCAATGATGGGGAGGATCAGAGCAAGATGTGAGACTATATTAAGGGAAATCTGTGCTGGAAAAAGGTCGATACACTCTGAGGCCCCAGCTATCTGTCCTATCAGTTTTGAGAAGCCAGGTGTCATGAGACAGTAGAAGATAAACATTCTTTAGTCTCTGGGCACCCTCAGTCAAGGGAGAGGAGACTGTTAAGTAACAGGGAGGCCTTTCCTCCTTGAGGAAATTGGACCAAAGTTACATAGTGTTGTGGCATCAAGATGTGCTGGTGTATTATGGCATCTTTACTTTTTATTTGTGTCAGCGGGCTTGGAAATAGACCTTCAGATGAGTCCTGTCTCCTATTCCATCACTGCCCCTACTCTCCCCACTCCTCCCATCTTGGGTGAGTCATCCTTCCAGAACAGTGACAGCCATCACCAAAATTGAGAACTCAGTGTGACAAAAGGGCTGTTTTCACAGTTCTCTGGCAACATAATATAAAAGTTCACCACATAAGGCACATCATCTTAATCACGGGGCTCAAAAGAACCTGTAGCTGTGACAAGTGGCTGCCTCCTTAGTTAACTTCATCCTTCTGATTGGCAAGGAGAAGACTGCAAATACCAGACCATGCATGCTCACTTCACTGTTTCCTTCCTGTAGATTTGTCTCTATCAGTTGGAAATAAAGATTTCAGCCTGAGTCTTTTGTTTAAAAAGGACATATGGAAAAGAAGCCAGTGCTCACTCTTAAGATAAAGGTGGGAATGAGCAATAGCATCAGAGTTTCTAAGGGAACTGATTAATGCATTTCTCAACTGAGCACCTACTCTGTGTGCCTGGCACCATTCCGCTAGGCACTGAGGGGTCCAGGAATGAGAAGGCGGACCAAGTTTGGTTCTATTAAGGCCACAGTTCAGTGGACAAATAAATAGAAAAATAGCAAAATATCAAATAATGGCAAGTACTGTGTAAAGAACTGAGTGGGTGGTGTGATAGAGAGTGGCTGGTGACTACTTTATGTAGGTGTCCAGAAAGACCTCCCTGAGAAAATGACATTAACGTTGAGATCTGAATGGCGAGAGAGAGGCAGCCACATGAATATATGGGGCTGAGTATTTCGGGCACAGCACAGAGTTGGCTCAAAGGCCCTAAGGCAGCACGAAAATTGGTGTGTAAGGCTGTAACTTAGTGACAACAGAGCAGAGGAGTAAGTAGCTGATTACTTCTCAGAGAAGGATAGGAGACACACGAATTTAAAATGTATTCTAAGTATCTTGAAAAATCATTGGAAAGCTTTAAGCAAGGGACAAAGTTTATCAATGTACTGTTTAAAAAGATCAGTCTATCTGCTCTGTAGAAAATGGACTGTATAAGAGTATAAGAAAGGTCAGTTAGGAAGCCACCACTGTCACCCACCATGAAAGACTTGTGGCTTAGGTCAGGGTGGTAGTAGCAGAGATGGAGAGATGTGGATGCATGTAGGATTTATTTGGAGGATAGAAATAACAGAACTAGTTGTTTTCATGTAGGTAAAGTGCAAGAAAGAATAATGAAGGGGAATTCTTAGAGTTTGGGGTTGAGCAACTAAGTGGATGGTGCTATATACTGAGACAAGGAAGACTGTAAGAGAGGCAGGTTTGTTGAGGAAAATCAATGTTCAGATTGAAGAACACAGGTTTGGAGGGAAAAAAATCTCAGTGTTCCCTTTGAAGTACACAGGTGATGTCAAAAAGATGTCATGAAAGCAATTGGGTCTGGAATTGTAGCGCCGAGGACAGCCAGTGTTGGTGTGGCAGTATAGCTATGTGCTTTTCTGTATGTTCAACTACTTTGCATTTTGTGAGGGTCACGTGACTACTCTGGTCAATGGACTATATTATGTTGGGCTGAAGCACAGAAGAGGGAATGAGGGAATTTGAAGTCCTTTTTGTTGTGATTTCTTAGAATGAAGTCATGAGCAGAGCACAGCACATTGTAAAAATGCTACATTTATAAACTATTTCAAGCCAGGAAGTCATACAACCTGAGGAATTCTTTTTTTTTTTTTGGTTTGTTTTGTTTTTGTTCTGTCTCTGAACTTGGCCAGATGCAGATGGTTCCAACCTGGGGAGATTTTCCGGACTTACCCTACATGAGGTTAGAGGTTACTCCTTGATGTTTCCATTGTGTCCACAGGATGCCTCAAAGACTTGTCATATTGCAATTTTAGTGTCTGTTTCCTTGGATAACCATTTCTTCCAGGACTCTCCATAGTGCTTACAATGGTATTTGCCACAAAGCACATTCTCACTCTGTTTGTTCAATGAATGAACAGTCTTGCCTGGTACTTGGTAAGGTCAACTCCCACAAACAAGAAGTGATACGGTGCTGGCTGTTCCAAACATAAAGTGATAAGTGTTTCTGTTAACATCATGTGACCAAAGGAAGCCTAACCCCTTGTTCAGATTCTTCACATACCTAGTCCAGCAACATGTATTTGCTGAATGCCTGCTGTGCCCCAAAAACTGCATTTGAAGGAAAGAAAGGAAGTATCTATCTTAGCCTCTTCTCTCAAGAAAGTAACAATGCAGTTAAGAGGCTAATGGCTATGAAACCAATTGAAAACAGTATGAGATGGTATACAATTAATTGAAAAATGGAGTGAAAGACAATGAACATTGTAAGAGTTTGGTAAAGGGAAGAAATAGATAAATGTAAAATAAAATTAAATCTAGGAAAATTTCTTAGAGGAGGTGGGATTTTGAGGGAGATCAGAGCTGCAAGGCTGGGAAGGGAGGTGTGGAGAAGTCTTGAACCAGAGCTTAATTGACTTTGAAAGGGCAAGTGAGGAGATCCCTGAAAACAAAGGAAAGAGTGTTATTGGACAGTGGCAAGAAACATGGTTGAAAAGGTAGCATGGGGTCAGATTAGAAAGGGTTTCAAAAGCCAGTAAACTGGTAATTTATGCCACTCATTCATCATTCATTGAATTTTGAAACATTTATTGAGTGCCTACCATACTATTTTAAGTATGGTGAGTGTGTGTGTGTGTGTGTGTGTGTGTGTGTGTGTGTG
>NW_017731695.1:1458744-1480896 GCF_001890085.2 Hipposideros armiger
AGCTGTTGTTCAGCATCTTAGCTGTGGAGGGCAGTGTCACTGGCCCTCATATGTGGGATCCGAACCGGGGCCCTCTGGCGTCCCAAGCCAGTTCTTATCCATTGCGCCACTCGGCCGGCCTGAGACTTACATTCTTGATGAGAAGATAGATAATAAACAAAATTTCAAATTGTATTAGGCAGGATAAGGAGATACAGAGAGATGGAACGTGCCATTTTTTTTTTAACTTTATTGGGAAACAGTGTGTTTTACCCAGGACCCATCAGCTCCAAGTCAAGTCACTGTCCTTCAATCTTAGTTATGGAGGGCACAGCTCAGCTCCAAGGTCCAGTTGCTGTTTTTTTCAATCTAGTTGCAAAGGGTGTGGCCCACCATCCCATGCAGGAGTCGAACTGGCAGCCTTGTTGAGAACATGCTCTCTAACCAACTGAGCCATCTGGCTGCCCAAACATGCCATTTTTTTATAGGGGAGGGTCAGGAAAGGCTTTTCTGAGGAGCTGATATTTATGAAGGGAACAAGTGAAAAGATGAAGGGAATATTAGGTTCCTGGGAATCAGAGAGATGTGATAAAGAGAATATCAGGAAGATAACATATACTGTTGGGAAAGGTGGAGAGCCAATGAGCAGGACACAAGGAATGTGGCGTAATTCAGAATTGAAGAATGCACTAAAAAGCTTTAGCTACAACAGTTTTTCATAGAAATTTTCTTTTTAACATTGTGTGTATTGGGGAATTTTGTTTTCTTGATAACTGCATTATAGCTTAAATGATTAAGAAATGAGAAAAACCTCTTCTATTTGTTCCACTCCACGTACCACACTGTAGCTTGTGATCTGCTAACAACCCTATCAATTTCCAGTGTTTCTACCCTTCCTGCCTGTGAAAGGAACTGCTGCTCATCAGAAAGACTGGTGTCCTTGGAAAACACAAAATAGGAGGCATAGGCTCTCTTGCCCATCTTGTCAAAGTTAGGCCTGTGAGCTTTGCGTGGCTTTGTGCCCAGCAGAAGAGGGTTGGAGTTGCCAAATCTTTGTATAATAACAAGCTCCATTCTACGTAACACCTGGTCTTTACAAACCAAGTCATTATGAATATGATTCAAGTTGTCACTCCTGGGGTTTGACTATTTCCAAATTAGTTGGAGATTTTATATATATATATATATATATATATATATATATATATATATATATATATACACACACACACACACACACACACACACACACACACACCGGGGTACTAAAAAAATGTATATGCATTTTAAGAGATGTTTATTATCCATGCTCAAGCAGTAGCTCTCCGTAATCAAAAGTGTCTGGATGCTGATGGTAACCACTTTGAGCACCTCTTATAATTGCAGAAGTCAAACGTGACTTGTATTCATCTTTTGTTATCAGTATATATTATTACAATTAGTACAGTGTTTTCCTTTCTTAAAATGTGTATACATTTTTGGGGCCATATCTATATGTAAAGTTACCTGACCGTGTTCCCTGGCTGAGTGCGGAAGGAGCGGCTGCCGCTCCTGATTTTGCTATGCCTTGGTGATGTTAGAGAGCAGTGGGGGAGCAGTCGGGGAGAAGGGGTCATGGCACCCTTGCTCTCTTGGCCAGTATGTATTATTGGAGGATGAGCAGCAAAACAGAGAACTCAGATAATTTCTGGGTCTGAAGGAGGGATTCTAGGACAGGGCTCAGGAGCAAAGTTCTCAGACCTGGCCAAATGGGGGTTGGGGGGGGGGCACTCGTCTTATCCACAATATGCATATGTGACAAGAAAACAGACCCAAGATCCAGCAACTGAGATAACGAATTTAGAATTTTGGATCCTGAGATAAGTAACTGGGCATCAGACTTGGGGAGAGGTGGGAAGGCAGAAGTAGAAGTGAAGACATAAACAAGGTCTTCCAAATAGCCGTCAGCCTGTACAGTTCTCTCCCTTTCCATTAAGCCACCATCATCTCTTCCCTGAATGACTATTCCACTCTTTCTGCTTTGATTATTGTCTCTGAACAGCATATGGGGGACCTTTTAAAATTAGATCACGTGGCTCACAGAATTCAAACCTCCCATTGGCTTACAAGGACCTGCAAGCTCTGACCCGGGACTCTGCCTCTACCCTCCCTCCTCTTACTGTCCCCCAGGGTCACTGGTCTCCAGCTCCTTTGGACCCTGATTGGCTCTTTGTGAGTCACCGGGTCTCTGGTCATCTTTTCCCCTCCTTGTCCTCTTCTTGGTTGATGTCTACTTATGTGAGATGCAATGTATTTTAGCAGTTAAAAATTCGTGCCCAACAGACTGCTTGGCCAGATGCTAACTTTACTACTTATCACCTGTGTGACTTTGAATAAGTTGCTTAAACTCAGTATGCCTCTATTGTAAAATGGAGTTGAACATAGTACCTGTCTCATGGGCTAGTTATGGACATTAAATGATACCTGTAAAGGACTTAGCCCAATGCCTAACATCTAGAAAAAATTCAATAAAGCTTACCTCTTGTTTTCTTTTGGGCCTCAGTCTAAACATTATTTCCTCGCAGAAATCTTGCCTGAGCCAGACCCTTCTTTCCTACTCCCCTCTACTGTGTCCTTTTTCACAAAACTCTTTGCTTTCATTTTATATATTTCTGATCGTTTGTGTGTCTATTTGTTTATTGTCTCATGCCCCCATTACACTAAACTCCATGAGGGCAAGGACTCAGCCCACTATATGTACAAATAACCAGCACGTTGTACAATGCCAGGAACATAGCAGACATTCAACAAATATCTTGCTGAATGAGAGACTGAAGCTGTGGTTCGGGACAAAGTTTGCGAATGCTCAGCGTCTGCTGGGAAAGCGTTGGCACCTCAGAGGGCCTGAGCTGAGCCAGAAGCCAGTGGAGTTCCACTACGCTACTTTCCAATACATTATCTTTACATTGTATTTTAAGATGTTGACACATCAAAATCAAATTACTGGACCCAGCTCAAAACTTACATTTGTATGCCAGGATTAAATGCTCTTTTTTGGCAGAAAAAATGTTCAGATTTGCCACAGGATCTCATCCAACCTGGAATTGGCCAGAATGACTGTGTAAATGAGATGCTCACGGCTCCTTTCTCCCCACCGGTTTGGGCCAGTGTGGGCCTGGGCAGTGACTTCCTGGGTGGTGAGCTCAAGAGACTTGTATTTTAAATTGGGCTTCTTTATGGACATGGCTTCTTTATTTCTTTTTTAATGCCAATGCTTGTCTATTTTATTTACACAGAATTTTCCCACCCAAGCTTGTTAGACCGTATGGAGAGCATTGTGTTCAGAAAGGGCAAATACACATAGCAGAAATGAAAATTTAAACTCCAACAGTATTTGGACAGGATAGGGTTACAGTTTGTGGCTTCACTAGAGACTTGGTCCCAAGATACCTGCTCCTCCCACCCCCTCTCCTCTTCAATTGTTCTATTGTTTTGTTTTATAGCCTGGAGGTGATTGGAGCCTTTAGCATCTGTGTGTGGGGGGTTATGCAAATTTATAATCTCCAACCGATTTTCCAGCTTGGAACTTTGATCTATTCCTTACACATTGTAATATCGCCTATTTTTCAGGGATACCTTCTTCCAAATCCTTTCTTTGTTTACTTATTTTGTAAAATCTCCCCCTCCCTTCCTGCACAACCAATTTTCACTGACAAAGTCTCTTACCCTGTCGAGGTTATCCTTTTAATGTTTCTAACTTAATCTAGATTTTGAGGGCAGTGCTTTTATTAAGGACCAAATCTTGGAAAGAAACTCACATTATCAGTATAACATGTATTTAAAACATAATTGAAAGTTTGAGCTGAAAGTGTCTGCCTTTTCCTTTACCAGTTGAACAATATCAGAGAAAGTTAAGGCACCTTATGCTAGTTGACTATATTGAAAAGCCTGTTGTCGGGGCACAGAGCTTTCAGGAAAAGTGACTATTCTGTAGGTTAAAGAAATCAGTAAGCTAACAAAAGGTAGCAGTGTTTTTTTGTATTTTAGAAAAAAATTCTATTTCATTCTTATGAATTACTCATTTTTGATGTGAAGGAGCCCAATGTCTAGAACATAATTGCCATATAGCTATTATCTCTTATATCTTAGATTAAAAAAAAAGACAACAGGAGACCAAGTACAAACAATGTGACCTAGGAGGAAAGTTACATCTTAATAATCGAAGTATTCTTATGAGTGCCATAAGTGATCACTGACATAGAGCAAGGGGTTAATGAGAATGGGTTGGCATATTAAATTAGAATGCATGTTGAAATCAAATTGCCAGCCTCAAGAAAATTGTACATATCACTGCTTCTGAAGAGAGAGGGGAATATATAACTATAAAGATATCCATAAATGACATATTCAGAATTCCTCCTTGATGGCCCCTTTCCAGAAGGATTGCAAATACAGATCTTTCCACCATGTGGTTGTATGCGCATGGGATGCGGTCTGAAAATACTGTGTTGACTCTGGGAGGATTGAAATCTGGGAATCCTGGATGTACTGGCTCAGGGAAACAGAAATGTTTTTCTTTGGCTGCTTGCTGTTCCTGAAGTTACTTAAATGAGACTCATTGGCTATTGATCCATATATATTGAGATTACAATAAAACAAAAGGAACCAGCTTCTCTTTTCCCAGGCTCACAGGACTGGCATTGTATTTCTTGGGAGAAATAAAATAAATAATGGTCTTGGGTTTGGGGAAATAATCTGGGCTCTGGATGGCAGCTGACTTATTTTTAAGACAGTGAGGTCAGAAAGAAAAGCATAACCCAGAGCGTGGTAGCCGTGCTCACTGGGAGAACAGCGGTTGCTCTTTTAAATACTAAGGTGGGTTCCCTTTCCCACTTTCAGGATCCAACCCCACAGCAAGGTGGATCAGAACCCCTCATCACGGTATTCACATTTCCCCTTTTAATGGCACTTACCTCATTTTGATTGTTTTTGTGAAAACCCTAGCTGCTCTGTTTAACTCTTTAATTGTGCCATGACATCAAGTTTCAATTTTCTCATGATTATTTTGCTTCTTTTTAAGCACCCATGGTGTGCCAGGCATTGGATAAAATCGAAAAGATACAATCCCTGGTGGCCCTGGGCTCACACATTGAAAGCGATACGACAGGCAAAATATCTTGTAATTGGCAGTAGGTAGGTAGTCCTCATGCTTTTTTCCCTTTTGAAGAAACGTCTTCATCTTTCTGAACAAGCCTAAGAAGTTCCCTAGATCAAAGGTGTCAAAAACCAGGAGGGTTTGGAACAAGTGTCAGAGAGCCGGTAAAGGACTCTCAGAGCTGAGACTGTGCTCCTCGCCTGCCCATGTGCTCGCTGCACAACTGCTCTCCTGCCTCACCTGGGCGGACTCACCACCTCCTCAGCCGCCACCTGCATCCGCCCGGTGACCCAGAAGCCAAAGACTCTCTTCCACACTCTTCACCCCCACCTCCCCAACACCTCCCTTGCCAGAGGACTGCAAACCTTTTAAAAAAGAGGCCAGAGCTAGGGGTTTTCCCAGCTCACCTGGTCTGCGTGGACTGACAGCCTCTGGGAGCCTCTGAACAAGGGGATGTCCAGGCAGGTGAGGCCCCAGCTCCTGGCAGTCCCCTGGAGTCCCCTCTCCCCCCAATTTTTCACGTTCTCTCTTTTCCACGCATCCAGCTAGGGCCTTCTTTGTCTTTTCCCCTGTAACACTGAAGCCCCCTGGTGCCTGGGCACTGCAGAGGAACGCCGGGCCCTTGGACTGGGTGGGATGGATGGCTCTGAGTGTGTGTGCACTTTACGGTATGTGTCAGAGTAATCTGGCGCGTGTGTGTTGGGGTAGAGGGGTTATAAATGGGGAGTAAAGCACCCCCGTTCTCTTCCTCCCCCCCCCATCACTTTGTGATTCCCTGAGGCGCAAAGCACTCTCCTGCCTCTGTCCCTTGCGATCAGCGGCTTGGGTACCCCAGGCTCAGGCCAGCTGGGAAGGCTCCCTCACACCCAGTCCACACCTGCACCCCGAAGCTTCAAAGTTGCGGAAAACAGTCTCGGGGGAGCGGAGGAGCGGAGGTTGAGGCCATCGTGCCCGAGGCTCTCCCAGCGGGAGAGGGTGCACCTGCTCCAAGAAGGAGCGGAGGAAGTGGAGGGGATCAGCTGCTGGGGGAGGTGAGGCGCAAGGTGGCTCCCTGCTGCCCGCGCCCGGCTCAGGGGACACACTCGGCAGCCAATGGCTGCGCAGAGGTGTACAGCAGATGGCGTCTGACTGCGCTGTTCCTTCCTCGTCCTCCTCCTCCTCTTGCTTCAGTGCTGAGGAGCCAGAGTCGCCGGGTTGCCAGACGCTGGAATGGGTGGTCTCCCGACACACACCACCATCTTTCTTGCGCTCAGGAAGCTCGGGGCTAGGTGGCTCCCAGAGGCTGCGGCAGCGGCTCGGGCAAGGCTGGTGAGTGCGGCGCTCTGCGCGGGGAACCGGCCCCTGGCCAGCAGGGGCAATCGGTGGCAGCAGCTAGGGCGGAGGGCGCACCGGAGGCACAGACTTTGCTCTTTCCTTCCAGGACAGCCCCCTTTGCCCCATTCTCCCAGCCAGAGGCAGGAACTTGCAAGCAGAGCTTCTCTGGTGCCTCTGGCTGGGGGCTGCAAGAAGGGTGGGCTGCCAGGGGCACAGCGCCGAGATCCCAGGGTTGGGCTAACAGAGATACCCCACGCAGAGACTTGGGCACAGACCTCAGGCAACTGACGGAATCTTCCGATTGGGGCGGAAGGAGCTCTGTTCCCTTCACTTCCAGTTTGCTTTGGAGGGTACTGAAGAAGGGAGCTGGGGTCCCCCCATCCTGCCCGAGGAGCCTCTGAGCCCAGGATCAGAGGGCGGGGAGTTCTGCGGGCTTTGCAAACAGGTTGACTGAGGGTTCCCTTTCTGTAGCGCTGACTGCGAATCTGCCAGTGGGCTTTCAGTGCTCCCGGAGGACAGCTGAGCTAGCCAAGAAGTTTTGCAGCTTCCTCTGATTTATCAGTATAGTGTCAGGAGGCTGCAGCAACAGTTTACATTTCTACTGTCCTGCGGGGGGTGAGGGGCAAGCTGGGGAGAATGGAATTCACCTGTCTGGTGTGGCATTACGCTGTTTCTTCAGAGAAAACTGGGAACAGGGCATGGCAGTGAGGGGCAAGGAGGAGGACACGTGTAATTTTTAAAGCGTTACCCGTATGCTCTTGTCACCTTTCCTTTCTGACATCTCTGATAATATTAAAGTTATTTGAATATGCCAGTGAAACCTCCACTTCTTCAAGTCCGCGGTTTGAGTTTAGAAGTTGGAAAGCTTGGAGTGTGTGTTTGGGGAAGGCAGCCGTTAAGCTCTCTCAATCCCTTTTTGAATACAAGGGTGGGGGGAATTGTTTCGGAGGAAGGGCGTGTGATCTAGTTGTAGTTTTTCTTGGAATCATTCTGAGCATCCCTTAGGTGATATTACAATTCACTTCCATTCCCTATGGTCAAGGTGGAGTTCGATTAAGAGCATGGTACCTCAGCATGTTCTGTGGAAGACTCCAGGGTTGTTTGGTGCTCTGTTCATTGCTAGGGTGGTCTGCTGATAGCCTTCCACCTTTCTGTGCATCTGTGCTCTTGTGAGTGACAACCTGGCTGGAGGAGCCTTCTTGGTATTTTCTAGGTGTGTACCTGTGGGCGCTCTGTTATCATGGAAATGGTAACCCATGCAGGCAGGGTGCATGCCAGCGAGGCTGTGGGGTATGTGTGTGGGTGTGCGTGCGCACATGTGCATCTGGTGTGTCCTTTTGATAGGCAATCTTTGGGTGTCAAAGTGATACATTTATCTACCAGGCAATGTCAGGACAGTCTGGGTTTGTTGGGTAGTAACTGCGAGGTGGTCATCTCCAGGGAAGCCTTCCTGTGCTGTAGATACACTACAGCTGTGGTTAAACCTTTGTGAAATTCACTTAGGAGTTACTAACCAAGTTAAGAAGTCCTGTCCAGTGTGAGCGAACAGCTCATGTATTTATTTGTGGGTTGAAAGCTATCTAACATCCCTGTCTTGAAGCTTCACTTTGATGCACCACTGTTTTTAAACCTCAAGCCTTCTTTGAAAACATAATGTGGCCAGTTCTCCTCTGTTTTTTGTGGGTAGATATGCCAGCTGAGTAGATTCCCTGGAATTGGCTTCCTACTATGCCTGGGCATTGTGTGTTTTTTACCTACCTTCTGGGAGTCCAGGACTGGAAACTCTTCATGCACGTTTAAGTGAAAAATAATTAGGGAGATAACTCTCTTTATCCTGTTATAACATACACAGGTACAATTGTTGGCTTCAGAAATATGGGATAATCTTGCACATTAGCACAGACAGTTCCAGCCATGCTGAACACCTTCAAAGCACTCAGGGTTCTGAACACGGGAGATTAATCCGTGATAGGTGCTTGGAGATGTGTGGTCCAGGAAAGGACCGCCTGCTGCTGGTGGAGTTTGATAGTCCATTTTGAGGGTTCAGAACAAGCAGGCTTAATTTCTATCTACCTTCATATTTAAATTGATACTTGAGAAATGATCTTTACAATGTTTCTTAATCCTCGAACATCCTCTCCCCCATTGTTTTTAATCAGCTTTTGCTTGTTAAAGAGTTGAAGGCTAAGAAGCTGAAAGACTGTTAGACAGGTAGACAATAATTACCGATCATAAAAACAGTGTAAACACAGACTCCACAATTTGAGGATTGACATTAATTAACTGGCAACTAAAGGTACCTTTCTATTCTCTGCTGAGTGTGCCTTTTGAGAGAAAAGAAGGTGAAGAATGAAAGAAAAATGGTACTGCTAACTGCTAAAATGTACCTTATCAGGACTTGAACCTTGTCTACTTGCTGCAGATTCTGTTTCTGAAGGAATAATACTTT
Source organism: Hipposideros armiger (assembly GCF_001890085.2). Lineage (NCBI taxonomy): Eukaryota > Metazoa > Chordata > Mammalia > Chiroptera > Hipposideridae > Hipposideros > Hipposideros armiger. The sequence continues at coordinate 1,467,621 of NW_017731695.1, forward strand.
CATTAATACATATGTAAAAAAACAACCCTTTTTCTTTTAAATAACAGACTGGAAAAGCAGAATAAAAAATTAGAAGCTAAGTTAGTGGAAGAGGACTGACTGTCCAAACAAGAAAAATTCCAAAGCATGTCAATTCATTTTAATTATACTTCATAAACTGAAGCTGGAGTCAAATGATTCCTTAAAAAAAAATCTTGCCAAAACTGCAATTTTGCTGTTCTGCACACCTTTATAAATATTAGGCATTAAAGTAAGAACATCATTTCAAAAGCTTGAATAGAATGATGAAGAATAGTTGACTGGTCCTATTGAGTTAGGAGTCAAAATGACAAATGATACAATATATTAAGTATACAATAAGACAAGAAGATTAAAAGATTCTAAGTAGTGATAACTATACTACTTGTTGGACCAAAGAACAGAATCATTAACAACATAGCTTCAGAGACTCCCTGCAAAGCGTGAAGGATGGATCTTTGACTAAGGATCTTACAGTACTAAAAACTATTTATATGCGCTAGGTACATATGCTTTTGGGTTTTTTGAATATGAGTTACACATAAGTGCTATATGTTTTTAAAAGAAGACTTTCTCCAGTTTATAACTATAAAAGAAGCAGCTGCATTCACTTTAACACCAGGCAGCTTCCTAAATATAATATAACACTGGTCCTTAATTTAGAGCTGTTACCAAGATTAATATCTAAGTGATAATTAACATGTTAAACCTGTAAAAGTGGAAGGATTTTAAACTCCACTCTTGATTTTAGAAATTGTGAGTTTGAGTGGATCAATGTTTTAGCAGATATGAAGTCTGTGGTACCCCATGCTGCCAAGATGTTAAACATTTTATTCACCCTTTAAAATTTCTCCATTAATTGGGATTATTTTGCTGTTTTTACTAGCATTTGCATAGATGGGTTTTCATAGCTAACAGTTGCTATTGTTGAAAGCAAGCCAAAGAGGATTAGGTGCAGTTGCCTGTCAGCTTGTATGCAGTTCTTGATTGAGAAGGAAATAGAGATCATAGTCACCGAATTCCTAGGATTACGCTTTCATCCTGAGCCTTATGACCTGCAGTGGGCCAGTTATACAAAATATAAATCCTTAGTTATTTTTTTAGTTGTAATCCACCTATGATTTGTTATGAGCATTCTATAGCTACTAGATCAAACAATTCATTTGAAGGGGAAAATAGAATATTAGTGAAATACAATTGCTCTGCGTCTTTTGGTAGACTTCTAGAATCAACCCTGAAGATGCTGTACAATAGAGTTTCACTGCTGGTGACGGCTCAGGCTTATTGCAGGGGTGGAGAGTTCAATCCAAGTTTCATTTGTAAGCAGAACAATGAAGTCACCCAGCGCATATAAGAACTACTATATTTTAAGAGTTTGTGTTTGTGATGAATAAAATACATTACATTTTTAAAAGATTTTTATTAAAATGTAGCTAACATACAATATTATATTAGCTCCAGGTGTACACTATAGTTATTTAACATTTATATACCTAAAGAAGTGATCACCGTAAGTCCAGCAACCATCTGACACTGTATGTACCATGCTATCACAATATTATTGACTATATTCCCTGTGCTGTACATTATATCCCCATGACTTAGTTGTTTTATACCTGGAAATTCGAACCTCTTATTCCCCTTCACCTTTCTTCCTCCCTTTCATAATTATTCAATTATAGTTGATATTTAATCTTATTTTATATAAGTTTCAGGTGTACAGCATAGTGATTAGATATTTATATAATTTAAGAAGTGATCCCCCTACTAGTCTAGTACTTACCTGTCACTATACATAGTTATTATCATATTATTGACTATATTTCCTACATTTTACTTTATATTCCTGTGACTATTTCATAACTATCAATTTGTATTTCTTAATCTCTTCACCTTTCTCATCCTGCCCCCCAAACCCCCTTCCGTCTGGCAACTATCAACTTGTCCCCTGCATCTATGAGTCTGTTTTTGTTTTGTTTGTTCCTTTATTTTGTTTTTTAGATTCCACATATAAGTGAGATCATATAGTATTTGTCCTTCTCTGTCTGACTTATTTCCCTTAGCATAATACCTTCCAGGTCTATCCATGTTGTCACAAATGGTAAAATTTCATTTCTTTTTATGGCTGAGTAATATTCTGCTGTATATATGTTCCACCTCTTCTTTAACCAGTTGTCTATTGATGGGTACTTAGGTTGCTTTTATATCTTGGCTATTGTAAATAATGCCTCAACAAACATACGGGTGCATATATCTCTTAAAATTAGCATTTTGGATTTCTTCAGATAAATAACCAGAAGAGGAATTGCTGGGTCATAAGGTAGTTTTATTTTTAATTTTTTGAGGAACCCCCATACTGTAAAACATCTAAAAACATCACTATTCATTCTTTAGGTATTTTTTGCAATTAATGGATTCTAAAAGTACATCTCTTTGCTATGATGTGGGACTCTGTAAAATTTTTTGAAGTTAAGATAAAAGAGGTCTTCAATCAGAAAAGGTTGGACATTGACTTCGATGTGATGATCTGTAAAAATGTAGAAATATTCCTTTGTGGAACAAAAGGCTATCATTGTTGAACTTAGGTACTTTGCCGCAAGGGACATGATGCTTGCTTTTGATTTTGCTTCTGTAGGCATATTTTAATGATGAGCCTCTTGTAATTAAATATGCTGCAGCTAAAAACAGAATTCTCAGTAACTAATGCACAAACAATTCTTAAGTGCCTTGATTGGAGAGGAGCTGTTTGCTGCATTCCACGTGCCTACATCAGGGTGGGCTGCAGATTCGTGCCCTACTATTATGTTAGTGAACAGCTCATTACTTCTGGAAAAATCACGATGTTGAGAAAAGCTCTTGTTTTCACGGCAGATAGGCCACACTGCCTTGGTCTTTGACTATAGTTTTGTTGGTAATGCGTATTTTAAGTTTGGGTTTTTCAGGTGGTTATTTTTAAAAGCATACTATGTGGTACACATATATGAAAGATTTTAATTACAATAAGACTAAGGCTTACAGTAATCTCTCCTTGCAGAGTTTGCTTCTGGGCTCTCCTGTGTTGATTTCTCTTTCGTGCTTATGTTAGACATATTCAGGGTGATTTGGCCAGAGTGCATTGAGACAGCCTGACTGGTATAAAAATATTGAATTACTTCTGTATCAGTAGGTAAACAGGTATTTTTCTAATCCCCCTGCAGGCCCTACTACAACTTCAGTCCTACAGGCCACTACCCTGACACCTCTTAGATCACTTCTTGTTACAGCCACTAAGAGAGTCACCACTTGGTAAGGCAGGGGGGCCTAGGGACCCTGTCCAGGGCTGTTGCTGAAGGGTTTTCCGATTGGTTGGTGCTTGAGCCCTACCACTTTGTCACTATTTTTTATATCACCCCTTGGTATTTTACCCATAACATGAATAAATGCAAATTTAGGATTATCAAGTGGTTGAACTTGAAATGTTTAAATTTACATTTTAATTTTTTATGTCTAACATTTATCAGTTAAAAATGGTTAAATATTATTATATGCATTTATATTTATATTACTAAAGAGCCCAAAGCTATCTAAACACCTTTTATTTATTTATTTATTTATTTATTTAATTTTTTTTTTTTAGCTGAGCCATCCTGCCACCTGTTGGCAGCTCAGTGGCAGCTCAGCTCGGGTCGGGAATTGAACCGCTGTTGCTCAGAGCTCAAACCCTTTAAACCCCTTTTAGTTATTCATTCATATAAAGCTGCTCTACCTTCAATTTCATTTGTTTTTCCTCCAAACATAAACTAAGCATGCTAAGTCATACCCATAAGGGGCAGAGCCAAATTTCTAGCCCAGGTCACCTGCTACAAGTCTACATCCTCCTACCCCACAGCTGTCTCAGACCAGTTAATTAAAATGTATGTATCTGGGAGTAGTTCAACAAGGCTTTTTTCTTTTTGGGAAAAAGTAATTATTTTTTTTCCATTTCCATTTCTAGTCTTCAGAATTAAATGAATTTATTTTTTATCAACTTCCATTCATTTTCTGATTAAATATTGTTAATGGGGCTTCATGTCTCCTGAATCGACCCCTTCTATGAACTGGAATATCTTCCAGTCAATCATGGAGAAGAAAGAGATATTAATGACTTCGCAGATTCTTTAAGGAAAATTCTTTGATGGGTTCTTCTGGATGTATTCTAGCTAGAACGAAACACAAACACTGCTAGATGGGCCCAGAAAAATACAACTTAAGTTATGCTTCTTTCTTGAACAGAAAAAAAAAAAAGTTTCAGGTCCTTCATCAAATTTATTGATGCCAGCCATTAACTTCCTATTACGCACCTCCTCTTCTATCAGACCTGTCCCCTTTATTTCATCCATAAGACCCACACCTATTTCAAAAGGCCCAAAATACTGCTTTGGGCCATCAGCCCTGAGTTATCCAAATTCTACCTATTACTCAAGACCCAGTTTTAATTACACTTCCACTGAGCTTTCTCTGATTATTCCAATTCACAAAGCTCTCTCTCTGTCTGAACAACTCAGGTGGTAAATTCTAATTTTAATGTTTGATTGAATCTATTTTCTTATTAGCATCTGCTTGTGGAGTTCTGATAGTAGAGGATTTGAATGAAAAAGGGCATCACTATCTACTGTGAATTCTTGAAAATGTTTGAGAGGGGACTGTGATAAAGAATAGAGGCCTGGGTGACAATCTCTAAGAATCTTTTTGAGAATCTCAGAGAATCTTTGAGAATCTCCAAGGCAAGGCTTAACAGTATCCAGATAGACAACAAAGGTGACTGCTAGTTATTGATTACCTATGCCATGCTGCATACCAGGCTAGGTGCATTACAGTCAGTAGGTCTAATCTTCATAATAATGTTGCAAAGTGGGTTCTATTATTTAGTCCCATTTTTCATACTAGGAAATGGAGGCTGAGGGGACTTTTGGCACCCGGCATAAAGCCAGTGCATCTGGTTAACCACAGAGCCAAGAATTGCATTCACTCCCATCTATTGGGCTACAAAACTCATTTTGCTTTGGATGAACCAGACTGACTGCCCCAGAGCCTGAGGTTAGGGAACTTCAGTCTTAACCACTGCTGGAATTTCTCCCAAATGTAATAGCGTGTGTGCATGTGCACACACATGCACACATACACACACTCACACACACTCACTCTCACCCAGAGCCTCACATATAGTGGAAATGACTGACTCAAGAGTGCTGCTGCTGAATAACTTTTTCCTGGAAGTAGAAGTGTCATTTAGAAATATGGGAAAAGGCTGCATTTGGATTTGGCACATACCTTATGCATGGATTATAATATCTTAGGTTTGTAAAGAGCTTCAGACATTTATATATAAAAGTGTTGGCTTCCTGAGGAACCACTGGAATTCAGAAAATCCAGACATACTTAGGAAAGCCACATAATATTCCTTTTCATTAATGGCTCATCATTAAGGCAGAACTGTTCTGTAAAATATGCAAAGCATTAGCTTTTGAGATTATCACAAACAGCAGGAAAAGGGGAAAAGCAGTCTTCAGATATGAGTGTGGGTGGGCTGACAGTGGCCTTAGTCACTCCTGTGACTAGGCTGAGCAGTCTGCTCAGGTAAGAGCCCTTGTCTGTCCTTTTTGCTCCATGTGCATCCTGACAGGAAAGTGTCCTTGGTCGTAGGGGACAACTGGACTAAGAGAAAGATGGTGCTTTGGTTAAGCATGTATGAGAAAATGCATTTCTGAAGAGCTGTGTCTTAAAAGTGTTTTTGCTGGGTCGGCATGAGGCCTCTTGACATGAACTTCCATAGGAATATATAGTATCCCCATTTCCAATACCAAAGTCTTAACAATTTCCATGGAAACATACTGTTGGAATATGACCAGTTTCTCTCTTTTCCTCTGGTGCAATGATATATAAAGAAGCACAGAAGATTTTAAATTGTAAAGAGAGAGTTTTACTCATTCCAGGAATGAACTTTTTCACATGCAGGGCTATCTAGAAATGCATCAGGCTGTTTCAAGGAAATGTGAGTTCTCCATCTTTGGGGGTATTTAAATAGAGGATAAGCAACTACATGTCAGGGTATTCTACAGAGAGGATGTGTGCATCAGATATTAATCACAGATTTATTGAGTATATACTATGTACCAGATACTGTTGTACATACAGAGGGTGCCAAAAAAATGTATATACATTTTAAGAAAGGAAAAAACTGTATTAAAATTATACTTTTAAAAAACTATATTAAAATAACAGAAGTCAAATGTGACTTGTATTCATCTTTTGTTATCAGTGTATATTGAGTATTACAATTTTAACAGTCTTTCTTTCTTAAAATGTGTATACTTTTTTTTGGCATCTTCTGTACATTATCTCATGGAATCCTCTCAAAAAGATTGAAGTTTATTGTATTATTATTATTATTCCAGTTTTACAGATGCAGAAATAGTAAGTGACTTGCCCCAGGACAGGCTCTGAACTCAGGCAGTCTGATGCTAGAGCCACTTTCTTCAATAGAAATTGAATGTGAGGCCGGCTGAGTGACTTAGTTGGTTAAGAGTGCGAGCTCTGAGCAACAGGGTTGCCGGTTCGATTCCCACATGGGCCAATGAGCTGCGCCTGAGCTGAGCTGCAGCTGAGCTGTCAACAGGTGGCAGGATTGCTCAGCTGGTGAGAGCGTGTGTTCCTAACAACAAGGTTGCCAGTTCGACTCCCGCATGGGATGGTGAGCTGCGTCCACCTGCAACTAAGATTGAACACGGCACCTTGAGCTGAGTGGCTGTGAGCTGCCAAAGGGCAGCTGGATGGCGACTGGACTTGGAGCTGAGCTAGCTGTGTTTTCCACAACTAAGACTAACAACTTGGCTGTTTCCCTTCCCCAATTCCACAACACTGTTCCCCTTCCCCAATTCCCCAATAAAAAATCTTAAAAAAAAAAAAAAGAAAAATTGAATGTGGTTTGCAAATATGTGCAATCTTAAAGTTTCCCGTAGCAACATTAAAAAAAAGGGTAAAAAATGAAGAAGTTAAGTTTACTTGTCATATATTTTATTAACCTTATATGTCTGCAATATTGTAACTTGGACATGTGCTGATTATGAAAAAGTTATTAATGAGATGTGTTAGATCTTTGTTTTACTAAGTCCTTGAAATTCAGCCTGTATTTTATACTTATAAGCACATCTCAGTTCAGACTAGTCATATTGCAAATGCTCAATAGCTACACATGGCTGTTGGCTGCCATATGGGACACGCCTAGAGCTTGTACTATGAACAGCTCCACTCTACTGGCTGTCTGTGGAATGCCAGTTTCCTTCCAAGGTGTATACCATCAGTCTGCATATGTGAGGCCATTCACTTATTTGTTAATTTTATCCTTAAATACCAAAATGAATAACCTCTCAAATAAAAGACTTAAAATACTTTCGTGACTACTCTCAGGAACACATTTGCTTTTAAAACCTATAAGATAGGAAGATTTCTATATAGCTTATCTGTAAAACATAAATCCAATGTGCCTTTCATCTGTGAAGATGGAGCATATCTGGATTACTTGCACTTTACAACTCTGCATACACGTGATGGAATCACCACAACTTTCTTGTTTCTAGGCTAAATAGTCCCGATTTCTTTTGTCATTTTTTTGTTTTGCTTTTGTTGGCTTGCTAGTATACATGTGTAGCCTTATGCATATAAAATGGGCATGGCCTAGGGTCTGCTTATCTCTAGCAAGAGTGAGAAGGAAAAAGTACCCTTTAACTAGATTGAAGCTAACCAGGTTTTCTCATTTACACTTGATGCGTATTCCTCAGTCCTCTTTTACTATATCCTTATTATGATTACTGCAGTCAGAAATGACATGTGGTTCACCAAAGTGATATTTCTGATTGAATTGTAGTAATTTTTTGGTAAGTTTGATTCATTTCCTGGCAGGTAGCATTCTTCTCAGTTATCTGAAGGGCTTTTCTCAAGTTGGATTTCTGACAGTAGCCGACCCTCTGGGCTGTGACGTGCTTCAATTGAAAAAGCAGAATGTGACATGCCTTTCATTGTGTGGAACATATAAAAAAAAACACACGTGTCCATGTTTCCTTTGTAAGGGCAAACTCTATTCAGTTATACATGATAGCGTGAAACATTTTAATAATTCTAAGTCTCTTTCTAGGGACGGGGGACATATTATACAAGTAGCTTAAATCCGAATTCAGTTACTTATTAAAAGAAAAATATTAAGAACAAGGTTTCAGTGGAAAAGAAAGAAACAATTTAAACTTCATATAGGGAGGAATTTCCTTAGACAGACTCTATGGACGTATTATCTAGTATCATGTTCATGAATATTAGATATTTCATTTGGATGATAGAGTTGGTGGAATTAAAACATGATGTTTGTGGACATAATACATCCTCAGTACAGCCATCTTTCAGGTGCTTTTTTTTAAAAAAAGTAACTAAGCAGTTTTTGCATAGCAAGACAAATCACTAGAGAGTGCAAGATGCATTTGTTTGTAAGCTATATGAATAAATTCAGAGAGTATTTGTTGAGCACCTGCTGTGTCCGTGGCACAGAGTAGATGAAAGCAAGTATATGACACCAGCCCCAATTCCCAGGAATCTGCAGCCTAGCTGGCAGGATGTGATGTGCACCTCCTCTGCCCTGGCAAAGCCACTTCACCTTATTTGTATATATCTAGCTCTCTTACTAGGGATGAGCTTTTACTAAGTAAAAGCAGAGAATCATCTTATTTATATGTGAATCTTCAGTACCTTGCAAAGAATAACTGTGCACTACTAGGTATGTGTTGGATTAAATGACGGTGATACATTAATTTTATTTATACATGTGAATTAAAATATAGCTTTGATGCCATATTAGTTATGGGACCACCTATACGAAAGTCTCATTTTAAATAATGAAGATGAATGAAGTTTTGCCCCTTTCCCTTTGTGCCTCCTTTGGCTGGATCTGCTCTGATGACTCCATTTGGTGACTTTTAAAAGCTCAGCTGCAGTTGAAAAAGATGATGTTAACCTGAAGTAAGTGTGGGTCTCTTTTCTCAGCATGCCAGGGTTGTGTCAGGATTTAACCTCAGTCACAGACTCCTTCAGTATACCAATCCCCCCCCCCCGCCCCGTCCAAATCTATTTTGTTCTGAAGATGAAGATCATTGACATTCAGTAATGCTAAGGAATCCTTGTAAGTATGCATGCGAGAGGTGGAGAGTGGGTCAGATAAAAAACATGTTTACATATGCTGGCATAGGGCTTCTGATGACTACTGAAGACTATAGTGCTAAGGAATATCAGGATGACCACTTTGTAGTTGTGAAAAAAAGGAATCAGCTAAAAATGCACAAGCTTATATGACCCACACAGGGGAGCCCCCTTTGAATATATCAAGTGCATAGAGCATGCTGCATTGCTAGTTTGGCTAATTGACCAGCTACAGACAAGTTGATGTCAACATTGATGGCATCAGATCATTGGGAAGACATTTCTTTACTTTAACATTTTACAGGCAAGGACTTCAATACATTTTGATAGATTAAAATAATTCTTTTCTGCCTACCGTGTTCCTCAAGGAAAATTTAGCCAATGTTTATGTACTGCTTTTCTTCGTATGGTAGTCAGTACACTAGGCTTGGCCCAGTGGGGTGCACAGCCATACCCAAGAATTGGCCATGCCTGCCCTTAAGGATTTTTCATGGAGTTTATGTGGAAGTAGGAGGGAAAAAAAGAAGGATGCTTCAAAGATAAAAATTGCATCTGTGGGGTTTTATAGATTAGTAGGATCAGCATGAGAAAGAAGAAATGGGCTCCCTGTCAATGTATTTGTTTTTTCTTATAGTTTTCCTGATGTTATTTATGATTCTGTGCTACATATGCCAGTCTTTAAGACTGGTTATTTATGTTCTCTTTAATATAAAATCTAATTTCATATAATGTTTTAAAGTTCATGGTTTACAAATCCTCTTCAATATACATTAAAAACAAAACAACAGTCTGTCAATGTGGGCAGATTGGCTTTTCCGTAGTTTACTGGTCTGCATAGAACTTGATCTCATTCTCAAGTTCTGTGTTTTGAAAACTTGTGATGCTCACAGTCTAAATAAAGCGACACCCAAATCCTTATAATCTAAGGTAAACAGTTTTGTCTTGGCATGTGTCAGTGTGTGGCAGGGAAATGTACACAGGGACAGAATTATCTATTGATTGGGCAACAAGGTTGGCAAGCATAGATGTTTGGTAAATGCCTACAAGATAAAAGCATCTGAAATAGCAAAGGAGTCAATCAGCCCCAAGAACTGAAATCTAAGAGATGCTCAAAATAGTATGAAATCATTTATGCTGTGAAGGCTTAGGAAGTGAACATAGGATGATGGAAATTTGGTAGGGTACACACACACACACACACACACACACACACACACACACACACACACACCCTACTCACACTCATTCATACACACACCGTCTCCCAAAGAAAACATCCACATATTTGACTGATAGGAAAGTGATAGCAAATCCAAGATGAGAAATGACAGGAAGACAGGAAAGAGGAAGCACATAATTCAACTGAAAGGGAAAAGCATTCTCAGCTATTGGGACTAGACATGTGTTTGGAAATATCATTCTGTTGAAACCAGCAGATAGGCCAATGAGAAGGGAGTAGAGGAAAAGCCTGGGAAAGAGAAAGCATATTGCTCCAGAGGTTAAGCTAGTTGCAAAACTGGGAGAAATCTGTGTAACTCAGTCAGATTATGCATTCTTTTGGATTTAGAGAAACTTTATGAACAAGAGCAAAAACAAATGGGAGAGAAATGAAGCAGTGGGTGATGCAGTGACATGCAATGCTAGGTATAGTGTACCATTAGAAGTTCCTGTGTGGAATAATCAAGCCCATTTAAAACAAAGGATCTACTCTTGGCTCCCCTTCTACTTACTTCCTTATCTTTTGCCATCCTTTCAAATTATGCCTTCCAAAACTAGTAGAATTTGTCACTTTCTCCACTGTGCATTCACTCTTCAAATCACCTAGCCTGGATCCTGCCACCCCTCCCCCAAATTCCAACTGAAATAGTTCTTGCCAAAGTCACAAATTGCCTTCCAGTTGTCAAATCCAGGGGACAGTTTCCAGTCTCTATTTATTGTGATGACTAAAAGAAAAATCTTAGTATATTAGAGAAGACAAGAATGGATTGGCAAAGTTCCCATGATCCTGCCATTTTGATTCACTCTTTTAAAGCTGCCAAAATAACTACCGAAGATTTAGACAAGCAGCGTGGGCAATTTTGGACTAAACGTAAACTGGAAAAGATTGAAACGTATGGCACTTTGCCAAAAAGAATAGCTCCAAAATAAATTTGAAATTGGAATTATCAGTCTTTGGAAATTGAGTAGGACAATAGGTAAGTAAAAGAAAATTTGATTAGGATTTATTAGAAGAAAATATGACAATCCTTTCTAAAAGATGCCCCGTTTATGCCACAGGGTATGAAGGGAAATGTTGCTTAGTACACAGACGTGCCCCTCTTTGTAGAGGATTTTGAAGCCTAAACAAGTAAACAGGGGCAAAATTTTAAGGGACGCATAAAGGTGAACATGCATTCAGACACAGATCCCTTGTGAGCACCAAACTTATTGATCTAGAGAATGGAGAAAATGAAGGGTATGCTTATAGAGTATTCTGGTTGACAGCATTACCACTGAAATCATCTTTCAATGAACACTTCAGTCATCTGTCCAATAATTGCTGGTGGATAATTCCCAACTAAATTCAAAGATCACTGTTTCCAGACACTAGGTTTATTTCATATTTGCCTTTTCCTCATCTTTTTTATTTGTTCAGGAACTGTCACTTTAAGGATATAAGAGAGAAGAGAGGTGGAAGGGAATAAACGTTAGGTCAGTCCTTTTAAAAGAGGAAAGACACACTAATGCCACTATTACCATCAGGAGCAGACATTTATTAAACACCTGCCCTAGTCCTTTAAGTCATCTCTAAGGTCAGTGAGAAATTCTGAGTGCTCAGACACTCTGCAGGGAAATTTATCTAGAGAAAAAGAACACATCAGCTCATTTTTAAAACAAGACTCAGGCCATCAAGTCATCCCCAAAGTACCCTTTCAAATCTAACAAGTCAAGCAAAACTATAGTTAACGATACACTTGTGTTTATCAGAGCTGGCATTATGGCGTTAAGTAAAATTTATGATACATTAGCGTTTACATTAGAGTTTTATTTTGTGCCGTGTGTACCCTTGAGTACACTGGGTCTCATTGTATAATTTCTACGTAATTATTATCCCATTTTGGAGACACTTATGTTAAATGGCTAACAGGGTATCTTGTAAATTTTTATTTGTTTTGTGACATGTTATTGAATGTGTGTGTGTGTGTGTATGTGTGTGTGTGTGTGTATCTATATATTCATTCGTTAAAATGCCAAGTCCTTAATCAGGAAAGCAACCTCTACTTATCATTTATAATTTATGACATATTCCTTTGGGAAATATAATTCAATTTATGTCCCAGTTTCTCAATACACATTAGAGCAGAAAGAAAAGTGTCTTTTTGGTAAATGGCATTAATACAAATATTGTTATATTGTAGCTTAATTTATATTCTGGCTTTTCTTTTCATATGAGTACTATAACTGCTTTAAGGTCCCAAACCTTGTATTATATTTGGATTCTCTCCATTATGCTGAGCACTTTACTATATATATAACAGGGGCTAATTTAAGCATTTCTTAAATGAATTATATTAGAGGAAGAAAAAAAAAACTTGGAAACCTCATTGAACATGGGTTAATCTTGCTTTGATGATTTAGAGTTCCTTTAGGAACTTGGAGTATTCCCAGAAACACTAAGAAAATCAATTACCATTGAACGGCACTGTAAATTGTGTTTATTTAGGTTTTCTGGGGTTTTAGACATATAATAAATGGGATTTTACTATTATAGAACTAGATATGCATGCACATGGAGCCATTCAGCCTATGACCATCCGGTGGCTGAATGTGAACAGACTGGCTATTGATGCAAATGGTGGTCGTGGTATGGACGGACGGATGTCAAACCTGCTGCAGTTGTGTTCTCAGAGCACAATGGAGCAAAACTGTGGAAGAGCAAAGGCATCTGGTCTGAATCTGGGTGAAACTTAAAGTCCAGAGTTAAAGGAGTGGATTGGTAAAGGCTGCAGACTGGCTGTCCACCACAGATGTGTGTGTGTGTGTGTGTGTGTGTGTGTGTGTGTGTGTGTGTGTGTGTGTG
>NW_017731695.1:1486896-1487960 GCF_001890085.2 Hipposideros armiger
CAGCCCCACTGCAGCCTACACTGTGGCCAGCAACTCATGGCAGCCCAGCTCCATGTCAAGCTGTTGTTCACCATCTTAGCTGTAGAGGACGCAGTGTTACTGGCCCATGTGGGATCTGAACCAGTGGCCCTGCTGCTCAGAGCTCGTGCTCCCAAGCCAACTCTTAACCAACGAGCCACTTGGCCGGCCTGGAACAGTCTATTTCTTAATGGCATTGGCTTGTTGAGGGGACCTGTCCAGTATTCCTCTGAAAAATTTTCACCTTCTGGGTTTGTCTTTTTGCTTCTTCAAGGTGTTGTTTAGCTTGTTCCCCTGTTTCTTGTTAACTAGACATTTTGTTGAAAATGTTTATTAATTTTGTTTAACTTTGCTTCATTGGTGATGGTTCAGACTGCATCATATCAAAAGATATAATTTAGCAATTCTAAAATTAATGGCTAGATTAGGGTGATGATGCTCTTGTTACTTCCGTTGTCCAGTTATGTTTCCCCCCTGTGCCTAGTAATGTGTGTGGAGCTTATTTTGGCATTATATGAATGTCTAATTCCCCTTCGATCATTCACCTAATAGTTTTACAACCCATTTTATTGAATGAAGCTATTTTGAATAAAAAGAAATGGCTAGGCATGTTATAGGGATGGAGATTGTTGTGGCAAATCTTAAAAATGTGGCTATATCAGCTTCTTCCTGTTCAATTTGGAAGGTGGTCAGGTTTCAGTAGTCTTTGGATGAAATGTATCTTGGTGGCCAAGACACACAGGATTGCCAGAAATATCAAGGATTGAGCCTAGGGGGTGGCTGGTTAGCTCAGGTGGTTAGAACACAGTGCTCACCGCACCAAGGTTGCCTGTTCAATCCCCACATGGGCCATGGAGCTGCGCCCTCCACAACTAGATTGAAGACAGCTACTTGACTTGGAATTGATAGGCCCTGGAAAAACACACTGTTCGGGCTGGCCGAGTGGCGCGATGGTTAAGAACTGGCTTGGGATGCCAGAGGGCCCCAGTTCGGATCCCACATATGAGGGCCAATGACACTGCCCTCCACAGCTAAGATGCTGAACA
>NW_017731695.1:1494200-1499666 GCF_001890085.2 Hipposideros armiger
GATTGATTGTGTGTTGGCCCCAAACAAATTGTTTTGCATTTTATCATTGAGAAAAAGGGGACTTGCATTATCTTTGGCCTACTCACCACTTCCTTAGTAGACTTCTCCAGGTGGCCGGCTTCCTTGTGCTAGTCCACTCTGGCCCTTTGCCACATCCCACGCCTGGCAGGTTCCCCTGCCTACCACCCAGGTCTCTAGCCTCTTTCTAGATCAGTCTTGCTATTTTCTGGTTATCTTGCCCCAGCCTTTCTCCAGTTCCTAGTAACTATGCTCTGCTCCTTCTCTCCAGGACAACGGCCCTGTCCCAGGCCCCCTTTTATTTCAGTGTATGAGTATACTTTCCTAGCACCATTGCCCTTTCCTTCAAAATATAGTCAGCTCTGTTATAATACAACACATGCATTTTAAAAAATCACCATGCTGTGCAAAATGGCCCCATAAAATCCACAGGGCTCATGGGAAAATGGTGTAGGAGCACATTTCAACACCTCCCCAGTGGCACACAAAAAGAAAAGTTCGGAAACTAATACAAAATGGTAGTATGCTTTTGCACATGTTAAATTAAAATCATTAAGAAATTTATGATGACTTCAATAAATATGGTATTTTACCTTGAAAAAGACCTGAAGTTTACTTGTGGGCTTTGGAAAGGCTGCTGCTTGTGGGTTGTTGTGAAGTGGTGGAAGGAGGGTTGTCTGAAATCTTCTGAGAGTTGTACCACCAGATGGGTGTGGCCCAAGGTGAATGGAGGTCCCTGGAACAGGGTCCCTGTGCTGGTGTTTCATTTGTTATTCTTATGTGGCTGTGTTCACCTGGGTGCATAAGCACACACAAAATCCTGTGATGTTCAAATTGCTCCCTAATATATTAGTTCCACACTTTTTAAAACACTGTCATAGCAGAACTGACTACACTGTTGTAAATTTAACACTTATTTATGTGATTTTCCATGAATGACCACATTATCCATTAGCCTGGATACTAGGATGGCAGGGCCATGTTTGCTTTTGCTTGTCTTTATAGCCCCATCATCTAGCATGTTGCCTGGTTAGTGGCAGGCACTTGATGAATAAATGAATGAATGAATGAATGAATGAATGAATGAATCTTTTCCTCTCATCTTCTGTTTCCTTGGGGCCTTTATACCTGCTGTATACCCTATAAGGGAGGTTTATGACTGATTATGGTTTAGTGTGTTTTTCTACTTAGAGAGGAAAATCTTGGGGTGGTTTCTTCATGAGTCACCCATATGGTCCCTGTATCAGGCAGAGCTGAGCTGGGAAAATAGAGTCCATGCCAAGTTGTTCAACTGAGGAAACTTAAGATGAGCACTCACTCAAGCTGTGTTTTTTTTCTTTTTTATTTGACAATAAAAATATTCTTTTATTGAACTTTCTATTTTATAACTGCATCAGTAAAAAATAAATAATAAAACCAACATACAGTACCCCACAAAAGATAATGGGATAATACTTTTAAATTGCATTAGTCATTTCTTAAGGAAAAAAAAATTTTTTTAAGATTTTATTGTGGAATTGGGGGAGGGAACAGCGTTGGGGAATCGGGGAAGGGGAACAGACAAGTTGCTGTCCTTTTGTTCTTCAGTCTAGTTGTGGAGTGCATTGCTTCACTGGCCCATGCTGGTATTGTGATCACTGTGCTCTTCCTGACTGAGGCAGTCGGTCGCCAGCCATTGGACAGCTGCTCACAGCGGCTCACACCAGGTGCCGGACAAACTGTATTTTTGAGAGTTAAAGATAACTTAGGTGTCTGTTAACAGATGAATGGGTAAAGAAATTGTGATACACACACACACACACACACACACACACACACAGAGGAATATTATTCTGCCTTAAAAAAGGAGATTCTGCTGTTTGCAACGACATGGATGGCCCTGGAAGATAGCATGCTAAATATAATAAGCCAGACACAGAAAGGAAAAACTGCATAATCTTACTTATGTGTGGACTCTAGAGATGTCAAATGCATAGGAGCTGAGAGTAGAACTCTGGTGATCAGGGGCTCGGAGGTACAGGAAATGTGGAGATGTTGGTCAAAGGGTGCAAAGCAACAGTTATGTTGGGTGAATAAATCTAGAGATCTAATGTACAACACCACAACTATAGTTAATAATACTGTATTGAATACTGGGAATTTGATGAGAATAGATTTCAGATGCTCTCATTATACAAACACACACACAGAAACGGTAACTGTGGGGAGAAGACATGTTAATAGGCCTGACCATAATAATCATTTCACTATGTATATGTGTATCAAATCATCATGTTGTACCTCTTAAATATATACAATTTTTATTGAAAAACAAACAGGGCAGCCCATGCAGGAATTTTCGGTCTTACCAGAGCCGGGGCAGAGCTCCCCTGTGACCTGGAACCACAAAGGAGTCACAACCATTGATGAAAATGCTGCCTCCTATCCCCTCGCCCGCCCCCTGCCCCCAATCATCTGCCAGTTCCTCCCTTGTAAGAATTTAACCAGAAGCCAGTTGGGTCTGGGTCTGGGAATGTAGTTTGCAGGAATGGGCTCTCAGCCCCACCAAGCAGAGCAGGGGTAAGGCAGAGGGCAATTGGGCAACTGGCAGGTGTGGCTACAATGTTTCATTGCTGCCTTTTCAACAATTCTGTCAGTGGTATTGGTGCTGCCTTATGGATCACTTTGTGAAAAGCTTCTTCATCAATTCAGTAAGAAAATTGTACAACAGTTAAGACTTTAATTAGTTTCCTTGAAAAACTTACTGGTTAATGGATTATTTATTTTAAAGGTATGAAGTGTAGGTCACATAGATCCAGCTGACTGGAGGGGAGCAATGTGTGTCAGGATGAAACTTTTTTCCTAATGTGTCATAATGCAAAATATTTTTTTAAAACTGAGTCTCTCTCCAGCTTCAAGTTACAGCAGCAGTGCAGTGTTCTCACCTTTACCCTATCTTATTTTCCTTGCGGTTTATAGGCAATATTGTCCTCTAGAAATTATATTTCCAGCTGAATATTAAAGTATTCTCTGGGGCAAAACAAAAGTAATCAAAATGGAGCTTTTACAAATAACGATTTTGAGCACAGATTCTCCCTGAGACTGTGAACATTCTTTCTATTTACGCTACTTTTTTATTTGCTTCATTCCTTGTATCATTTAGCACAACAATGCTTTATGCTGCAGAAATGGCCAGGCACAGACTTTTTTTTTGTGAGATATTAAAGGCTCAGGCTAGTAAAAAGACTGTACTTACTTTGTAGATTCCATTCTTTGATTTTTGTAAAACATGTAAAGAAATTTAAAATGCACAAACAAGAGGATTTTAAAGTCATTGACCAGTTCCTCCTTATAAGGGTGGGGGTATTACTAGAAAAAAAATACAATTTAATTTTAATATATGTATCTTAAATTTCAAAGCAATATTGAATTTCTTTCTATATGTTCTATAGTTCTATTTCAGAACTAACATTTAGTTCTGAATTTCAAGGGTATTATATGCGTGGTACCCTTTTTATTCTTAGCCTAAAAGTTGCCATCATGATGAAATGTTTGTTAGCCTATCCTCTGGTAGTAGCCCTCCAAAGTGCAATTCACAAGGTAAGTGACACTGAGATCCACTAGCTCTGTAAACGAGGATAAATTATTATGCTTGCCATAACATTTTTAAGCCACATACTTAAGAGTGCGAATAAGTAGATTTCTTTATTTTTCTTTTGCATGACAATCTTTTTTTGGAATGCCTTTCAGCCTAATGGCAGCATTGTGGGTTAACTTCATCATGTCTGTTTCTTCCTCATTCAATTCGGGATATTCCTCTTGCTTTTCTCCCCTGCGTAGCACCTGTTTGGGAGCAGTATCTGGCCCTCTGGGGTCTGCCATGGTCCGAGCTGGCATCCTCGGACGTAAAACCTTTGCTGGTCCTTGGGCACTGTCAGGCCTTCCTCATACTGCCCTCTGTAGAATATCCCCACTCCCACCTGCCCTGTCTTTATTAGGCTCATACTGCCTTTTGCACAACATCGTCTCTCACTGGCAGAGGCCCTTCATGTCGGCTGTCTTGCCCTGCTTGTCCCAACCTTGCCCCTTTTGGTCATGAACATAATGTTTGCCTGGTCCCCCTGCTTCATCAGGTCCTGCAGAGCTCGGTGAGGGTGAGACAGTCTAGCTTCTCTGCCTAGTCCCTTGCTGCCATTGCTACCTGGTCTTCTGGCAGCAGGGGACAGTGAGATGTGTGGGTAGGGGGCCACTTACAATTTCCCAGGGCCCAGAAGGAAAGCAGGACATGACTTCTGGGGGTCTGATTGTTTTTTCTTAGAAACCCAAACTGTGTTTAACTGTTCTGTCTCCCTTTAAATGTTTCTGCTCTTTTCCAAACAAATATACAAGGCAATTTTTAAGCTTAAAAGTCAAAGATTTGAGACTTCTGTTCCTGATTTTCTTATAGACTCCCCCTTGAAGCAATGAGCCATTCGGTGGAGGTTCTTAAGATTGGTGGGAAAGGTATTATTGTCCCAGTCAAGAAATTTAATAAAGCTGGGGTGAGCGTACCTCAGTCAACACCCAGTGCACTTTTATAAAACACCTTGTGTTACTCTTGGGAGCCTATTTTCTCATCTGTAAAAGAGAGATTATAATACTCAGTTGATATGGTTATTGTGAAGATTAAATGTAATAGATTAAGTCAGTTTCAAATTCAGTGATCAGTCAAAAAATGTTGTCCTTTTCCCTGCCCCCATAGTTTAGAAACAAAGAAAAGTTTAACTCAAGTAGATACACAAGGATCAAAGAAAGCCAACTCTAGGGTATAATTCAAAGTGTTACGTATATATCTGTTTTGAGTCAGAGCCTCAAAAAAGTCTTGTGTTATTACAGAAATAGTGCATGTGTGTTGTAGGAAATTAGACAATACTGACAAGCAAAAATAAGAAAAAAATCAGCATATTCCAACATGCAAAGATTACTACTTTTAACACTTTAGTATATATTCATTTTAATCTCATTCTCTCTTTATACGTATACATATATATGTATAAATTAATTTTCATCTCATTTAGAACCAAAGAATGTTTCAATTTTCCCAGTTGTCCCCAAAATGTCTTTCACTGTTGGTATTCCCAATCAGCATCCAAAAGAGGACCACTTATTTCTTCTGTTTTTTATGTTGCTTAATGTTTCATTTAAGTAGAAACAGTCTATTTCTTTCTTTTTTTTTTAAGGTTTTATTGGGGAGTTGTGAGAGGGAACAGCGTTGGGGAATCGGAACAGACAAGTTGCTGTCCTTCTGTTCTTCAGTCTAGTTGTGGAAGATGTTGCTTCACTGGCCCATGTTGGTATCGTGATTATTGTGTTCTTATTGGATGGCCGCTCACGCTGGCCGCTGACCACTCATGGTAGCTTACGGCAGCCCACTGCAGCCCCACTGCAGCCTACACTGTGGCCAGCAACTCATGGCAGCCCAGCTCCATG
>NW_017731695.1:1501041-1505323 GCF_001890085.2 Hipposideros armiger
CCCCACACTGTTCCCCAATAAAATCCTTTAAAAAAGAAAAAAAGAATTGAGACTAAAATTCCAAAGAAAGCATAGGGTGATTTTTAACAAAGAATGATCCTGAGTTTGTGCCTAGGATCAGTTTAACGGGAGGATGAAAGTTTAGAAAATGATGGAATTCAGACCAATGTAGTCAAAATATTTAAGGCACTTTAAAAATTAAATCTAAGTTGCTTCAAGAATTAAAGTTAGATGACTCCTTTTTTTCAAGGAAAGTCTTGAGTTGGAATACTTTTTGCTTTATATCTGTATAATATATTTTTGATTAAGTTTCAGAATTTTATGAACTCTGACAATTTGTTCATAAGTCCTCTCTTTTCAGCACTCCAAATGTAAATTATTCTTTTCTGTTTGCTGGAATAAATTACCCCGTACTCTGGCACACTGACTACTTTCAAGGCTGCTGCGAGAATTAGATGGTATTAGATTCTTAAAGAGGTTCAAAGTCTAGTTTTTAGTAACAGGCTGCTTTGTAAAATGTCTCTAGAGTGTAAGGTTAGAAAAGGAATCAACTTGGCTTGTCTATTTGTCCCCTTGGATGACAAGATTCATAATCCCTTGGAGAGTTGGAGTAGAGTCTGAAGTTTTCCTTAGGAAATATAAAGGTTAATGGTTTTAGAAGGTATGGTAGATATATTATTGTATTATTACCGTATTATTGATTATATTATTAATTGCTGTACCCTTTTTCAGGAGACTCCATACATAGCTTGGTCAAGTGACATGCTTTAAATGTGAAAGGAAATTATGAGTGCTATTTCCAAGCAGAAGTTTCAGCATCCATTGTGCATTTCCACCAATGCTCTTTTCTTTCTCCTCCCTGAGACTGCCATGTCCCAGATAGCAATTGCTTTTTCAGCCTGGCTTGTTAGATCTGTGATGAATGTGTATTATATTTGAGACGTGAACCTTGTTTGTGGTTAGAAGCCACAAAAATTTTGGTTTGTTTGTTATTGCAGCTTAACTTAGCCTAAACTGACTGTTGCCAGGAGAAATGAGATGCGTGAATATAAAATAAGATTGTGCTGACACCAACTACAGCATACATTTGAGAATTTTAAAGTCAGTGATCTGCTTTGCATAGTTGTTTTGAAGGCATCTGGATTTCCCTTTCAGCTCTGTGATTCAATGAAGTAAGCTGCCAAATCAGAATGGGGTAAAGTGCCCACTGGGAGATACCGAAAGCTACCAGAGTCACGCCTAACACTGCCAATCACAGTTGTTTGCAAGAATGAGACAGCGCTTTCTCTGATTGGAACATTATTCAACTTTGAGGTTAGCACTAGCGTTCTGTTGGAACAATTAACTGAAAGTGAGCTGGGGCTTTTTAATTATTTTTCTTTCAGATGTGCTATCGGAGACAGTTATTTGACTTGCAGCGTCATATTGTGCAATAACACAATCTGTTGCTTTTATAGTCACACAAATTAATTTTCATCTGAAGTATAAATGTCAGCTGATGTATGTCATACTCGGCTTAGAAAAAAAATTCCTTTATATTTGATTTTTTTTTTCCTTAGGAGAAAACATGCTCAGAATAAACTGTGAGAGCTGTGAATTGAGAGGAAAAACCAATCTCTCTTCAATTCAAATTAATTTCTCAGAACTGAAGCAGGATAAATACTCCTGCTGAAGTGTGTGCCTTAATTACAAACCTCAGAGATCTTAAGTTTTATGGCTCAGTTTGAGCATGGAAACATGTGCAGTATGCGTTAAGTTAGCCAAGTAACCTACTAGGTGGCTATAAATCATTATTTTGTATAAGGAGAGTTACATAAAATTAAGAATTAGAGCTACATCACTTTTCACCTCACCTGGTTGAATGAAATTGATCTTCAAAAGGATGCTCTCAGCAGATTATTTTGCTACCTATTGGAAATTTGCAGATATAGGTAATTCAGGCAATCAAGAAACAGAGATGAGGTTCTATAATTTATAATTGAAATTTAGCCTTCAGATGAACCTTTTTAGTATGCACCTGATTGAATGAAATGACATACGTATTTATATATCCAAAAAACAAAATTGTTTTTGGAGGTATAAGGATGTTTAAAGTTACTAATCAAAGGGATACAGTATTGCCAAGATTTAATAAAGTTTTTGTAGTTTTTGAAATTGCTTGCAGGCATTTCCTTCCACAGGTTAGGCCTCATCAAAGTAGTAATCTTTTTAACATAAAAAGTATAAAATTTTTAATTCTAAAGAATTGATAATCATCACTTAACTTTAATATGAATAAATAATTTTCATTCAGTTCACTAAGCAACCCCCGTGTATTGGTCAGTATGCTAAGCTGGTGATACAAAGATTAAGAGGTTTGTTCCCTCCCCTCAAGAGGCTTACAACCTATTAAAGGAGATAAACACTTAAAAAATAAGCATTGCATAGCTGGATATATGACATAATGGGAATATTATTAGGAGAGAGTAATTAATTCAATTAAAGGGAAGTATGAATAAAACATTATGAAAACTCTATTATTTTCAAAATTGGCTTCTGTATCTAGACAACAGCAGAGTAAAGATAAACGTTATAAAATCTTTGTTTAGGGGATAGTTTAGAGAACAAAGAATATATAACTGTTTTATTCCCAGTTTTTATAGCAAGTGACATTGAATGTGTCAGGTACCTTCCATTTCTTTCTTTTTTTTAAAATGAAATTTGTTGGAGTGACAATGGTTAGTAAAATTACATAGGTTTCAAGTGTACAATTCTGTAACACATCATCTCTATATCACATTGTGTGTTCACAACCCAGGGTCGAGGGTAAAGGGGGTCAAATATATGGTGATGGAAGGGATCCTTCCATTTCAAGTGACAGCAAGAATGAAGCCCTATGCAGAGGTGGCCTGTGCTGTTTTATTTCCTAAACCTCTCTAGGGATCTTTCATGGCCTGGGAAGGGGAGGGGTGTTGTTCTTAGGGCCTTACCAAATTCTAAGCTCGCCCTTCCTATCTAACTCTCTGCCACCTCCTAGTGCCTGGGAACCTTTCTTAGTGTGGTGTGGTGCTTCTTGGCGGACTAGGCTTTTGAAACTCAATTTTTCCCCCTGCCTCACTTTTGATGAATTAGGCTTCCCCATAGATAATAAACCCCACTGACTGAATGGGAGGGGAAAGAACAGAGAATATGAGACAATGTGGAAGAAAATAATACCTATTTAATACCTCAATTTATTAAAATAACATCTGACCACTTTTCTTGAACTCTTGTTACAATATTGTTTTTAATGATATGATATTATATTTTTTATCAAATTAAAATAAAATCTTGTCTTTTTTATGAAGCTTATATCAGTAATTTAGGTGACAATTATCTCCACTTTTATTCCAAATTTCTATAACATTTATGATTTCTTTAGGTAATAGAGCTTTCAATGATTTATTGTCTTATATCTGGTTTCCTGCTGCCTGTGTTAAAACATTTTCTCCCTAAAAAAAATGAAGTTCCTTTGAAATTTTAAGGAATGTAATTTGCACTAACTACCATTATGGTAGTTAGCATATTGGCAGTGTGAAAATGCTTCATAGGGCTTCTAGGTTCCCACTGGATAATGGCATTTACCTAAATCCCAATCTATCCACACATCTCCCCCCTCCACCCCCAACAAAGAATACAGATTAACAAAGAGGGAACATAAAATCCAGCATACCTAAGAGGCCTAGAACACTACAAACTTCAAATCACCTGTAATTAGAGAAACACCCAAGTCCAACAGAGGAAACTCAGAAAAGAGAAACAGGAGGATCTGATGGAAACACAGAGAACACTCACTAGCCAAAAGGAATGTACCACCTAGATTGGAGCCTTTAAGAGGAGCTCTAAGACTTCGTAGATCAGTGTTGGCTATTAGGGAATTAAAAGGAAATAACTTGACTCTTCATGGGAACAGACATGGCTGTCTCAGGGGAGCATTACATCAGGTGGAGAAGGGTGTGACTTTGCATAGGGGATGGGCGGAGACATCCATTGGAGGTTCGGTGGTAATGGGAAAGAAAGAAGAAACATTAAGAGGAACAAAATCACAAAATCAGAAGGTGTAGCACCTCTAGGCACCCATCCCCCCAAAACACTGCACCTCTTCATGTTCTTGGACAAATGGGTACAGTTATACAACCATCTCCACAAGCCAGTTTTTTTTTTTTTTTTAAGCCAGTTGTTTTAACTTCATCAAAACAGCAAGTTTATTCTTCGTTGAAAAAGGGAACAAAAGAAGAAACATTAAGAGGAACAAAATCACAAA
>NW_017731695.1:1507684-1510661 GCF_001890085.2 Hipposideros armiger
TATCTCATATTTTCCCCACTGTGTAGTTTATTTTTTTCTTTGCTTAACAGTGTCATTTGAAGAGGAAATTATTTAAGTTTTGATATAGTGCCATTAACATATTTTATCTTTATTATTCATGTTTCATTGATTGACTTTTGAATATTAAACCAATCTTGCATTTCTAGAATGAAATGTTGTTTCATCTGTTTTATATATGGCTGCATTTAGCTTATGAAAATTTTGTTTAGGATTTTGTATCTGTATTCATGAAGAATAATTGTCTGTAATTTCTTTCCTTGTAATATTCTTCTTGAGTTTCACTATCAGGAGTATCTTAAAATAAGTTGGAAAGTATTTCTACTTTATTTATTCTATTAAGGAATATGTTTAAGTTTGGTATTGTTTATTCCTTAGATGTTTGAAGGCATTCATCAGTAAAGCCTTCTGGGCTTTTGTGGAAAGGTTTTTAATTATGGGTTCAGATTTTCATTTTATTTCCATACATTTTGGTAATTGTATTGTTCAGTTAATTTTTCCCTTTCACCTAGATGGACAAATTTATTGCCTTAAATTTATTTATAATATTCTCTTATTATCTTTTAGTCTGTAGTGATGACCCTCATTAATTTCTAATATGTGTGCTTTGTATTTCTTATTTTTCTTATTTAGTCTTGCTAAGTGTATATCAATTTTACAAATCTTTTAAAAGAAGCAGATTTTTGGCTCTATTGAATTCTGTATATCTGCTTTCTATTTCATTAATTTTTGTCTCATCTTTCTTATTTCCTTTCTTGTACTTTGTTCAATTTTAATTTTGGGTTTTTTTTTTTTTGGAGATAAGCTTAGATAATTGGTTGTCCATTTTTATATTTTCTAGTATATGTATGTAGCTAAAATTTCCCTCTAAACCTGCTTTAGCTGCATTGCATAAGTTTTGATGTTACATTTTCACTTTCATTCACTTAAAAAGATCTTCTAACTTTGACTTTTTCCTATTTAGAAGTATATTACTCAATTTTCAAACAGTAGATGGATTTTTCTAGTTATCTTTCTTCTTTTTATTTCTAAATTAATTCCTCTGGGATCAGAGCATAGCATCTATATGATTCAGTCCCTTGGGATTTGTCAAGTTTTGCTTTGACCCAAACAATGTATAANTAGCACCTCTAGGCACCCATCCCCCCAAAACACTGCACCTCTTCATGTTCTTGGACAAATGGGTACAGTTATACAACCATCTCCACAAGCCAGTTGTTTTTTTTTTTTTCACAAGCCAGTTGTTTTAACTTCATCAAAACAGCAAGTTTATTCTTCGTTAAAAAATATAACAACTTTATTGAGGTGCAATTCATGTACCGTATAATTCACCCAGTTAAAGTGTACAATTCAGTGATTTTTAGTGTAGTCACAGAGTTATACAACCACCACAATAAATTTTGGAGCATTTTTATTACCCCCCAAAGAAAACTGTTTCCATTAACAGTCACTCCTCAGTTTCTCCCAAGTCCTCTTCTTGCCCCATTCGTCCCCTGTCCCAGCCCTTGGCAACCCTAATCTACACTCTTTCTCTATAGGTTTTCCTCTTCTGGAAATTTCATATAAATAAATCATATAGTATGTGATCTTTTGTGACTGGTTTCTTTCACTTAGCCTAACCTTTCAAGGTTCACCCATCCATGTTCATCAACATCTATCAGTATTCATTTCTTCTTATCTCTAATAGTATTCCATTGCATGGATATACCACATTTTAGTAGTTAATGGCCATCTAGGTGTTTTTACTTTTTAGTTATCATGAGTAATAATGTTGCTATGAATATTCATATACAAGTCTTTATGTGGGCCTATTTGAATATCTCTTGGGTAGACAGACCTAGGAGTGGGATTGCTGGATCGTAGGATAACGGTATTTAACTTTTTAAATTGCCAGTGTTTTTTCAAAACACCATTTTGCATTCCCACTAGCAGTGCATCTGTGTTTTAATTTTTCCATATCTTCACCAACTTTGGTTATTACCTGTCTTTTTTATCCGAGTGGGTATGACATGATACCGTGTGCTTTGGATTTGCATTTTCCTGATGGGTGATGATGCTGAACATCTTCCTTGTCACGATTTAGGGTTAGAACATTTTCGTCGCCCCTCAAAAATTCTTCTGTGAGGAACTTTAAATACACATTTCTTAGTGAAAAGAACCAAGCTAAAAAAGGCTATATACTCTATGAGTCCAACTCTATGACATGTGGAAAAGCCAAAACTATGGAGATGGTAACAAGGTCAGTGTTTGTGGTTGCCCCGAGTTAAGGGAGGGAGGGATGAGTAGGCAGCGTACATGATTTTTAGGGCAGTGAAACTCTTGTGGATGACACTATACTGCTGGATACATATCATCAGAGATTTGTCAAAACCCACAGAGTATACAACACCAAGAGTGAAGTCTAAAGTGAACAAAGGACTTTGGGTGATGATGACATGTCAGCGTAGGTTCACCCATTGTAACAAATGCATCCCTATATTGGGGGGATGTTGGTGGGATGGGGGTGGAGGACTGCATCTGTGAAGGCAGGGAGTGTGTAGGAAATTTCCGTATTTTCCTCTCACATTGGCTGTGAACCCAAAATTGCTCTAAAAAATAGTCTACTTTTTAAAAAAAGTTCATCTGTTTATTTTCAATAAATCCCTACTCCAAACACAAGCAACCATTGATCTTCTTTATAACTCTATAGTTATACTGCCTACCTTAGAAATTTTATGTAAATGGAATCATACAAATGTAGTCTTTTGTGTTAGGGTTTTTTCTCTTACCAGGATATTTAAAAAATTCTTTCATGTTCTGTAGTTAATGCCTTTTTATTGTTGAGTAGTATTTCATGATATTGATATATCACATTTTGATTATTCTTTTACCATTTGAAAACCATTTCGATTGTTTCCAGTTTTTGACTATTATAAACACTGCTAATATGAACATTTGGGTACAGTCTTTTTATGTGGGT
>NW_017731695.1:1514376-1549330 GCF_001890085.2 Hipposideros armiger
AATAGTAATTTAAAATCATAAACAGAATTTCTCTGCTTATATACCTGGGACCTTTATGAAGAAATCCTAGTTAAATTTTGGAAGTGTTTGGCAGAAAATAACATTGTCAATTTGACTGGCCCAGATATTAAGATATCATGTTTGATGACCTGGAAAAAAGGAGAGAAAGAATATCAGTAATAAGTGAAGTGTCTGGGACATTTTTTGTAGAAATAAAATTTTGTTCACCCAAGAGCCTTAGAAGAACAACAGAGTAATAATACTCCTGTGTATCACTAACCTTCAGGTACTAGAACAGATTGTTCAGATAGGGTGAGGCATTTTCTTTCTGGGAAATTATTCCAGTTTTTAGTGGCTGGTGTAGATACTCATCACTTCTGTCCACCCTCGAGTCAAGGGAAAGATTTGAATGACCTCTTTCTCTAGTTCTCGCTAGGCCATGAATCACTAAAACATACACATTAATTACATAACCTCTCTGCATTTTGGATTAATGGACTTAAAAACAATTGGAGAGGACATAAGCTTTTCCATAGGCAACTTCGTGATGAACAATCTCTGAGCAGACATCATTCTAGTACAGTCTCACTAGTACAGATGAAACATCAGAGTAAAGACCATGAAGTAGAACTTATTTAAAATGGGCTTGTTCATGTGTTGCAGATGAATAGGCCACTGATTACACATAATGATTGTTCATGATCTTTTTGAGACTGGTCGGATGGAAAAGCAATACAATTCTGCACACATTTTAATCATTTTTATTGAGTGGTGGCACTTCCATTTTCTTGAACCTTTAGGACATTTCATGGTTTGCTTTTTAGTCAGCCTCCCCTTCAGTCTTATCATTTAAAGAAAGCATTTTAGTCTGATAGCAAGCTATGTTGGTTTCAAATCATTAACACCTTCTTATAAAGAAAGTGGCATTTCCAAGTAGTTTCAACTATATGCAAACACTTATAGTTAATTAAAACTAGAACTTTTACATCTTTATTTATTTTTTTTTTTTTTGCTTACCTGTACCAAATGGGCTGGTGAATTTTCTCTCTTGCCATTTAATGTATCTGATTTTTGCTTGGAGGTAATAATACACATACAGGCCATACATTCTTGCAAAAACTGGTATGTAGGACAATTTTCAGAGAACATAAAGGGCTGTCCCTACTATTGGGTTGTCGGAGAAGTCATGACGCATTTTTGCAATGAAAAACATAGAAAAAAATACGTCATGACTTTTCTGACAACCCAATAAAATTATAAGAGAAGAATCTAGAAAAATTATACATTCCATTAAGTGTATTTTTTCTCTCTTCCATGCTCTGTCTTCTATGACCATATCCCACTTGGAATGTCATTTCTCCAGCCCCTACCTGAGAACTCAAGGATGCCTGCTGGTTGACACAGTATACTGATTTCTAAAATTATACCTTTTCGCCAAATCAGTTTCTTCACTTTGACTGTCTTCCCTCCTCCTGAAAAGAACAGGGTTCAGAGGCTGGATCCCTCAGTTTTTGTGTGTGAGCAACGCCCATTTTACACATTAAGATATGCCTGACTTTCTCTTGATTGTGGACTAGCATTAACTACTAACCACTTGGGAATAGTTCCTTGAAAACTTTGTGTTTAGTTCTTGGGTTTCTTCGCAAGGGTGTAAAGTTACAAGGATTGCTTTAGACTCTCATAGGTTGGGCTTTGAAGGAAGGGTATGTGGTGGGTAGGGAAGTATTCCAGTATTCTTTAATGGGGTTACTAATGGTATTTTGGGTGGGATAGTTCTTCCTGTGTAAGATTATACTGCACATTCTAGAATGTCTAGTATCCTTTCTTCCTTCTCAATCTTCTAAGTGCTAGTTTGTGCCTTCAGTCAACCAAAATGCCTACACACATTTCCAAAAGACCCCATGGAGAGATGGTACTGTTTTAGGTTGAGAACCAATTACATATGGACACTCTACCAAAAACAAAAACAACCCATCAACAACCAAACTGGCCAGTAAACATTTTTACTCTCTTGTATAGCCAACTTTGGCCAAAACCACACGACTGACCACTCTCTGTTAAACTAATGTAAAACAATAATCAATTGTTTGCAGTTTAGCCAATTTCTTTTGAAAATGCAAATTCCCATAAACATGGGTCAAATAGACAACAGAAGTAGTTTAGTAATTTTTCATCTTGGCTTTGTAATCTACATTCATTTCCTAACTTCCTTTAGGCCTCACCTAGAAATTTACTTGCCAGTGTTTGGCATCTATTCCTACTAGACTTTCATCTAGCTGCTTTCAATGTGAATCTGTAGATTTTTGGGGTTCACCTAAAGTTCCCCTTTGCCAGCTAAATGCAGTCTTCCTTGATGAAGGAGCTTTTTTTCCTGCTTTTTTTTACTAAACAAAACAATATTTTCCATCTAAACTTGCCATGTAAGGTAGTGCTCCACACTTGTTGGCTGAATAAGAAAAACATGATTTATTTTCATCTAGCAGGAAAGACATTGGCTGGCTCTGGGATTGTACTACAATGTCATTACTGACCTACACTGTAATAGTCTAATTTCTTACTACAAAATACATTTTGGAAATGTTTTAGGAGATTGAAAAAATAATTTTAACATTTAAATTTCACAAATGTGAGAAATGTTTCTTTTTGAATAGTTGGGGCCATTGACTAGAGGCTATTTACTTTATTTCAGTGACAAAAAAAAAGATTCCTTTACTTATTCATCAATAGTTTTTATAGATTGCTTCTTTTGCAGCCTGATTTCACCTTCAAATTCACTGACCTGTGTTCCAAGCAAGTCTATAATTTAATGCAGGTCAGTTCAGATATATTGTAAGTCATTACCTCCTTTACAACCAATCAGTATTTGATTTTTCAGAGAGAAAAGTCACTTTTTAATTTCTAAAAGTGTTTGACTATGTCTGTACACACACACCCCACACACCACACACAAACACAAAGATACCAAGCACATCTTTATTTCTGTATCATACATACTCTTTTTGTCACCCTGGAGTGCTTCTTCTGGATCAGTGTTACTTTGAAAGAAACACAGAACTTTTAGAAATTGGAATATCATCTTTTCAATGGCATCAACAGAATTTCTACATACCCAAGTAAATTATTCTTAAGAGGCCCACTCCTATTTAATTTATCTCTACATATAAGGGCATCACCACTGTTCTATTGTAGATCCCAAGATGGGTCACTTTGGTTTTACTTCTTCCCTGAGTAACATGAACACAATTGAATGTGCAAATAAAATAACTATGTAAATACTGCTTTTGAAAGGTATTTAAAAGAAGAAAACCATATGGCGTTAAAGCGTATGGTGTTTCCTTTGAGATATGTATTCACTCTAGGTGGAATAAAAAATATTCTGATAAGTGGTGGTCTATAGAAATTTGATTTCACTTGGAAAACAATTTTATATACCATGATTTAAGGAAAGCCTAACTTGTTTGTATCTGAACTTCCACACTATTCCTCATATTAAATTAGGTTCTATAATCTTTTATGTAGCATATCCTTAAAAATAATTTTAACCC
Source organism: Hipposideros armiger (assembly GCF_001890085.2). Taxonomy (NCBI): domain Eukaryota; kingdom Metazoa; phylum Chordata; class Mammalia; order Chiroptera; family Hipposideridae; genus Hipposideros; species Hipposideros armiger. The sequence continues at coordinate 1,517,922 of NW_017731695.1, forward strand.
CCAAATTTTGTCCAGCCATTATATTTGCATCAATTTTAACTATTTTTACAATACAGTAAGTCCCCAACTTAAGAACGAGCTCCCTTCTGGGAGAACATTTGTAAGTCTGATTCGTTAGAAAGTCCCGACCAAAAATGAGTCTTATACACCTTTGATGCTTCCTAGCAGTCCCCTCCACATCACCACTGCTTTCCTCTTGCTTCCGGACATCCTGGGCTCTGATTGAATACTGTACTACTGTACACTATCGCACTGTACAGTAAGCACACAGCAGCACAACTGTGACAATGTCCGGCAGACATGTGAGCTACTTCCACGATTTGTTCGCAACTTGAATGTAAGCTGGGGACTTACTGTAACTATTTTTTGTCGCTACCTCCTGGAAACATCATATTAAGGATTGTAGGCTCTTGGGTTAGACTATCTGGATTTAAAACCTATCTTCACCATCTCATGGCTTTTTTCATCTCTCTGTGGCTTATATTCACTATCTAACAGTAGGTGATTATTTTGTGGCATATTCCCCACAAAGTGTGTTGTAATATTGTATGAAGTATTGCCAAATCAGAATAGAAAACTTTAAACCTGTAATCAAGGGGAAAATGGGTGTTTTCATCCATTAATTACACAGCTAAGTGAATCTGTTTAGAGTAGTATATTGTTTGACTTGTATCAAACCTGTTGAAATTGTATTTTGGAAATAAAATGTTTGCAAGATGAACTGTTTTACAAGAGGGTAGATTTGTGTGGACTTCCATAATTTTCTTGTGTTTTCCATCTTAACAATTGGGATGATGGGCTAAGAAGCCTCAATAGAAGCTCACTGAGAGAAAGAGATAAAACTAAGAGAGGGAGTGAAAGAAGGAAAAGAGATATAGATAGATAGCAACTTTCTAGATTTTCTTCTCCTGAACTTTCTAGCATCTCAGATAGCACAGAACTTTTGTAGTTTCCTAAATTCCCTAGGATTTTGAAGATTTTCATGTTTGGGCCTATGCAGTTCCCTGGGGCTATTATGAGCCCCCCCCCCCGTTTGTCTGCCAGGTAAGCTCCTACTCATCCTTTAAAACACATCTCAAGCCACCTCATTTATGAAGCCTTTGCTGATGTCCCCAAGTAGACCTGCAGTTTTTTTCTCCTAGCTCTCCCTCGTCCTCTGTACATATGTCCATTCTAGGAATGGTCCGAAGTTTTGATGGTTTACATATCTCTGCCCCTCCCCCAATATAATTTATCCCTTAAAATGCAGAGATGTTTATTCTGACAGATGATGTGTCTCATAGCATCATCTGTCATGACTGCTGTGAAACAGGGGCACCGATAACTTTAGAACTGAGAGAAATCTTGAATTTCTATTCAGGCCAGATTTCTCATTTTATAGATTAGAAAAACTGAGGGTCCCAAGTTCTATTTCCATTCTGTAGACTTGGATATAACTAGAATCAATTGATTGAACTGGATGGACACATTTGGAATAGAACCCATTTTAAGAAAGCGAGATGGTGGGGCTGCCTAGTGCGGTTTGCCCTCCAGCTTCTTAGAAAGGTTTGTTTTGATCTGAGCCTGAGGTAGTTTAGATCACCTCTTTAAATAAGGTTCACACAGTGTACTCTTCTCCTTCTGCTCCCTGTTCCAGTAGTCTCTGGTTAGCATCCACATTAGGGGAAGAAAAATAACAGTGACACGAAGGAAGGGCCCGTTAAGGAGGCTCTAACAAGTGTAAGAGCAATTTGAAAGTAAGGAGGATGGTTTGAATAGTATTGTAATGCAATTGGCAAGGCAGTGAGTGGAGTTGTGTCTGAGGACTGGGCTGTGATTGTGTGGCTTTGAATGGCTAAAACGGAGGCAGTAATTTTCAGCACATGCTGCGAACTAGAGGGCTAGAACTAAGAGGCTTCAGGGAAGGAAATGATGGTATCTTAAACCAGAGCATTATTTTATTCCCGTTGCATAACGGAGACGTGGCAGTTAAACTGTTATTGTAGAGAAATGACTTATGCATATTTAGTGAGCTGCTTGTATTGAAACAAGTGGCTGTTACAATAACACAAATGCATGTGTGGTTTCCCAAAGAGTTAATAATTGTTTAATAAGCAATTTCTTGTAAACCTCCCTGAGCCATTGTAACTTGGGTAGAGATGGATTAATCTTCTCCATTATTAGGGACAGAATTAAAAAATAAATGACTGGTAATGAGGTAAACACTTTAAATATAAGGAGAGCATTCAGGGGGTAAGCCTCCAATTACCATGATGAGAGATTTTCAAAGCTGATAGAAATGTACCATGTGGGAAAGGAAGTGAGAATAGCCACAGGCAATACAGTCCCATGGATCCTTGGAGAATTAACCCCCTTTCATTTCCAAATAGATTTAGCAATATATATACAGTGAAGACAAAGGGGAAAGCTATGCAGCAGTGAGGGAGCCAGAATATTTTGGCTGAAGTCCTAACTTCCTTTGTAACAGGAACAGTGAACAGTTTCTCTTGACTTCAGAAATGTGCAGAACACGACTAACTAATGTCTACTTGTCCTGAGGTCGTTTCTGCTGTGAGGACAACACAATATTCCACAAACAAAGTGCTGTAATTGCTTTATGATAACCCAGTGTTGTGGTCCTTCCAGCATCCCTACATGTGTACTGTTGACTGTAATGTCTTTAAAAATAATTTATGAATTAAAGTTTTGTATACATGTGGTATTTGATCACCGCTTTTGTACCCAAGAGTGGGTAAAACCCACTATGATTTGTCTGCAATGAAATATTAAGCAACGCGCTAAATATTTAATTCATCTGCTGAACTGCAACAGAGTGGTTTAGAAATGTGAGATCTCCCTCTTCCCTTAGAGGGACACTTGCTGTATAACTGAATAAATTATTAAAACCATTATTATTATTTAGATCTTTATTATCACCCAATGATGGGCATGCTAGGAAACCATTATTCTGCAACAAATAGAGCTAATGTCTAACAACAGATTCAATGCTATTACTTTTCAGAGGGTAAATCTAAGCTTTCAATAATTACGAGTTGCAGGTAAATAAGGAAAAGATGCTTATTTATAAAAACATTTGATAAACTATCCAGTAATGTCTTCAGTATTATGGATTTGTAATTCATGGGTTTAGATATAGCATGGATCAAATCCTATTTCCTGGAATGTAAATACATATTAATATATTAAAAAGATTCACTGATTGGCTCTATCTAAATTTTCAGTAAGTATACAATAAATTGATATTTGAGACCATAAAAAGAAAGAAAAAGTAAGTTCTCTACCACAACCCTCATCAAGCTATTGTGATTAAGTTTTGAATTCGATGCTGACTTTCCTGGCAGTCAAGCCTAGGAAGCATGTTATGATGGGTTGCAAAATTCTTGTTATCAGGAAGGAGGGAACATGTCCCTTTTTACGGGTAAACTTATATCCACATGAAATTCTAAAAGTAATATTTTACATAGGACCATATGTAGAAGACTTTGGTGTGGTGAAAATTAAATGTCAACAGTGGCTGTTTGATAGAAAATGCAGATGGAATTTTTTACCTAGCTGTTTTAAGATAGAATACAAAATGAGGTTACATGCTCCTATACGAAGCTTAGCAGCATATGGTCTCTGAAAGAAATGTGCATTGGAAAGAGCTTGCCCTGTGACCACTAGTTTACCCATTTATATCTCTGTGGTCTTCAGCAATTTAATTACCTTTTAATACTCAGTTTCCTCATCTGCAGAGATCTTCCTTATAGAATTATTGCAAGAGTGTAATGAATTAACATGTATATGCAGAGTTTGAAGTTCATTGTTAGTTCATCCCTTCATCCTTTAGCACTGGTGTTATAGATGGTTGTCGCACAACTCTCTCTCTCTCTCTCTCTCTCTCTCTCTCTCTCTCTCTCTCTCATTTGAGATTTATCCTTACATATATTAATGCTGAGTAAAAAAGACCTGATTCCTTATTAAATTTAAGGCCATGAAGATCAATGTGAATATCAAAGTTTAGCTTGGGGTCTCAATAATGTGACATTGCAGCGTGTTAAGATCTGGGGCATATTCTTTGAAAGCTTCAGCTTGTTTTGAAGAGGAGGCTATAGATCATCTGTCCTACAGACAACCTGGAGCTCTGCAGTTACTTGCATTCCTTTTCTTGAAGTCACTTTCTCTGTTTGGGTAATTGAAAAGAAATACCTTTAAAGTACTTTCTGTTTGGTTACTTTCTTTTAAAAGAAAACTTGTTTAATTATTAAGACTGACTGACGGGTCTTGCTGCTGCCAGAGTGGTAAGTATGGTTTCCTTCCCTGGGGCCGTGAACCAGGGCCAGGTTTGGACTACTGCAGGTTTACTTTCTGTTCTAGGGAAATGGTGTCCCCTACAGTCATTTGATGGAAATGATGGTCCAGGAGTTGGACAAAACAGGGCCCTTTTCCCGCTAGTGGCTAAACAAACTCAAGTTACAATTGCATGGTGTTCACATAGCAGACTGGTCAACTGAGCTAAACCTTCGAGTACTTGGGCCATGACTGTTCTTCTTTCCCTTTCCCTGGAAAAATACTGAAGTGCAAGTAATTCCATACAGTCCTTATCTTAGGGGGAACTGATCAATTAACAAGTACTGTCTCTTATCAGCTCCCTTCAACTGCCAGAACTTCTAGAACTCCTGGGTATGTGATAGTTAATCCAGGGATCAAACGTGAATCTTTTTTAGGTTCATTTGAGTTAGAATCAGAGAGGACCTATATAAGACATTAAAACAGCGTTTTTGTGACCCCACCAATGGGGTGGAAAAGGTGATCTGTCCTGTGAGTCTGAATAGAGACAGCTCTAACTCTAAAATGGGGGCAGAGAGAACGGGCCTTTCTATGACAAGTACAGAGTCAGTTGTAGTTGTGTGTAGGTAGAGCAGCTAACCAGTTACCCTTGTGTGTGGAAGAACTATTGTTTGCCCCTCGGATCCATGCTCCCCATTTGTTTATCCTGTTGTGAGCTTCAGGAGACAAAACCACATTACTGCTTCCTCAGTCTTCTTTGCCCATTGGCTTCTGACTGGGTTTAGCTAGTGGGCGGCACCTGGGGTGGAAAAAAAAGGAAGGTTGGAATCTTTATTCCCCGGCTGCCTCCTGTGGGGTCTGGCGTTCTGATCACGTGGCCTTCTTCATCTGGCTTTCTCTCAGGCCCTGGTAGCTGTTCTGTTCTCTGGTCCCTCAGGTTGGCACTGGTGACATCTCTGTTGCTAGCTCTGGGGCACTGCAGTGCTCCTCGTGGCTTCTCCACACTCAGGCAACACCTTTGTAAATAATACCATTACTGAACTCTCTCCTATTACCCCAGCCGAGTATGCTGTGTGTGTTTGCCGAGGCCTTGGACTGCTGCTGCCATTTAATGCTGGTGACCACTTAGATGGGAGACCCCAGGGAAAGTCAGTCTAGGGGTGATGGTGGCTTCTGGTAAATATGGACAAGGCATTGCCGAAGTGAATTCATTCTCTTGCAGGTTATAATCTTGGAGTTACTTCTTCAAAATTGTGGAGTCAAAAAAAAGTTTGTTGTTTTTTTTTTTTTTGCTTTTTCAGTCCATAGTATTTTAGAATTTTTAGGAATTGTACTGTGGAGTCAGAATAGTATACTAGATACAGTGTGGGCTCTGGAGTCAGGAAAACACAGGTTTGAATTTCACCTCTCCCATATCCCCAATGCATGGCCCTAGGCATTCTGTGTAATCATTATTTCTTCATCTGTAAAATGTGAGAATAATACTTGGGTCCTGGCACATATGTGTTTAATCAGTTTGGTAAGGAGCTGGAGGAGTGACTTCAGAGTGGCTGGACCGTATTGCTTTCCCACCAGCAATGAATGAATGTTCCTATTGTCTCACATCCTCACTAGCATGTGGTATTATCAGTTCTTTTTATCCCTAGAAATACCTAAATTTAAACACATGTATTTCCTATTTTTAACTATTCTATAGCTTCTGGCCATAGTTAAAACTACATACGGTCATCTGGCCTTTTTCAGATCTGTGTCCTTGTGCTGAAGATTTGACCACGTCACTTGTTAACTATGGATAATTTTTTTTTCCCCCACAAATCGGAAATGCCTAACTTACCTTTTCCATGTCTGTAAAAACAAGTTTGGGTACTTGCCTAAGCCACTGTTCATTAGAAGTACTAGTTTTTATATATTCACTGGTTCATCAAATGTTTATTGAATACCTACTGTGGAGACTTGGGGATGGACAGTGAGAAAAATAAGGCCCTTGTAGTTATGGAGGTTACTTTTGTGGGGAGGGCAATTTTTCATATAAATGAAATATAATATAATATAATATAATATGCAACATAATCCAGTATAATACAATATACATTAATGATAAATGTCATGATCAAATCAGGGTCTAGGAACCCAGAGAGCACTGGAGTTTTGAGGGGAGAGTGGGGTTGGTCAGGGCAAGGCTCACTGAGATGACTGAGCAGGTAGCAGAAAGTGGCGAGAGACTGAACCAGGCAGATGTGTGGGTGAGGGAGCGTTCTGGGCAGAGGAAAGCGTAAGAACAGATGTCCTGAAGTGGCAGGGTGCTTGCCATGTCTGAGAAGCAGTGAGGAGTCCAGCATGGCTGGACTCCTCACTGAGTGAGCGGAAGTGGTAGGACATGAAGCTGGAGGGAAGGTCAAGGCTGGTCTCACTGGATTCGGTAGATCATGTGTTTCAAACTTTACCATGCGTAGGCATCACCTGGGAGTCTTGTTGAAATGAAGATTCTGATTCAGTAGATGTAGGCGGGACCTGCGAGTATTCATTTCTAATAAGCAGCTGGGGGATAGCACTGCTGCTGCTCCGTGGACTACATGGTGACTAGCAAAGCTGGAGACTCTGGTCACGGTTTTATTCTGGATGAGACTAAAAGTCTGAGGAGGATCCTGAGCATGGGAATGATGTGATCTGATGTAAAACTTTAAAGTCGCCTCTGCCTCTTGTGTGGAGGAACCTCTGAGGAAGCAAGGGACAAAGCCAAGAGATCAGCTAGGCGAGGCTACTGCTGTGGCCCGGATAAGAGATTCTAGTGCTTTGTGTTGGGTGGTGGCGATGGCAGTCACGAGAAAAATGCCAGTGCGCATGGTTGTCTAGGTTTGCACTGCCCAAGGTACTAGCAGCGTAGGCAGTTTGAGAAGGCAACCCAGCTACATTCCACTGGCTCAGCCTTTTACTTTGTGATTCCTCAGCCAAGAAGGAGGTGCCCTTGATGCAGTTCCTTCTCCCAGAAGGTAAGGGGTGGCTTTTGTAATTCATGGAAAGGCAGGGCAAGTGCTGCCTGTGCGTGGAGTAAGAAGTGCTTGGATTTAGGTTAGAAGACTCTGGGGAGTTAACTGGCGGAGAAGAGTGTGACAAGAACCTTTCTCTTAGTTTCACTTGTACTGCCAGGTGCTGCTGCCTGAGTTCATGGCCCATGAAAGCTTTTCCTGGAAAGCAGGGCAGCCACAGAGGAGCTACGCTGAACTTTGAATTTTCCAGAGAGTAGTCTTTCAAAGAAATTGCTCCTGTCAGAGGAGAAGGAAAACAGACCAAGTCATTTGTTTCAGGCTTCTCTCTGTGAGCAGATAGGAGTGAAATCTCTTTAAAAATGTCTCTATATGACTCAAAAAGCAGTCACCAAGTATAAAAGGAGAAAGCCAGACACCTGTGCCAGTTTCCAACTGCGTCTGGTACCTAATCTCCTGCTCTCTACTGCAAACGTGGTCTGAAGATACGTCTTGTCCAAAAATGAAACCATAAAGGGATGCATCAGGTGTTCTGTTGCTGCTGAAATGGTGTGGCTTCTCTGAGAATGTCTTAATCAAGCTGGCTGTTGGGTGGTTCTTACTTTGGGTTCCTTCACAAAAGATGGCTTGGCCCTGATGGGTTTTCTGGCAGTTCCGTGGGCACCGCTTATGGATGTTCTACTCTTGTGTCATTTGGCACTACAAGTGCATGTATACTTTACTTGGTTTGGAGGCCATTTTTACTAGCTTAGACCAACATGGTCTGATCCTTCAGGCATGTTCCTGCAGATCATGCATTGGCACTGTGCCAAACCTGTTTGACAGATACAGAAAATAAAATGTGATAATATTGATTTAACCCTCGGGTCAGCAATGCTCCTAGCATGGATTGTTTGAGTTTCCTTATAGGAGTATCACGCTTGACTTGTGCCCCTGCACTGAACATGAGGTGATAGGAACCATGGCAACAGAAGGTGGAGATGCAGAGAGTCTCATTTGCTCCTTAGGTTCCTTCTGTTGAGCTGGATACTGTCCATCAACTTCTTTCTAAAACAACATGCTGAGTTCTGGTAAATGTGGCATGTGTGTCTGTCAGCGAGATGTATCATTTAGAAAGGAGTTGGAAGTAAATTCTCAGGTATAAAACATGGTCTTGGAGGATTTTATTCTCTAGGGCAGGGAATCCAATCCAGTACCCATGGAGATCAGGCATACAGCATCAATGAGTACAGAGGACTGTGGGAACCTGGAGAGCATACAGCTTTCAAAAGAGGACAGCCTCTACTGAGCACGTGCTGGTGGTCACCATGTATAAATGCAGTCCTTGTGTTGCCATTTAGAGACATTTCAACAGAAGCCAGAAATCACATGTTTTATGTAAAATCTCCTGGTTTAGAAATGCTGGAAATAAAAAAGATTGTACACATTGTTTAGACCAATTGTTTTAGATCAAGGAAACCATCTTCTAAAGGCTAGATTGTTCTAAGCTCAGCCTTAGTAGATGACTATCCCTTCTTTGTCAAAATAAAATGCTTTAACAATGATGATAAGCTAATGAGCTGAAAAAGAGTGGAGGAAAAGAAATTTTCACAAAAAATAACTTGCATAATGTTCATAATGACAAATTTTAATGGCATATCAGTGAAAAAATAAAAACAAATTACAGCATTACATTGACCTGAAGCTAGATAATTGACAATTATATGAGGTCTGACAATATGTTTGAAAACTTGTTGCAACAATGTTGCTAACCATTTTTGATATCAGAGGGATTATTCATTATGAATTTGTACCAACTGGACAAACAGTTAACCAAGTTTACTATTTGGAAGTGCTGAAAATGCTGCATGAAAAAGTTAGACGACCTGAACCTGAACTTTTCGCCAACAATCTTGGCTCTTGCATCACAACAATGTACCAGCTCACACAGCACTGTCTGTGAGGGAGTTTTTAGCCAGTAAACAAATAACTATATTGGAACACCCTCACTATTCACCTGACCTGGCCCCCAACAACTTCTTTCTTTACCTGAAGATAAAAGAAATATTGAAAGGAAGACATTTTGATGACATTCAGGACATCAAGGGTAATACAATGACAGCTCTGATGGCCATTCCAGAAAAAGTTTCAAAATTGTTTTGAAGGGTGTGCTAGGCACTGGCATTGATGCATAGCTTTCTAAGGGGAGCACTTCGAAGGTGACTATAGTGATATTCAGCAATGAGATATGTAGCACTTTTTCTAGGATGAGTTCACAAACTTAGTTGTCAGACCTTGTATATTGTATTTTATTCTTTGTAATATAAAAAACACATTTTCATGTGGTAGCTTATATGATTCTGATAAGATGTTGGTGAAAGAGCTGTAAGCTAAAACTCAGAAACTGAGCAAAATGACAATGATATTAATAATAATAATAATAACAGTAATAATAACAATCACTGCTATTTATTGAGAGGTTTCTATGTGCTAGGCATAGTGCTAAATACTTCACATTTATTATCTTATTTATTCATCAGAGCAACTCAAAGAAGTAGACATCAAAATTTCCATTTCTTAGACGCTTGGAAACTCTAAGTAATTTGCTGTCGGTCACACACAAATAGGCAGTAGAGTGGAATTCAGCCTCAGGCCTATGTGACTTTAATGTCATCACCATGTGCTTTCAAAGTTACCCTAATAAATGACAGTATTAGGATTCACACTCGAATCTTCTAATTTAGGATACCATTTTTTTTTTGGACTACGGCAAGTTGTGCTCTAAAAAGCACGTTATTTTTGAAAGTTCACACAGTCTTTATTGAGTGAGTATAAATCTCTTCACATATATCTGATGATGCAAATGAACAACATCAGTGTTCAACCAGTTAAATTTGCCAACTATTATTACAGTTGGTTTGTAAGATAAAAATAATACTATGATTGGGTAGCAATGTGTCTCATGTACCAATTTTTCTTGTTTAATTACTTCTCCTCTCTTTAATTAATAACCTTTCTGAAACCTCATACTTGCTTTTCTTTGATGAACATGCAGTGGTTTTTTCCCCAGTATGCCTACATTGGGTTTGAAGGAAAAATATTGACTTATGTGTCAAATGATCTTTCTTTTTTATTATTGTTCTTAATTAAAGCCATTTAACCTGCCCTCAGACCTGCTGTGATTTACTGGAGACTGCTGTGTATTCAAGCCCTTTGGATTAGCCCCACAGTGTGACTACAAAGCTCACGTTGGTTGGAAAATTAATGATGTATACTTCTTGTTTCCCAAGAGAAGGAAAAATAAATTGACTGCTTTTTGAGATGACTTAAACACACACAAAATTGACAAACATCTTAGCTGTATTTGCACTAATATTTGTTTGTATACAGCTGAAGGTTTTTAATTCCTGGTTTCAAATTTGAACTTATACAACTTGGAACTTGATCTCCAAAATTAAGAATATTTATGAAAATGACATGATTCGGTTCAAATGTTATTCTGTCATTATTTTTAGAGAGCTCCGCAGAATGGTTTGTTTGTTGTTTCCAGAGACATAGAGTGAAATGATGGTCATATTCTTCATAGTGAGATTGCTTGTTGTGTTACATAATGAGTATGATCATTTTATTGCTATGCTTGTGACACTACCAAATTTGATTTCATTAATTTTTACATTTATCTCCTCAGTTTGCAGAGGGCTTTTCTCTTTTGATTCTCAGAAAAGTTAAGTGATCCCTATTTTACCATAGGAAGGTCTGTGGCTCAGCAAAGTAACAGAATGACTTGCTGTATAAGCTTGGTGTGTGGCAACACAGGGACGTGTGACTTCAGGTTTTCTGACTTGGGCTGTTGCAGGCTCTCGAAATTCATAGTATTTCCCTGTGTTCCGTTGCATGTATTTTCCAGACTGCCAGTCAGGAAGTTCGACTTGTAAATTTGTTTGATCTTTGAACTGGGTCAGAATTCCCTTAGAGTAATTATTGAATAACAATTACATGAATTGCATACATTGCTTTGTTCCTGGATGAAGATGCCTAAATTCCCATATAAAATGAAAATGAGCCTTTAATGGGAAGGAGTAGAAAGTTAAAGCTCTATTATTAATGTACACCCACTTAGGTTCCTCTCAGAATGGCCTTGCTGGTAATTATGTACATGTAATCAAATGACACCAATTGTAGTTCTTCTTATAAGTCTTTTTCAAACAGTGTTTTTGGATAAAATATATGTTGTTTTTGCCTTGATACATTATACTTTGCATATGCAAAGAAATCTCCAGAAAAAATGATTACAAACACTTGGACTTTCTCGTCTATCAGTTGTCTGAGCAGTATGATTGGCAACCCTGCTGGTCTACAGCAGGGGTTGGCAGACTATGCCCTGTGAACCAAATCTAGCCTGCCAACTATATTTGTATGGATCTTGAGCTAAGAAAGTTTTTTATGCTTCTTAATAGTCCAAATAAATCAAAAGGAGATAATACTTTGTGATATGTGAAATTATATCATATTCCAATTTTAATGTCTATGAATAAAGTTTTATGGGAATACAGCCATGCTCAGCTCATTCATTTACATATATCATCTGTGGCTACTTTTGCATTATAATGACAGAGCTGAGTAGTTGTGACAGACTGTATGGTCTACAGACTCAAAAATATTTACTGTCTTGCTCTAGGCAGAAAAAGTTTGCCAACACTTGATCTAAAGGAAAGTTATAGAAAAGTATATTTGTATTGCTTTAAGTATATCTTTTATTTTCTAAATAAAAGGTATTGCCTCTTGGTTTTGGAGAGAAGAAGCACAGGATTCACTGATCTACAGCAAGAATTGACTTGAGCAGGCCAGTCAGGCAGAAAGATGTTAAACTTTCAGCCCGTTCCAGAACCTGCTCCCTGCCAGCCTTCTGTGACTCTTGACTTGGTGCTATAGGAAATGATAATTTAGATAAGGACATTGTTTCTCCTGATAAACTGCTCGTGAATCAAAATATATCCAGGTTACTATCAGCATCCATTACGTTGTTGTTTCTCATTGAAATCGATAGCAATGGTGTAAACATCTGAGAGTTTAATAGATGCTGTTTTTTCTTTGATCAAGTTATTTATTTTGAGATGTATTAGAAAAATAATTACAACATTGAACTCTTGATTTCATGGCTGATATGAGACTAAAATACATAAAAACATGAGCTGACATAAAGAAAAAAAGACAAAGAGTAATAGATACTATGTAAGTTTGGTAAATGATGTGAATTTCGTAAGCAAATTGCCAAAGTTTGGAGAACACTACTTAGAAAAGATAAAAACAAATTAGGTTATGAGTTTAGTTAGAAGACCCTGGGCATTCCAGAAACACAGAGAAGTAAATTTTGATGGAAGAAATGAGATGAGGAAATGCCCTGTTGAAAGGGAGTTTCTTTTTTTAGAGAGGAGAGAGGTTCAGGAGAGGGACATTGGAAATGGTCTGGGATTGTTTGGAACATAAAAAAAGCATTTCTCTGCCCCATGCTCTTTAGAGTTCACTCAGCTGTTGAGTGAAGAGGTCTCTAACATCATTTCATTATGTTTGATTGCATTTTATGGGATGCTTCGCAGATTTGGGAATTAGAGACGCTTGAAAGGTATCTTTTTTTTTTTTTTTAAGATTTTATTGGGGAATTGGGGAAGGGGAACAGCCAAGTTGTTGTCCTTCAATCTTAGTTATAGAGGGTGCAGCTGGTTCAGCTCCAAGTTCAGTCACCATCCAACCGCTGGTTGGCTTGTGGCTGCTCAGCTCAAGGTGCTGTGTTCAATCTTAGTTGTGGGTGGGTGTAGCCCACCATCCCATGTGGGAGTTGAACCGGAAACCCTGCTGCCAGGAGCATGTGCTCTCACCAGCTGAGCCATCCTGCCATCTGTTGGCAGCTCAGCGCAACTCAGCTCGGGCACAGCTGGCCCATGTGGTAATTGAACTGGAGACCCTGTTGCCCAGAGCTTGTACTCTTAACCAACTGAGACACTTTGCCGGCCCTGAAAGGTATCTTTTGATAATGTTTCTATTACATACATGCATCTTATGAAATGGAGACTGTTCTGCCTCTTCAACTGGACCTCCTCCTTTAATAGTTTATTATTTGAGGCTATTTCATATTCTTGAAAACAATGGTTTTAATAGCTGCATAAGGCTCTATTGCATGAATGAGACAGTTTAGTCTCATTCTTAAAATTTTGGATTTTTTTTGGGGGGGGACTATTATAAATAACACTGAGATAAATAACCTTCATTCTTAGTTACATTTCTGATAATATCCTTGGGATAGATTTTTACACAGGGTTCCTTGGGTTAAAGGGTACACACATTTGTAAGACTTAATGCCAGATAGCCCTCCAGAAGGTTGTACAAATTTACATTTCGATTGGGAGTGTGTATGAATTCAAGTTTGTTGTTTGTTTGTTTATATATCTATATTTCTATATCTGAGAAAAGTTTTATAATTTTTTAAATATAGGACTGGCAAATTTCTCATGAATATTTTATCCAAAGATTTATTTATCTGTTGGTATGATGAATGAGAATCTTTATTTCATTATTTTCCATAGACTTACTACCTTGTATATTGAGAAACAATTACTTTTCATATATTTTGTGTATGGTTATTTTGCTGACCTCTCCTGTGCATTCTAAAAGTATTTTAAGTTGATTCTCTCCATTTGCATTTTGGCAACAGAGAGGTTAGAGTAGATCCTAGGATTGAAAATCTTCAGTTTTCTTCACTGTATGTGAAAATGCACATAGAAGCCTCTATTGTTGTGTCATTCTTACCTAAACCCAAAAACTATGCTCCTACGTTAAATGCTGACCTAATTTGGGTGAACACATCTGGCTTAATCTGCAATTTTGAATGCTTCCTTTTAAGAGTAGAACTTTTAGAAATTTTAAGGTATTATTTGGTGTTACTTGTCAAATTTGTTTTTTAAAAAAGAGATAATATTATTATTCTTAAAAAAGAATTGAATTAGCGTTTAGCATTAAAAAGAACATGGAATGGGTAAGGAAATGGCTACAGTACCTGCTTCTTTTAGCTTAAAAGAGAATTTATGTTTTAATTTAGTTTTTCAGGCTCTATGTGAAATTGTTTAACAAGAATGTTAAGGCCAATGGTGTAATAAAATGCCACTGATTCTTCATTTCTATTTTTTTATTTTTTTCATTTAGCAATGTCCATTGGCTTTGAAATAAGTTGATTTTTAGAGGACTAGATTTGGCTGCTTATAGCTCTAATAAAATGATGCTGTTATAAAAGAGAATTGTCGTTTTAGGTGCTATCAGGCTTTTATGGTCTTGCTAGCCTGGCATCTCAGTGAAGAATTAGGTATTTATGCATGGGTGGAAGCAGATTTAATGAACATGAAAACCACAGAGAAGCTGTGTGCTTAATACTTTGTTTTGCTTTTGCTTATTTCTTCTCAATCCTCCAATGTCAACACTTGGAACAAAAGGATCCAAACTAGTATCCTTGAAAAAATATAATGGGGAAAATAATCTCAGTCAAATAATCATTTATCAGGGCCTTTGAAAGTCAAGATCATTATTATTTTTTTAAGGAGACAAAATATGTCAGTGCACTAATAATGCACACATGTTGTTTTCCCTGCTCAGTACACTTTATTCCTTGCTTTAGAATTAGGACGAGAATCTGCCTCTGGAGAAAATACCCACTCACTCATTCTTTCACTGTGTCCTAGGGTGGGATTGGCCTCATCCTGGGGGGTGGATTTGTGATCCAGGATTTGTCTGTCCAAACAACCTTCCCTTCCTCTTCTTCCTCTCACCCATTAGGGATTTATTCTGGAATGGGACATGAGCTAAGCAAAGTAAATGAACATGGTTCTCAGGACTTGACCTTAATATACAGGGGGAGAGGCACTCACTTCCCCTGGGGATGACTAAGTAAATACAATGAAAGCCTGGATGTAGGATTGCCATCTGAGCAACCTCTTGGGTAGAGGAAATCAGAGACAAGACCTAGAGAGAGACAGGCTTCTGAGGCTCTTGTTTTAGTCGCCTAGTCAGCTCTGTCTGAAATGAGCTCTAGCACGGATGTCACAATTATATGGGCCAATACATTTCCCTTTTTCCCCCCATCCCTCTTAATTCCATGAAGGAGTTTAGGGAATGTTTTGGTCAAATGTAAAGGGAAGAATCCTGAGAAACTTATTATTCTTCTCCTTGTACATCTTATTGTGCTCCGGCCACATTGGACCTTCACTGTCCCTGAGACATACCAGGTACCTCAGGCCATTTGCATTTGCTGGACCTTCTGTCTGGGATGCTCTCCCCTTCCCCATGGCTTTGGTCTTCACCTCTTTACATCTGTGCTCAGCTACCAGCTCAGTAGGGAGGCCTTCTCTGGCTCCCTATTTAAAATGCAAGCATGCACATTCCTTTAACCCTGCTTCAACTGCCTTGTAGCATACAAAATCCTTGATTATTTGTGCATCATCAGGATTCCTCCACCTCCACTAGAATAGGAAATCATTGAGGGAAGAGACTTGTGTCTGTTTTATTTCCTGTGGTACCACTATCACCTCAAATGGTTCTGGATAGGGTGAGTACTCAATAAACATTTGTTGAACTGCATATAAAAATGGTAGCTATTATATTTAGTATATTAGTATAATGGGATACTTATTAATTACAAATAAATTGACATCATATACCTCCTGACATGATGCACTAAGGACACAGCATCACTTCTGTGTTATTTTGCCATAAATGTAAGGAAACATAAGAAAACATCGGATACATCCAATGTGAGGAACATCCTACAAAACAACTGGCTTATATTCTTCAAAAATACCAATATTAAAAATGCAAATGAAAAGCTAAGAAACTTTTTGGGTTAAAGGAAACTAAAGAGACATGATGATTAAATGTAATGTTTAATTAGAAAACATTGCTATGAAGGTCATTATTGGGACAATTAGAAGAATTTTAATATGGACTGTATATTAGATAGTAGTAACATATCAATGTCATATTCCTGAATTTGATAATTATACTGTGATTATATATTTTTTCTTGTTGTTACAAAGAAAAATTTGACGTAGATAAGGTAAACTGTCATAGTGTTTGTAACTTTCAAATATTTTAGCACAATCTATATCTGAATCTGTAGCTATACGCGATCTGACAATTAAGTTCACGAACTTGCCACCATGTGCTTAACATTGGCAGCACCGTACAAACAGCTCAGTAAAGTTTCATAACCTTTGTATATCAGTGTCTCATAGCTGTGTTTGTGTCAACATGTGGTGGTGTCTTGCTGAGTGGTGTTCATTATTATGTGTGCTGTCATGAGACTTGAATTAGAGCAACGAATAAACATTAATTTTCTTGTTAAACTTAGCAAGAATGGAAGGTAAATCAGGGATATGTTAGTTCAAGTTATGCAGATAAGGCCATGAAGAAAACAGCAGTGTACAAATGGATTAAATGTTTTTCTGAGGGGAGAGACTGTGTCACTGATGAAGAAAATTTAGAGTGGCCAGTAACGAGCAGAATTGACAAAAACATTGCAAAGATTCGTCGAATTTTGAATCAAAATCATCGACTGACTGTGAGAAGCATAGCAAACCAAGTAAACATTGGTAGAGAAACAGGAAAATCTTAACTGAAAATCTTGGCATGAGAAAAGTGTGCAAAAATGGTCCTGATGAACAAAAGCAAATGAGAGTCGAAGTTTGCCAAGACCTTTTGCAGAGGCAAGATGATGTTTTAGGCCATGTTATCACTGGTGATGAAACATGGATGTACCAATACGACCCTGAAACAAAGTGTCAAAGTGCACAATGGAAGTCAGCCAATTCTCCACTTTCCAAAAAGTTTCGTCAGTCTAAATCAAGAGTCAAAATGATGTTGCTAAACTTTTTTGATATAAGAGGGATTATTCATTATGAATTTGTACCAACTGGGCAAACAGTTAACCAAGTTTACTATTTGGAAGTGCTAAAAAGGCTGTGTAAAAATGTTAGACAAAAATTGTGGGAGACCAGCTCCCACAGGTCCAGGGTTCCCACAGGTCCAGGGGTTCCCTCAGGTGGAGGCGGAGTCGGCGAGGAGAAAGGAAAAAAAAGCACGGAGACACAGGAGCGCTTTTTCAAGAAGAGAAGTGTCTCACTTTATTTTTACAGCATGCCCCTTTTTATACCGGGCAGTTTAACCATAGTTCCATTAGTATCAGAGTTTTACTTCCTCATAATTCTTATGCTCCAGGGTACAGCTAGACCTTTTCTATGCTAAAAAGTAACTTATCTCAACTACGCCCAAATCCCTCCACCCTCAATGACTGCAATCAAGGCCTGAGCCTCTACATAATCGCCTGAAGGATGGTTACCATGACCACCCAATAATTATTCTAAAAACTATTGTCTAATCAGGATCTTAAGATTTACAGGGTGTGTACTTTGGCCTTGACTAAGAGACTTGTAGTGTGACTAAAATTGCCTTTAGTGTATAAAATATAATTATTGTGATATATCTATTAGAAGGGGAATTTACATTTTTTAAGATATAAAGCAGTATTTGTTTCTCAGTCAGAGCTTCAGAATTTGTCACAATTGCAGTGTGCTTGGCCATGTCAGACACTGAGGTGCAGCTGGCTCCCAACAAAAAATGACCTGAACTTTTCACCAACAATTCACGGTTTTTGCTTCACGACAAGGCACCAGCTCACATGGTACTGACTGTGAGGGAGTTTTTAGCCAGTGAACAAAGAACTGTATTGGAACACCCTCCCTACTCACCAGATCTGGCTCCCAACAACTTCTTTCTTAACCTGAAGATAAAGGAACTATTGAAAGAAAGATGTTTGGATGACATTCAGGACATCAAGGGTAATACGATGACAGCTCTGATGGCAATTTCACAGGAAGAGTTCCAAAATTGCTTTGAAGGATGGACTAGGCACTGGTGCCAGTACATAGCTTCCCAAGGGGAGAACTTTGAAGGTGACCATAGTGATATTCAGCAATGAGGTATGTAGCATTTTTTCTAGGATGTTTGAGAACTTAATTGTCAGACCTCATATATCTATATCTATAACTAGCTATATATCTGCCTGTATGTCTATCAAGAGAAAGCAAAATAAAAAATGCTACAAAATATTAGCAATTAAAGAATTTAGATGAAATATAAATGAAAATTTATTGTATTAAAAAATAAAATTACAGGTAAATTGCAAGAATAATATTAGATGGGGCCATATGAAATTACTAATATTTGGCCATTTTTGACTTATAAAAATGCCAATTTCATATAGTGGGTTGTCGGAAAAGTCATGATGTATTTTTTTCTATGTTTTTCATTGCAAAAATGTGTCATGATTTTTCCAACAACTCAATAGTTTATTTAATAATCTTTTAAATTTTCTGTGTTGGATTTTTTAATGCAAATTAAAAAAAGGAAAGAAAATATGGTGGTGTGACAGGACAACCTTTACTAAATAATGTATTTATGTGGGCCATTTTTCCCTCAGTCATTTTTATCAGCTTGACTTTTGAAGAGCCCATATTCCATGGACTTGCTGAGGGAAAGAAATAAAGAAGATATAAAGTTGTCAATTAGTGGCTTCTCAGTCCTTACTAATAATTTTGTCACACTCGATATTCATTTAAATTCTAAACTCCTTTCTGTATAAATAAGTTCAGAGCCCCTGGTCCTGGGTCCTCTAGGATGTGTCTGCTGGGATGGGTTCATGTGGACTGCATTCTCTCCCCTTCCCCTGGCTCTCCTCCCTGTGCCAGCCTGCTAAGCTTCTGGTGGCTGGGTGGGGGTATGGGGTGGTAGTAGCTGATGTGGGTGGGGGGTGGGTAAAGACTAGCACAGTTCTATGAGAGACTAGCACAGCCGCTGGACTAGCTAGAGGAGGTTCCTTTTCTCTGTTATTACTTGCCACTGGCTGGTGCTGAAGATACATGGCCATGGCTGTTGCAGGGTCTCCTTGCTCTCTTTAGTGGTGGTCTACTCTGAGTTCCTCCTGCCTGGTGTTGTTAGCACAGGCAGTACATGTGCTCTGCCCTGACTCCAAACTCGGTGACTTGTAGCGGAGCCTTTATGTCTCTTCATAACCTTCTCCCAGTGATACCTGCCACAGCGCACCTTTGATTGTCAATGTCCTTGCTGCCTCGCAAACCTTAGCAGGGCACAGCCCTGCAGTGTGCATGGGACCAGATAAGAGTTCATTAAATGTGGGCTGTCTACGGAGAACACAACAAACGACATCAGGACATGAGTGACCAGTGACATAATGAGATGGCTCTGCTCTGGATCATGAATCAAGGCACAACGCTTAATTTTAAGCCCTTCTGAAGAGGGAGAGTGAGCCATGTTCACATTAGATAGACAAAGCCATAATTGGAGGATGAGTTGGGAGTCACAAAGTTCAATCCTCCTTCCTCCTGTATTTCTCCGAATGATGTAGGGAGCAGCACTGCCTTTCTTGGTGAGTTGATTGATCAAAATTATGAGGACTGTAGTGCTGAGATCCTATCCAGACCTGCCTTCACTGAACCACTTCAGAATGATTTAATTTCACAAAGAGTTCCTTAGGCTGTTTGTGGTTTGTGTAGTTGTGTGTACTGAAATAAAAAAAAAAAAAAGCCAAGGGGTATCCTGTCCTTCTAGAAGTTATAGGCCCGCCCTGAGATTTATTTCTGGTGCTGCTACCACCTGGGGGACTATTTATGGTCCTTCAGTGAAGGATAAATGAGTGTCAGGCACTCCTTTGCACTTGGGGTCATTTAGTCTTTAGATCAACATAGCAAATTTGTGACATAAGCATCATTGTTCCCATTTTACAGATGAAGAAACTGGGACTTAGGGAGGGGACTTGGCTATTACATTCTATAGTGAGATTTTTGACTCTGGCTTTGACTGATTCTGTTTGTTGCTCTTAAGCCCCATAATAAAATATGCACAAATATGTCTAATAAAAGAAAGAAGTGTCCCATAGAAGGAGGTAGTGGAAGAAGAGACAGGCATATGACTAAACATCTCCACAGAGAGTGTTTAAAAGGGAGATGCCTACCTCCCTTGGCATCATGACTCAGTGGGTGGAATGGGTAGTATAATATTTTTAAAGCTTTCCAGGTGATTCTGATGTCTTTATTGTCCCCAAGAGTTAGCTACATTTAGCTCTGTACATTCATTAAATTGCTTATTCTAAGTAAACATGTGAATTCTAATTTATTTTGTGGAATACTGTTAGAGACCTTTCCTTGAAGAAGTTCTTAATTACCAGGCAGTATTATCACTAAGCAGCTTCTTTTATGATTTGGGTAGTACAGTAATACCTTGGTTTACGAGCATAATTCTTCTGGAAACAAACTACTTGTATTGCAAGATGTCACTCGTTTACCACGTTAAAATGTATTAGAAATGTTTGCTCATCTTGTGGAACACTGGCAAACCACGTTACTCTCAATCCAAGGTTTTGCTGTATTTGGAATAATTGTAGGCACAGTACAGACTTTCTGTTAGTTGGTTGGTTATTTAATATGGAAGAAATGTGTACCACCTGGAAGAGGTGCATTACCTTGTAGGGTATCGTAGTACGGGACAATTTTTCAAAGGTACAGGCCAGGATAATGGATGACCAAGGAGAATGGGGCTCTTAGTAATAACATATAGAAATTCCTCAACTATCCTCCAATGTGGGCCATTAAGACTCTGCTCATTTGAAGATATCCAGTGGCTAAAGTACATTTTAGTGCATTCTCTCTGAATCCTGGTTTCATGTTCTTTTTCCTTGTGACAGACTGTCCTTGCTTTAGTTAGCAGAAAGCAGATGATGCTTTTTTCTAAAGGCATAGTTGAAAACACAAAATTGCTTCCTTACAATTATCAGTTGATCTTTTCTCCTCACATCTCTCTCTTTGCTTCATAAGATCTGTGACTTTTTTTTTTTCATTTTCTAAACTTGTATCTTTATACATTTACTTTTTTATGTAAAACCTGGCCCAACTTTTACTTTTCATGACATTACCATTTGCTCTTTTGTTTTCCGCAAAAAACCTCAGTGTAGTCAATTTATTACTTAGGCAAATTTTCTTTTCTAAAGTTCATTTTTATTGTCTTTCTGATATTTTCCCCTTTTTCTTGGAGTTTAGAATCTATCGTTGTATAGTTACTTTTAAAAATTATATTCCAAAGGACTTCCTCTGTGATTCTATTCTAAATTAACAAAGAATGTCTGGGTAAGTCCCTTCCTTTGAATTACTCCTCTTAGTATTAGGAAATTGATCAAGACATGGAAAACAATAGATCTGAAGAACATTGATCCATTGACTAGATTCTGTGGCTGATTTTGTGATAAGTTATTTCTACCATGACGTTGATGATGATGGTCATACTGATGAAAATAATTCTTAATATGTATTGAGTACCTACCTACTGTGGCTCAGACATTGTACTGAACATTTTTCACCTATTATCTCCTTTATTTTTCATAACAATGTGCTGAGTTTATTACTCTTTTTTGTTTGTTTTAGAGGAGAAAAAAATGCTGTTTTACTGGGGGATTAAGGAGACTCTGTGTGTGTGTGTGTGTGTGTGTGTGTGTGTGTNTGTGTGTGTGTGTGTGTGTGTGTGTGTGTGTGTGTGTGTGTGTGTGTGTGTGTGTGTGTGTGTGTGTGTGTGTGTGGTAGGGGGGAGGGAGAGTGTAGATTTGAAGGTGGAACCTCCTGAGAGGAACAGGTAAGAATAGTGGTCACTTGTGGCGCCATTTAGCCTCAGCATTTTTTCATGGGGTCCTTTCTAAGACACCCATCCACCTCACTCCTGCACCAGGGCGTGAAAGAAGATAGGAATATAGGTTTCAATCATTGTGCTGTTAACCAGAGTTTAATTAGCCCCTTTTTTGTGGATTTTGATGCCACATTGTAAATGAGGTTTCACATAGATTCCCTCTGAGGCTGTCTGTTATTGACAAAAGGGCCAGGCTTCTGATGGGGAGAGGTGGCAGAAGGTGAAATAGGGTGAGGTGGGCAGCAGATTCCAAATTTAACATGCTATATTTAATGCAAAATTTAAAATGCTGTTACATATGAGGAAACTGATGTGTAAACCTAAAAATAAAAGACCAAAGTGAGAAGCAATAGGCATTTATTTGAGATAAAAAAGAAACAATAGCTATTCGGGAAGCACTGATTCAGGCGGAAACCCAATAGTGTTCCTATTAGGAGGCAAAGGCAAGGGTTATTTATGGGAAACGGAAGGGGAACAATTACATCAATAGAAAGAAGGCTTTCTATTGGTGCAGATAAGCTAACATAGTGACACTAATTCTAAACAATGCTTTTTTAATTTTTAGTCCAGTAGCCATCAGTCTGGTAGTCATAATATCTGCTTTCTTGGTATCTTTGCAAACAGTTGTTTGGGGTGCATTGTTGCTTTAGGCCTAGTCCAAAGGTTAATTTGCCTTGATTTAATGTTCCAAAAGGTTTAAGACATTAGACCTACCAGGCAGTTCCTCTGGGTTGGCAGCCCTGACTCCATTTTAAAGTGGCTCCATTTATATTACGCTTTACAAAAGAAATTTAAAAACTTTCTCACAGTACAAAGTAGTAAAAGGTGTAGTCAAGATTTGAACATAGGTAGTTGCTTTGGACATGTTTTGTCCCTTTTCTGTTTTTCTTTTTTTTAAATTATATAAATATTAATTTTAGAATTTTTACTCTAAAACATATAAGTACCTCTAATTATTTAATATTATATGAGACTAAGATCCTTTTTATGTCCATATCCACACATCATTTTCTGTAATTTTAGCTTGGAAGCTCATTTTTTGGACCCATCTAATACCGGGGGTGGCAAAAAAAATGTATACACATGACTTGTATTCATCTTTTGTTATCAGTATATACTGGGTATTACAATTTTAATACAGATTTTTCCTTTCTTAAAATGTGTATACATATTTTTGGCACCCTTTATATAGAAACACCCAAGTTATTTCTTTTCAAGGGCTATTCCTGGAGTGTTGACAAATCATTTTGTGTGGCTAGGCTTCAGTATTTTGAGTGTTCCAAATATAATCAGTACTTGACTGATTAAATATGTTACTTGCAAAATATTTTATTAGGTTTGCAAACTCTAATACATGGCCTGATGTCCTGTTTCTGATAGCTAAGTGTGGTTGTGGAAACTTTTAATACATGGAGTGTCTTCTCTTTGCTGATAGATGTGTCTGTAAAAAATGGATAAGGTGATGAGATCAGAATCAACTGTGTTTTTATGCAGAACCAGTGCTTGAGATGCATGTTAAGTCCCCAGCTATGCATCTCATTAACTCGCCTAGCCGTTAGAGTTCTGCATACTGACTTTGAGAATATTTCATTACCGTATTTTTCTGAGGGAGGTTTTACATTTGCCAAAGAACTGAAAAGATATGTGTCTCTATAACTCAACTAGTTGTATATTATATTCAATATGAAAGATTGCCTCTGATTACCTGGGGACACCATGAAACTCTTAAGCTATATTAGGTTTCTGGTTTACTTTCAGATTGACTGAATCCTGTAAAATTTAGGAAAAGAAGGTACATTGAAGAACATTTTTAAGCGTTACTCATTCCTACTCAGCTCCTTTCTTTAAAAATCTTTGCCCACTACTTGCCTTTTAATTTTTGCAACAATGTAAAAGAAAAATGAAAAGACAGGTGTGCCCTTTTTACAGATGACAAAATGTGAAGGAAAAAGAGTTAGTTGTCTATTGCTGCTATACCAAGTTATCATAAACTTAGTGGCTTAAAATGAACAAATTTATCATCTTACTGATCTTTAGGTCGAAACTCCGACATGGGTCTTGCTGGGCTAAAATCAAGACGTCCACCAGGCTGCATTCCTTTCTAGAGGCTCCATGGGAGAATTTTTTTCTGGGCTTTTCCAGTTTCTACAGGCTGCCTGACTTCTTTGGCTCATGGCCCCTCTTCTATCTTCAAATCCAGCAACAACAGTCCCGCCTCTCTAATGTTTCCAGTCACCTGCTTCTTCCCGCTCATCTCTTTACATCCAAGCAAAGGGTCTCTGCTCTTGCAGCGGTTCTCAACCTTTCACAGGGGTCGCTTAAGACCATCGGAAAACACATATTTTCAATGGTCTTAGGAACTGAGACATTGTTCCTCTATCCATCTCCAGGCCCACATGCAGATACGCCCACATACGAGTATCTGGCGACCTCTGTGAAACGGTCGTTCGACTCCCAAAGGGGTCGCGACCCACAGGTTGAGAACCGCTGTCTTAAGGACTCATATGATTAGATTGGGTCCATTTTGATAATCCAGGATAATCTCTCCATCTCAGCATTCTGACAGCTACAGGGCAGTTACCTTTGTGCAGTGTGAGGTAACATACCTAGAAATGGGGACTAGGACATGGACACCTGTGGAGTGGGGTCGGGAGCAGTCTTCTGCCACCCACAGGTTCTCTAATGTCATGACACAGATTGTAAACGGACTTATTAACACTACCACTATCAAGTGTTAGTGTTACCCTTTAAGTTTCAAAGTTATATACTCTGAGGGAGACTTTCTGAAATGTAGCATAGTTCATAATTATTTAAGTGTGCTCTAATGAGATAGATTTCAGAACATTGCAGATAAGAAAGAGAGAGGCTCTGTTTGCTAAATTTCCTCAGGCTCAAAAGCTAGATCCCTAGGATTAGAATTGAGAGAGTTTGTTATGGTCATCTGTGGTTTAAAATTGTTTTGTATATTTGCTTTGGCCCCCAAATAAACCAAAGGAGGTAAATCTGAGCCATCTTGTCTTCCCCAAAGGGTCATGCTCAATGTGAACGCATGGTTTCTTGTTCGTCCGTTGATTGCTGTTAAAGAGCTGTTTGGTTAGCAAGTAACTTCAGTAGGCCTAGTCAGATTGGGCAAGGCTTAGATTGTACTTTCCAGTTTCAGCCTCTTTCTTCCTCTCTTCCTTTCCATGTCATACTGTCCCATCTTGCCTCCCCTGGAAGGTAAGAGGAGGCTTTTATCCTAGAAAAATCTGTTAAATTCTTCACTCATCATGCCTGGCAAAATGTATTTGTTTCCATTGTAATAATGATAAAAACTACCGAAGAGCGTGGTGATGGAACTACAGATGCAACCAGTAATTGGAAAAGTACTTTATTTTTTAGTGGTAAGACGTTCCTGGTGGTCCCCACTCACACTAGACTCCGTTTTCTCTGTAGTGGATGATGTCTCCATCGCTACATGTTCAGTGATGGAAAAGGAGGGATCTGATGCATTTTTGTGTGGCATCTACCTCTGGGTGGGCTTATTGTTTCATTGGTTTATTTATTTATATTCTCATCTCTTTGAAGATAGAGTTTCTGAATTTTTTTTATCATATACATAGAAACTAGAAAACCAGAACAAGAACATGCTAACTATTAAATAGTTTCTGTGATTAACCAGCAGATGCAACCTTTCAGTAACCACAGCAAAGAGAATCAGGAGACGTCACCAATCCCTCTGGTAATGTTAGGTCAGCTCCAAACTTTTCTAGGGTTTCTGACCCAATATTTTTGGGGTGGTGGTCTTCTCTCATTGACTTGGAATACACAGCATAATCAAGAGTGTTACAATATGTGAGATATTTAGAAAACTCCTATTTATGATATTCTGGTATCCAGGCCTATGTGGGTCAACACCCTGAAAAAAAAGATGAATAGATATTTCTAAAATGTTTGGGAGAAACAAAATAAGAATTATGTGTAGCCTTAAGTAGCAAGGGGTGAGATACATGTAAGTTAGGTTCTCCAGGCCAGGCAAGTGGCAACAATTCATCTACATGCTAGAGGATGAACTTGAAATCTTATTTAAAGAAAGAATGTTCCTTAGAGTCCAGCCTCTGTTGATAGTGTGTTGCCACCATTTAGTGGAGGTTGACAGCAGGGTGAGGAGTGCCAGAAAGGACCTTACAGCCTCAACTGCTCCATTGTAAACCAAGCAGAAAGCAGTGTTAAGAGTGTGTCATAGCTATTTTCTTTAACAGAAGCTACAGGCAAATTTCGACTGGATATTTACAAGGTTTATTAGTTACCAATGGTAATAAGATACTTAGAAACAGTTACACCAAAAAGAAGGAACTCTTTTCATGCTTGGTTTCAGATTACAAAAATGGAATTTAGCCCATTTCTTACCTTTTTAATTATTCAGAGGAGGGAGTACCAACTTCTAGTAAGTGTCTGGTGTGTGTGTGTGTGTGTGTGTGTGTGTGTGTGTGTGTGTGTTGAGTGTATATTTGTTCTTGTGTTTTATATTAGTGAACATAACATAAGATGGTAACAGATGAGTGAAGGTCAGCATATACTCTATTGTCTTCACTTGTTGATCTTCAGCTTCTGAATCCACCCTCATCTGTCACCTACCCTCTTACTTCACCTAAAATTACTAAGGTCTCTGGTAATCTTCATGTTTTTAAACTCAAAGTCTTAATTTTACTTAACCTCTCAAGAGCATTGGGCATTTATCATCCTTTCCTTCTCAAAATAGGCTTTTCTGTGTTCCCTCTTTAGTTAATGGCACTATTATTCATTCTGTTATGCAAATCAGATACCTAGAGCTATCCTTGACCACTCCCTCTTCCTCATTTCCATATCCACTTCATCAGCAAATTTGTCCATCTTTACCTCCTACATCTCTACAGCCACGGCCCTAGTCCATCATATCATCATTTCTCACCTAGTCTGTCGAAGTTGTCTTGTAAACATCTCTGCATATCTACTCTTGTCTTGTTTCCTTTCTTTCCCCACACAGGCTGCCAGAAATGTACCTCTGAAGATGTTATTCGTCCAGAGCGAAACTGCTACCATGACCTACAGGGGTCACTACGTCTGGCCTTGACTTTCTCTCAAGCACCATCTTGTGCTACTTGCTCTTTGCACACTAGCCACATGGCCTTCTTTCCATTCCTCAGACCTGCCAAGCACCTACTCGCCACAGGGCCTTTGCATATGCTATGTCCTCAGCCTGCAATATCCTTGCCCCTCTGCTGCTTGACCTGGTGAATGCCTTTTTGTCCTTAGATTTTAGTGGGAATGTCTTAGTGAACTTCTCATGGGATGTTCCCTGAATTTCCTGACTAGATTCCTTCCCCCTTTTATCTCTTACATAGCAGCATGAGCCTCTCCTATTAATGACTATTTCTTACTACACTGTAAGCTCCATGGGAACAAAAATTATATCTGTTTTTTTCTACCTGACACAGGGTTTGCACTCAGTAAACGCTTGTTGAATAAGTGGAATCTTACTTCCTCAATGAAATAATTGTTAGCTGTTCATACCATGGAATTCTTCCATTTCTAGGTTACTCTAGTAGTTATCACTTAAGTGTGAGTCTTCTCTGGTTCCCTTTTTAACGTACATTGGGGTTTTCTTCTAACTAGATAATAGGTTCTATGAGCACAAATTGTAAGGTCCCTGAGGACAAGGAATATCCTATGCTTAAAAAAAGTCCTTCAGAGTGCCCTAAATGATTCCAAGCACAAAGAAGGTTTTGCACGAAGACTTGGGAATTGATTGATTTCCCTTTGTTCATATGCATGTGGAAGTTCAGCCATAACCTTGACACAGGGCACCTCTTTTCTTAACTTTCTCCTCGAGCCTCTTCAGATACGGAGTTCATGGAGGAGATGAGAGGTGAAAGAAGTACCATTGATTTGTACCCCCTTCTCGGGGGGAGCTTTATGGAACCTTAGAGAGGGGAGTCTTGAAATCTTCACCTTTCAGATCAGGAGCCTGAGGCCCTGGGGGTAGAAGCTCTTGCCTTGCATGAGGCAGGTGTGCAGTAAATTGGACCAGGTTGCATAACTAATTAGAAGAAAAGCTGTGGCCATAACTTGGGTCCCCTGACTCCGGGCTCATTGTTCTTTGCTGGGTTGTCTCATTTAAATTTATAGAAGAAAGATTAAGCACTCATTAATAAGATGAGGCACACATGCTGGGAATCAAAATTAATAGGAATGGAGAAAGCCAGGAAGATCCTGGGGGAAAATATGGGTATGCAGGTAAAGCCAGGTGAAGGAGGGGTGTGTAATGTATTTGGTGAAAACCATTAACCAGAATTTATTTTTGTTTGAAGCATGTACATTTTATCTATTTTCCTTATGCCTTGCTACTTTATGCATTTTTATTCATAGAATAATTATATATTATATAATTATATATTAAAGCATCCCTTTAAAAATCTTCTTTCCTATCTTGCCTCCTCTTATCTTTGTTATATGTTTGTTATATTAGCCATACATTGTGACCCTGCAGGGTATCAGCCTGCAACTGTGAGTGCTTGTGCATGTGGCTTGGTTTACATTTGCACAAATCACGTTGTCTGTCTTCCCATTCCTTTGCTCCTTTTCTTTTTGTAGGTACCAGATATCATTTTATTTCTTGTGCACCATGTGTAAGGGCATGTGCACATGCATTCACACACACGTGCGCACACACGCATACACACACATACACACCTCTGAATGCGCATAAGCAAAGATAGAACTGAAGGGAAATACTGTGACAGATGGTACCTGAAAAACCAGGGTCTCAATAGCAGGGCTGTAATCAAGGGTGCAGATGTTTGGCATTTTACAAATGAAATTTTTGATGTAAAACTGTTTTAGTACACTAAGTTAAAAGATGGAAAATTAGCTGCATACTGTAATGAACATATCTCTCCATTGAAAATGGAACATTTAACCAAACATATAAGTTAGGTCCCCCATGATCTTCTGAGTATGTTTTTCCACATTTTCAGATTTCATTTTCATTTCCTCTTGGGGGTTCTTGGCTTTCGTCTTTATTATTCAGCTTACACAGACAGCGCAGTAAGGTGTTTTGAGTGTCACTAACTTTAAAGTGTTTGGAAATAGAGTTTCAGTAAGATACTGTAACGTTTTATTTCTCCAATGTCAAATTTTACTATAAGTGCAAGTTTTTCCTTCTCTTTACCCTTCCAGATATTTAGTTTCTGATTTTCTCCCAGTTTCTAAAACCTCTTTTCTCTCCTAAACACCTTCACTTAGGTATTTGAAATAGATGATGGCTTTTTTGTTTTGTTTTGTTTTCAAGTATGTTTCATTGGCTATATCACTGTTACTGAGTTTAGCTTGATAAACAGTTTGTCAGTTAACTCATCCCCTGTCCAGACTTGCTTCTTGTCTAATGTTTGCTATGTTTTACTCCCCTTTGATTGTAGATCTCTTGAAATTAGGAGTTAGATCTTGTGGTAAATGATACATAAATGACCATTGATTCATTTTAGATTGTTTTTAGAAAAGGAAGGAGTCATATTGCTTAGCAGAAAATGACATATGTGGATCAATTATAGATCCATAAGACAATCATAAACTGGTAATTGCTATCAATAAAACTATTCAGCGTTTCTTTTCTTCAGTCTTTTGGAACTGGACCTTTTATTTCCTAGTTTGCCTCATTTGGATGGTACTCCAAGTTCTAGGCCTACAGCATAATCGTTTATAGGTATGTTCTCTTTGCCAGTGGACTTAAAAAAAAAATCCTCTTTTTATCAGAGGCAACTCAAAATGGTATTTCCCAATAGTATCTTTACATTAACAGAAAACAAGGATCTTAACTAAAGATGAAAAATATACATATTTAGTAACTAATATTTTTATGTTTCACTCACCTTTTTATTTGACCCTGACAACAAATAATCCTATAGGTCGACAGATATTTATGTTCTGTTTATGAATGATGAAACTGAGGTATTAATGATGACAAAAGGCTGTTTAGCTGTTGAATAGCAGAACTTGAGCTCTAGACCAGTCAGCTGGCTTAGATCCTTTGGGTTTTCCTCTACACGTTTCCACTATATCTTTGGTAGAATAACTAGCCTGTGAGAGGACATGGGCATGCTGAGTTCCATATAAAGAGTTCTCTAAAATCAATGATAGAGGCATTTCTCTATGGTAAAGGCATCATCTGTTACAATATTTTGCCTAGTGGCACAGACTTGATCAGTAATCTCTGGACATCAGCTGTTGGTGGACTTGCCAAAGGTTGGTGAACCAAAGTGAAAGGTTTGGCAGTAGAGTCAAATGTTTTTGAAGCTGTAGAATTTGAGGCTCTACCAAATATTACCCTGTGGCAGTATACATTTTAGCCTTGGCAGACGCCCCTTGGTAAGCCATTTCCCTCTTCTGCCCTAGCTCTCTTAAATAAAGGCTTTTCTTTCCTTAAAATCTAGCATAGTCCTTCCTTGGGGGCCTTCTCCATGTTGCCCAGGACACTTGGGAGCTCTTTCCTTTGGGTCACTCCTGCAATAATCATCTGTGCTGCTCATTAGCACTTAGCAAATATATTAGCTGAATTTCTTTTTAAACGCTCTGCTTCCTCAGCTGGATTTATTTGAGGATGAAACCATGCTTACACTTCTTTGTATTACCGGTTTGACCACAGTGCATGGGATAGTACTGTCCCCAATGGCCCGACCACATTGTCACTGGCCATCTCAGACTCTAACCATTTATACAGCCCTTAAAAAATACAGCTATCATTTGTCTTGCATCTAGTATATAGCAGGTGCTATGCTAGGTCCTTGGGGTATCTGTCTCCCCATGTTATAGTTGAGACACTGCAGCTCAGGAAGTTGAATAACTTTCTCAAGGTTAGCTAGTGATAGCAGACTTGGGATGCACTTTTTCTTCCATTATATTGTCTTTTGAAGTCTGCCCAGTGTCCGTCCTTTAGATATGAATTTAATCTTGCTTTTATCTTCGCCTCCTGTCTGGGAATATTAGTAGCTAGGTAAGAATTTATGGATTTTTCAGATAAAACCATCACTCTTTTAATAATCTCTTAATGGGCTCTGTGATGGGTGATTATCTTACTGGTAGAAATTAATCCTCTAAGTTTAAAGTAAAGAACAATTCAATACATAAATCTTGATTATTTTCTAGGAACTCTCTCTCTCTCTCTCTCTCTCTCTCCCTCCCTCCCTCCCTCACTTTCTCTCTCTCTCTTTTACAATTAGCTCTTTGGTACTTTTAATGACCCATCTTTTTCCTTTTTAGATTTAAGACAATAATTAGAGCTAAACTTGGCTAGATAACTATGAAGGGTCAAGTGTGGGTCTCATAATTTAAAGCAGTGGTTCTCAACCTTCCTAATGCCGCGACCCCTTAATACAG
>NW_017731695.1:1554291-1560681 GCF_001890085.2 Hipposideros armiger
ATATATATATATATATATATATATATATATATATATATATATATATATATATATATATATATAATACAGTCAATATTTAAACTGCTACAAATGAAGCTTGCAATGAATGTAGTTTCTGTGTTTTCTGTAATTGATCTCATCTTGCTTGTCAGCCTCCCTTCACCAGGTACCAGGGGTTGGAGAAAGAAACTTGCTAAGTTAAATGTATACTAGTCTCTTTCGTTTTTTTTTTTTTTTTAAAGAGGGGCATATGTTGGTCATTTAGTATTTTGCAAGTTAAATGCCCAGATTTTCTGAGTTTCTGTCCTTTCCCCGTCCTCCTTCCCAAAATTTGGTCCATGCGGCAGGAGAGGCTTGTGAGGCTAGAGCACTGACTTCTGGGACTTTGTTGGAATCTGATGGGGTGTGGCCATTTTGCTCTGGCCCTGGGCATCTGGCATTGTGCCTGCAGAGGTTGACTGACCTGACCTGCATTTTTGGGCCCTATTCTAGCACTTACTGCTGAAATTTTTTTTTTTCTTCTTTTTTTCTTTTTTAAATTAAATCTCAGTTTCCTGCCTGAGATCTCTACATACCTTGTTCTATAAGCACTGGTTTTTCTCAGGTTCCTCCATTCTCTCAACACCTGGAAAGCCCTGGACAGTGGGGAGGATACCAGGACTTCTCAGCTGATTAGCTTCATCATGTTGGGCTTCCAGAGCTCAGTGAGAGAATGTTTTGGCCCACCCACCTTTGTCATCTGTTTCTAACCTATCAATGAGACACTACCATGTTGCTCTCATGCCATATTGGACAAAGAAATTGACAAACGAACATGCAGATTTTCCTAGACTAGGTTCTGAGGAGCACAGACCAATGGCCTCTACACTGGAGTTTCCTCATAAATTTGAGGATTTCTATCACACCTACCTCCTCTCCACTGCTGGCGGTCACCACTGGCTGGGAGGTTACTCCTTCTACCTCTTGCTTCTCTCTCTTTCTCTTTCTCTCCTTCCCTCTCTCCCTCTCTCCCATCTCTGTCTCTGTTAATGAGAACCAGAGGAAAAAGAATTTTCCTCTTCTGTTTCCCATCAGAAGGGAGCTTTCCCACCATTATCTTCTTCATCTCTAGTACCCTATGGCTTATAGTAAAACTCTATGCTCAGAACTCAAAATGTTTACTTTTTATATATAAATGGGGAGCTAGTACTACTACTACTACTACTACTACTACTACTACTACTACTACTACTACTACTACTACAGAACTTTTTCTTTTGCCAAACCCTGACGTTTGAGATGTTTGTCTCACTATGGACTCATTAATTTAAGCTTTGAGACTCAGTGCCTAGCATTGACCTCCTTCCTCTAGGCAAAACCTTCTCTCTTCTTCTTAGGAGATATTTGGCCTTCAAAGTGTAAAGTGTAAAGGGAAAAGACTTTCAAAGAAATGGTTAATGCCTCTCTTTAACATATTGATAATATTATGACATTAACATGTTTTATAAATTCATGTTTCTGATGGTTCTGATAAGCATCTAGACCTTGCCTGTTTATGTTGGTCTTGCTAATTTCATGATATGTCCATCAATAAAATCAGACAGGTCCAGACAGATGCATGTACCTGAGTAGAGTCAATGAGCTTTAAAATGGCATCTCTTATACATATGTCTTATGTACATGTCTTATTTCAAGGACACATATTCAATAAGCATTTATTGAGTGCTGACTATGTGCCTGATACTATATTATGGTCTGGAGATATTAAAATGAAAAGACATGGATTTTAGATCACCAAAGGCCTTGATGTCTTGCAAAAGAATGTAAACTTCATCCTAATAATGGAGGCTATTATAGTATTTTCAACACAGGAGGAGGATGATTCAATTTGCATCCCAGGGAACTTCTTCTGGGTGTCATGTAGGGAATTGACTATAAGGGATGAGCCTGCCTGGAATCCAGGTAGGAAGGAGCAAAAGATGATAGAGGAAAAAGGAAAAATATTGAGTCAAGAGGCATGTAGTAAGTAAAGTGACAGCACATGAGACTAGGGCTGTGGGAAATGAGACAGAAAATATGGAATGACTCCAGAGTTCTAGGTTTATTTGATTGGAGAGCTGGTGGTGCTACAAAGAAGAAAGAACATACCGTATTTGCCGGCGTATAAGACGACTCGGCGTATAAGACGACCCCCTAACATTTCCACTCAAAATACAGAGTTTGTTTATATGGTCGGCTGTGTGCGATTTTGCGAGTGTGGTAAAATCACATAACAGCAAAATCGCATAACAGCCGAGCATACACCCAGCAGCGCTGCTGATGCCTNGGTCGTTTGACCCCCAAAGGGGTCGCGACCCACAGGTTGAGAACCGCTGATTTAAAGGACTTTGTAATGAATATTGTTAGAAATACCCTATTTTGCAATTTTACTTTTGTGTATTCAAAATTACATTTCTAAAAAATTGCTATTTAGAGTCTGGTTCATAGAAGGGAGCATTTTTCACTGAGGCAAAGTGCAAAAGGTGAAGTCGACTAATTTAGACCATCATGAGTGAAGCACCTTCCACCCGCTCAGCCTTTGATGAGAGCAAGGAATGAAAAGGGTTTGAGATCAGACGGAAGGAAAATTTGTTGAGATGTGAATAATCACTGTAATTCATAAAAATTATATAATTAACTAACATTAAAATAATAAAAAAGTTACTATAATTTTTACTCTTTGTCTAGAAGGTGTAGCATAGTCTCCAAATCCTCATAGGTTTCCTTGAGATTTATTGCTAGAATTTTGGAGCTTACTTGTATAGCCAGAACTCATATCAGAGCTTTATCCTACCGAGGAGTTGTCCCCTGACTAATATGTAACCAGTATGACCACACTACTTGTAAAAATATTGAAATTTTTTTTGCTGGTTGGTAAAAATCACTGCCCTGACCTGCTGTAATGTCTTGTAATCCCAGAGGTTAGTGTCTAGAACCTTAGAGGCCAATGAGGATTCTTTTCCTTTCCGGAGATGGCTGAGTGTTTTGAATATCAGCCTTTGTTGTTCTTACACAGTCTCTCTGCTATAACATGCAAAGATGTGTACCTTAGTGACCATGGCTCTTCCCTGCTCCTTGAAAAGCTGAGGATTCCTTTGAAAGGTTCTTTCATAGACATTGTTCCAATTTAGAATTAGTGGTGCAATCTTCCTACTGGTAGATTTCATGCCTTAAAAAAGCACCATATATCTAGGCAAAAATGAGAGGAATAATGCCTGTTTTTACTTTCTTGTTTTGTCACTAGCGTTATTTCCCAAAGAATGCATGTAGATTGAGTGTGGAGTTCTCAGATTTTATGCTGGAGTTGTTTAGGATTGGGGATTATAAGTTTATTATCTGTGATGTAGATGCAAACACATTTTATAGGTTGTTGAAATGCTTTGACTGCAGGATTTATTTAAAGACCACATTGGTGGCTTCTGACAAATTTATATTACTGTCTGTATTTTGTGTAGCAATAAAGTGTTTTAAATCATTAATGAAACAGGGTTGGATATAAATAAATATTCAAATGTACCCATTGTCTCATTTTATCCTCATGAAATCAATGAGAAGGTGCTACTATCTGTAATTTAGAGATTAAGTGACTTGATAGAAGCCAGGTGTTTCTGAATGGTAGTGCTAGAGCCAAGACCTCAGATCTGCCCCCAGAGCCCACGCAAAACTGCATCTCCCACTCTGAGATGGAGACGTGTCCCAATTATCAGGACGCTATCTCCATACACAGGCCAATATTTACAATAAGGTACTTATAAAGGTAAGAAAATTTTCCAGGTCATGAAACAAAAATGCCCCTATAAATGTGAAAAAGGGATACTCTATTTGCTGTGCTTTTATATCATTCATGAAATGAGAGGAGAGCAGGGGGATATTTTGAGCTTTTTAATTTAGTCGAGGTGTGATTCTCTAGTGACTGCTAAACCATATTTCCCTTAGTATTGAAATAGGATTATTAATGCTATCTTGCTTCTTAGGAGATGTTATTTAGGGTTGAGAAACTTTTAAATAAGGAATCTTGAGTAAATTATCATTATGTAGAACGTGAGTTCATTAAGTTTTGCAAACCTTGAGGAGGCTCTGGCTGTCACATCTATCCTTCTATTGATGTCAGGAGTGGATTAGGCCCTTTGGCAAGATGACTTGTGTACCCTTTCTTCTCTTCACTCTGTGGACAAGCTTTTTAATTACTTCCTTGGTCTTTTGGAGAGTTAACACTATTATCAGTAATTTGTTTTAGCATTTTTATGCTTAGGCATGAAGAACATCTAAAGTATTATCTCTTACTTAGACTTAGCTTCCTCACAAACAATGGTGAAATAAAATATATATATATATATAGATATATATATAGATATATATAGATATATATATCTATATCTATCTATCTATCTATCTATATATATATATAATTTCTTTTTTTCTTCCTGAAAAGCATGCTATGTTTTCTGAATATTCCATGCTCAAAAAAAGAGACTGGTACACATTTGGGATGTTAGATAAAGGACTGCCTCTCTCCTTGATTTTGATAAAAGAACACAGTAGTTTGAGATGCATAAGGACAGAGAAAATGACTGAGAATTAATGTCTGTTTATCTTTGCTTTTGGGGAAGAAATTAAAGTAATCTCATCAAAGTTATTTAGGAAGTTTCTTACTGTACTCTTTAATCTTTGTTTCAGAAAACAGCAGACTGCATTATTAAAAAGGAGATCACTGCATGTGGGAAGAGCATTCAGCTGGTGTCTGTTTTCAAATATGAAATTAAAGAATTTGAAGTTAATTTCAGAGCTAAAGGAGCTGCTAGTCAAAACAGTGTAGGCCATTTTGGAAATGTTATTACATTATTTAAAACATCTTTATTCAAAAGTGTGTTTGTGAGCTGCTGTACAAACATCCTATTGGTGTAATCACAAACAAAATTTTCACTGATGCTGAGCTCCAGATACAAATTGGATAAAGTTATTAATTTGATCTCCTTTTTTTGAGTTGGTACATATGCACCTTTTGCCAGAATTGAAAGTTGAAAAGGGAGAATTGAGAAACCCCTTTCCATCTTCAATGTTAGGAGAGGTGTGGAGGTTATATGTGTGTGTGTGTGTGTGTGTGTGTGTGTGTGTGTGTGTGTTCCCTAATAGCTCCCGAGTTTCAGACGTTAGTGTCTATAGTCTACTCTATATATCTGGATGTCTAAGGTCAGCTGAAACCTAATATGCCTCAAATGATAATGATTGATCCCTGCCACACACACACCCCTCCTCATCTTGTTCCTGTCCTGTGTTCTCCATCTCAGTGTATGGCATTACCATTTACCCAGTTGCCCAGGACAAAAAAAAAACAGAAACAAAAAACCTAAGGATTAGTCTTAAAGTTTCTCTTTCTCATCCATTTTACATTCAACCTATCAGCAAGCCCTGTCAACTATACTTTCAAGACATATCCCACATATATTCCATGATAAACCCCAGCAGCTCAGCTGATATCTTCCTAGATTGAACTGGCTTCGTCCTGCCCAAATATCTCTTTGTGTGCACTATTAAGCTGGTGGTGGTCACTGTACACCCTTTTTTTCAGAAC
Source organism: Hipposideros armiger (assembly GCF_001890085.2). Lineage (NCBI taxonomy): Eukaryota > Metazoa > Chordata > Mammalia > Chiroptera > Hipposideridae > Hipposideros > Hipposideros armiger. The sequence continues at coordinate 1,559,882 of NW_017731695.1, forward strand.
GAACCGTCGAAAATGTAAAACTAATCCTGTTGTCCCTGTCTTCTAAAGGCTTCCTGTCCTGCTGAGAATGAAATTTGAAATTTTAAGTCATTACCATGGCCTTCAAGGTCCACCATGGTCTGACCATTGCCCATCATTCTTCATTACTTTTCTACCATTTCCCTTCTGTCTGCACCTCATTCATTCTGCGTTAGCTATACGGCCTCCCATCTTGCCCCCACCTCTCGCCCTCGAGGCCTCTGTCCCTCTGCTTGCAATGTGCTTTCCCAGGTTTGTGTATGGCTCCCCCCTCCCATCACTCAGAACTCCTCTCTCCTTCCCCCAGATACCAACAAGGCTTCCTGCCTCATGTCACTCAGAACTGTGTTCTTTGATTACTCTAGCTAAAATAGCAACCTTGTCAGTTTCTATTGTTGCTTAATATTTTACAGCACTTTTCATTACCTGAAGTAATATTGGTTATTTTACTTGTTTGCTCATTGTCTCCTTGGAAACTATGGAAGTTCCATTTGGACATGGCATTGTGTGTGTCTCCAGCAATGATGTTTGGTATATGATCAGTGAATGGATAACTGATACAATTACTTTCCTCCATCTTCCTTGGTAACCTTACCCATTCTCTAATTTTCATCTTGTGATGATTTAAACTGTCTCTTTATATTGCATTCTATGTTGCTGTAAATCCTTAACAATGTTATTCTTTAGACTAAAGGAAGATCTGATTTAAGAGGTAGTCAAAAGAGCATAATGGGTCCAGGCACAGTACATACTTGGAAAGAAACAGACCTGGGTTTAATGAT
>NW_017731695.1:1563504-1571959 GCF_001890085.2 Hipposideros armiger
GGGAGGCCACTATGGCACGGGGCAAGCACTATGGGCAGTCTATCTGAAGTGTACCTGGCGTATAAGACGACCCCCCACTTGGAGGCATATTTTTCAGCACCAAAAAATCGTCTTATACGCCGGCAAATACGGTAACAAGAAGAGCTTCCTATACCATCAGCAGTGTAGATGGCATTTATTGAGCACATGCTATATGCTATGCCCTTTGTTTTCATTATTCTTAGCTAAATCTTTCAATAGCCCTATGAAATAAGAATCATTACTATCTCCCATTTTACATACTAGGAACCTGAGTTCCAAGGGGTTAGAAGCCTTGGCCAATGTCATGCAATTGGAAGTGTCAGAGCCAAGATCTGAACCCATTCTGACTCCATAATCTGCTTTAAAATATTTTAAATTTATACATTCAATGTTTAATATGATTCCATTTTAAAGTAATGAGCATTCATTATATAAATGAGAAAATATCTAGAAACAGAAACAAGAAAAATGATCTTTTAGTGTATTGCCACACAAAAAGCCAAATGTTGGCTTTATTGTTCTGGGTGAACTTTCAGGTGGGGACAGAAGGACATCTACAGGTTACATAGCTGGGGATATCTTCTAGGTGGTTGAATTGCTGAGTCTGGATGTCAGGTTAGCAATCAAAGTTAGAGAAACATTTGGAAATCATCAGTGGACAGGTGGGAAGCAAACCATATAAATGGAGAAAATATATTTTAGAAACAGAACAAAACCAACCACACCTTTCTTAACTCTTACAATGTATGGACCCTGACCCTTTACAAAGAAAATAAAAATTTTAGATTTTGTCTGAAGAAGTGAAAGGCTCATTCGTGTAAGCAGATTTTTATGGGTTCTCATAGTTATTATGATAAACTTCTTTTGGTGATTCTGGAGATTTCTGGTGTTTTCCCATGTTGCTAATTTGTCAGTGTCTCCTGCTTCACCAATATAGGACCTAAGTCCTCCTAGCAGGCTAATTGAACAATAAAAATGATACTCTGAGGCAGCTAAGTCTGTGAAAGCACAGATTTGTCAAATAAAAGGATTTAAAGACAATTGTTTATAAAGAATGGCTTGCACTCTTGCTTTATCACTTCCTTTTTTCATCCAAATGATTTCTGTGTTCTTGGGAAAATATCAGTATTCATCATTGTTGAGTTGAGAAAAAATAACTGCACCAGGTTATTTTATAGATGTCAAAAGCTACACAAGAGGTAAGGAACACCACAAGGTGCTAACGGTGTGAAACAGTTTGTGTGCCTTGTACCTTGTCTAAAAATAATTGACTCATTAATCTCAACTATATCAATCTGGTCTCATTATGAGGGTCAAAGATAGGTTAATTTTAATAAGCAGACTCAGTCCACAGATAGGCATACATTTAACAGGCATTATATTAGAAAGAAAGCAATCATTAGAAAATTTATTTACTGAGGTGATTTCAGAGAAAAATGCCATAAAGGGAACCCCCACTTTCTACCTCAGGATTATCAGGGGAATAGAAATTGAGCTATGTTCCTAAAATTGACATTTGGAAGTAGAGCACAAAGTAAATTTCTCTTCTCATTGGGAGAATGTTTCTGAAAATAATAAAATATTTTCACAAAGGGAGCAATAACTTTACCGAAACCCCAGAACAGTGATGGTGAAGAAATATGGGGATTTGACATGAGATTGCTCTAGCTTTGAATCCTGACCCCATCCATTCACTATTTGACTTTGGGCAAGTGATTTAATCTTTACAGGTCTCTGTTTCTTTCTCCATGAAAGGGGAGATAATATATTTCACAGACTTATTTCAGGGATTGAGCAAGAAAATACATGTGAAAGCATCATGCACAATCCCTCATGTACTGTAATTGTTCAATAGATATTCTTTTTCCCCTGAATAATAAACTCTAATCAGATACTTATTTGCATGGTCTGCCATTCCAAGAAAAAAATCTGTTATTGTAATTTTGAAGTTGAGCAAAATTACTGTTCACTCATACCAGGTGGTTTCTTTCTTTTTGCTTTTTCCTTTGCTTCCCACTAAGACATTGCTTTCTTTTTTTTCATTTAACCTAACAGATTTAAAAGCACTGTTAATACGTCTATTGTCAAGGGTAATCATTCATTTGAAGTAAGGCAGTGACCCATTGTTAGTTATTGGTGCCTATTGGGGGGAAGTTAGAATTTTATCAAGTCTGTTTAAACATCAAATTTCTTACATTTCCCAAGAGGAATTCCAGCTTTATTTAAAGTTCTCTCCCATGGTAGTTATATTAACATGCTTATCCTTCATAATGGAATCGTATTCATGAATGTCCCATTGTCCTTTTCCTGAATCTTAACCATCCCACACGCATAGGTAAACCAAAAAAAAAAAAAAAAAGGTGAAAAAAATACTAAATAAAAAGTTTTTAACATTCAAGAGATAATTGATGCTAACTGACTATATGCCACACACTTTCCTACGGGCGGGATTGATAAATAAGGCATCATGATTGCCGAACTCCAGTGGAAGAGGCAGATATATGAAAAACGAGCGGCCGGGCGGCCGAATGGCGCGTTGGTTAAGAGCTGGCTTGGGATGCCAGAGGGCCCCGGTTCAGATCCCACATATGAGGGCCAGTGACACTGCCCTCTATAGCTAAGATGCTGCACAATAGCTCAACCTGGAGCCCCTGCTGCAGTGGGTTGCCATGGGCTACCGTGTGTAGCCAGCAGCCAGTGTGAACAGCCAGCAGCCGCAGTGAGCAGCCGTCCAGAAGCCGGCGACCGATCTGCCTCGCCCGGGAAGAGTGCAATGATAGTGCCAACTTGGGCCAGTGAAGCAACGTCCTCCACAACTAGACTGAAGAACAAAAGGACAGCAACTTGTCCGTTCCCCTTCCCCCAATTCTCCAGTGCTGTTCCTATCCCCCAATTCCCAATAAAAATCTTAAAAAAAAAAAGTGGCCAATACAGTGCTATATTGGAGGCATGCATCTGTTATTATAGGTGCCTAAGGATGACTCATGTGCAGGAACTTACCACCTGGTTTGCAGATTAAAGGTACATGTTAGTAAGGCTATTTCTCTGTACGGGGCAGGTTAGGAGGTATCCAAAATTGGGCAGTTTTGAGGTGGCTGCTTATCTGCTGTATTGTCATATGGTTGGGTTCTAGGGGACTCCTTGTTGTTCTCTTAGGAGACAGGGGTCCCTTTGAGCTCTGGCGATTTTCTCTAGTTTGCGTGATTTAATGATCCCAAATCCCATGCACTGTCCCCAGCTGTGGAAAGGAGTTATTGAGGGTTATCAGCTGTGGGTTGCAGACTGTACTTTTGAGAGGCCAGAATCCTCTCTGGGACAGAGAGTACAGTGCTTTAACCCCCCTTTGGTCAGAGCTCCATGAGTTTGATCTTTTTTAGATGTTTGGCTTCTTGCATATGGTTTTGTTTCTGAGAAAGTTATATTAGTCAGGGTCAAGTGAGGCAAACAAAAATCATTCTAGGTATTTCAAACAGGGAATTTAACACAGGGAGTTGGTAACAAAGGTGATGGAAGGGCTGAGAAGCTGACCAATGGACAATGTGGTAGCTATGAGGTGACATCTGGAAGCTACTGCCATTCCTTAGTCTGGAGAAACAAGCAGAGGGAGAGGTGTTGCAAGAGCCCAGGACCTGGGCCACTTGGTAGAAACTGGAATTATGGCTGGCCTACATATTGGATGCTGAATGTAAAGAGGGCGGGGTTTTCCAGCAGGAGCCGGAAACAAGGAGGAGAGGCCACCCAAATAGAGTGACAGGGAAAGAATACCCTGGTTTCTCCTTTTATCCTGTCTCTAATCTCCTCCTGTTGACCAAACCTAGTAAGGGGATTGGGAAATGGTGAGGAAGGTAGTTTGTAGGAGAAGGTCCAAGACTGAATCTGGGCCCAAACAGGTGAGGACCACTGAAGCAGACATGGAGATGAGCCCTCCTTCACGGAACAGCTAGCTGTAGGAAGTGTGGCTGACAGATAGCCTTCAAATGTCAGCGCCTTCAGTTTGTCTCAGCTACTGGGAGCCTGAGGTCATGTGCAATTGGGGGCAGCCCTCATCTGGTGACTGAGCTAGAAGAACATATAAAGGCCTGGTCACCTGGGCTCCAGGTGGCAGACCTGTAACAGCAGTGATCTCTTCAAAGCTCCAGGATGGGCTGACCAAGACTTTGTCAAGCTTGAATTGCACTTTGACTTCCCCTTCTGCCCAATTCCACTTCCTTCTTTCTTTCACGTCTTATATCCCAAACTCCATGGCAGCACCTGTTTCTAGATAACTTGAACTTGGACACAGACATACTTGTCAACTCAAACCTCAGACATGTTCTAGACCAGGGGTCTAGAACTCAAACTTTTGAGACGGAAGAGCCAATCCTGTCTCTCACGACAGTTTAAAAATTATTTGAGAGCCATAAAACAAATGAAATCATTATGATGTGAATAATAATCCTTTAAAAATTTTATAAATGAAACTATGATAGTGTTATTTTCATTTTCAGTTTTACCCCAGAACCACATGTACGTACCCAAAGAGCCGCATGTGGCTCGCGAGCCACAGTTTGCCGACCCCTGTTCTTGGGCAATGGGAGGAAAGAACAGGTTTTGGATCTGGGAAGGAAAACAGGATCGTAACTCTATAGATTAGGGAAGCGTAGAAAAGGGAGAGTCCTTTGAACATTACAGCATCTGGGCATGTCACCAAAGAGGAGGCGAAAGGATTGGGAGATTTGAATAGGTGGGTAGTAGTGAAGGGAGGGTTCTGGAAGAGATGAAGAGCTCAATCAGAAGTGTAACAGTAGGAATTATTATGCTTAGCGCAAGTATTTAGGACCTGGCACTGGTACTAAATTCTGCTCTGGGGATGGACTCGAAGCCACAATAAGAGAAAGAGGTTTTTCTTTTAAACTTTACAGCATCTGGGGAAACATATTTCACAGCGTGGCAGAAGGAAGTGTGCAGATTTTAAATAAGCTTTCTAACAAGATTTTGTATACAGGTTCATTTTCTTCCCCCCCATAAAAAGCTTTAATCACAAAAGCATAATTGAGCTAGGTAGAAAAAGTGATTGTTTAAATACAAATTCTTTCTATTTTCTGGGGTTTCATATGAGAACAGGAAAAAAAAATTCAGAAAGGCACTATTACAAGCAATTACATAATAGAATGGTGTGCTAACCTACTGTGAACTTTGGTTTAGGAAAGGAATTGTGTTAGTACATCTTAGGCAAGATGTGCTTTTTTTTGTTTTTTCCGGAGTAGATTTAGGCAGCCTGTTAGCAAGAATTTACCATGCTTCTAAAGAAAATAACTATGTTAACAATGCAAAGAATATTTTATAGCTGTGTTGAGGAAAAGGGGGGTCTCATCAGAAGTTATTCCTGAACATTTGGGAGCTTAAGTTGAAAGTTCCTACTGATTTCTTGGGATATTATACAACCCTAGGATATGTTGCATATACAAAAGGAGTATTCGGACCATTCTCAGTACTAACCATGGTGTGGGCGGCCTAAGGATGAGGGCAGGAGGTAGTCAGACATCTTCCTGCCCCTCATCTTGGCCTCGGGAATACTCGTTAGATTCCTCAGACCCACTAGTGAATTTCTATTTTTATTAATGGTGGATGCTTATCATCAGGGAACAAATCAATGGTGGAAAGTCCTCCTGATAAAATGGGGCCTTTGTTGCTATGGGATAGCCCCATTGTTAATGATATGGGCTTGTGAGAATGAGCTTCCCAAGCCATTGCCTCTTCTGATGCGGATCTTACTATGGTGACTAAGGAAGCACCAGGTACGGAGACAAATGTCTGAAAGCCGCTACTAGGATTCTTTTATGCTTAGTGTCATGTGGAAAAGGAGCCATAACTATGTAATGCAATCATTACGTTCATTAAAGAAATGAAAACACTTTCTACTGCAGTAATTTGATAATAAAATATATATACGAGTATATTGCAAGAAACAGGAGTGACATCCCAGTACCTGCCTGATATTCTTTGGTTATGAAGTTGCTGCTAAGCAATCAACATGAGAATCGTTTATAGATGCCCTTCTTTTATTAAAAAGCACTTCGTGATTCCATTTTAACCTTACTTAGTAATTCATACAGAGTACAAGCAACAGAGGCATCATCATAATTATACATTGAAAATTGCCCTACTAGGATATTACTTTTTTACTCGTATGATCTAGCGTTTGGCAAGAATACATCCAGAGCTTGGTATGTAGAGAAGAAAAATCACATGCTGAAGCACAGTTTGGGTTTTATGACACACAGATTCCATATTAACTTTAAGGACAGCATTAGAATGTACTATCAACTTTCTTTCCTAGGACTCTCCTGATGTGCAATACATATCAATGATAAAAGCAAAGGTGAAAGGTTCAGATTTCAATTTTTATACATCCTATTGGCTCTATATGTAACCACATGGGTTATTTACAGTTTATGTAAAGCTTAGCTCTGGCCACAGGAGATATATTTGAAAGTCTTTCTTCTGACACAATTTTCCGATGTCCCCTTACCCACCACGAGGAAGACTTATTGCTGAATTAAAGTGGAATGAAGCTGTATTGTGAACATTTTGGTTGGAAATAATGGGATTTCTTTGATTTGGAATAAACCTTCTGTCATGGCAACCTGCTATGCTATTTAGAAAAGACTCGGTTGCTTATCAAGTTGCCACTGTGCTGATAATGTCATGGAGAAGCAAGAATAATTGCAGAATGAGAAAGTCAAATTTGGTCAGTGGAATTTGAAATGGACCTTCCATGATGGAAAAGAACATGCATGGAGGGTAGCTTGATTTTTAGCTCCATCTAGAACTCTCTGGAAGGCAACCTTTGGAGTCAGGAAGCCTCTTTCAGTGGTGTAGGGATTATAGGTTGACAAAGGATATTAGGAGCGGGCATTTCTGTCTCCTAGATTAAAGGGGATAGTTATTCCTGGGCAGGGCACCATGCCTTTCAGAGACTTTAGTGTCCAGTTTAGAAACAGAGGAATATATGTCTGGATTTCATATTAACTTTGAAATGATAAAATATGTGGTTTATTACATATAGTAAATTATAGTTCTTTAAGCAGTTCCTTTGCAGTAAGTCTGAATAAGAGATGCATGTATACAATTGTCAATTGATTCTCAACAGAGGCACAGAAACCTTGAGCTTGCTATGGTCTTTCTGTCAGTGCCCACACCAGGCTGTCTACTTAATTCCTGCCCTTCAAAATCATGTCAAAGGCATGCAAGATCCTTATCTTTTGAGATTCTCATGTTATTCTTTGATTTTTAACTTGAGACACTGGCAGGGTTCTTTCTCTACTCCAGACTTTTTAGTTTGAATAAAAGCAACACATGTGGGATTCTAAAACCACACAGTCAAACTCAGCCTTATTCATCAATTCTTACAAAAAAAAACATTTGCTAAGATGACAGCTTGCATTTGAGTGTTCTCCCCATGCTGTACTGGGTTGTCTATTACAGGATTTTTGGGGTGGAAGGGACCTAAAAGATCATCATGTGGACTGTCCTGCTCTGCTCTGAAGCACATTCTCGGAGTACAGAGACCATTATTTGTAGCATCAAAGATATAAGGGGGTTGAGATGTCTAATCCAGGCTGCAGGCCAATGGATGGATTTCTTGCACAGCACGCCTCTGTGGCAGATGTGGTTAAGGAACCACAAGTAACAGTGGACTATTCTCTTCAAGATCAGGAAACTGAGGATCTCCCATTACGGTAACCCAGTACTCCTCAACTTTAGCCTGCATCAGAATCACCTGAAGGCTGTGAAAAACACTGGGGCTCCACCCCTGGAGTTATTTGTATTTTTTAAGAATTTTAAATTAAAAATATAGCTAACATACAATGTTATATTAGTTCAGGTGTACCCCATAGTTATTCAACATTTATATACCTAAAGAAGTGATCACCATAAGTCCAGCAGCCATCTGTCACCGTACCATGCTATCACAATATTGACTATATTCCCTATGCTGTACACTACATCTCCATGACTTACTTGTTTTAACCTAGAAATTTGGGCCTCTTATTCCCTTTCACCTTTCCCCCCCTTTTTAATTTTTCAATTACAACTGACATTCAATATAAGTTTATATTAATTTCAGGTATACAGTATAGCGGTTAGACATTTATGTCTCTTTTGCTGAGATGTTTGGATATGTTTTCCTGTTGCTTGCCCTATCAATAACAGAGATGTTTTGTATGCCATATTGTGTAACATTTTATGATACATTTTTTATGTCATCAATGCCATTAGATTCTAATTTATCTATACTTAAATCTAATCAATGACACTTAGTATGTTTTGAGTATTTTTTGCTAAAATTCAATATAATGGCAAATTTATTACCATATAACAAAGGTTTAAAATAAAAATAATGTTATTTATGTGCAAAGCAGCTAAAAATGTTACTAAATGCATAAAATAG
>NW_017731695.1:1572584-1574389 GCF_001890085.2 Hipposideros armiger
AAGGAGATTGATACTGAGAAACACCACATAACCTACTCAAAGACATATTTAATTTGATGTTTTAGATTGTAAAGACTTGCATTTTCTTCATTACAAAATGTACAAAACACATTCCCCCCCCCAATTATATAACTGGTTTCTGAAGCATTTTGCTTTGTTTACATCAATATTGCTTGAAGAAAGTTTGATACATCTTGATTGCCTACTAGATACTGTACATTTTATATATGTGATTTGATTTATTCCTCATTATACCCTGCACATGAAGTAATGCTAAGCTCATTTTGAGGATGAAAATTCTGAAGCTTTGAGAAAGAGTAAGGGACCTACTGAAATAATTTGGGGAGCAGTATTTGAACCCAAGTCTTTCTGGCTTTTAAACATACATTCTTTTCAGGGCACCACAGTATTTCTCTAAGCCTTGAAATGGTCTTAATTGTTTTTAAAGTTGATAACTGTTGTGGTTAGTTCGCCTAACCATGGTCAGACTTACCTGTGGGCAGAACAGGAAGTCTTGCTAGAGAGATTTGTGAGTATAGGGAAGTCCTGTCCCCACTCTGCCTCACTAATAAACCATCAGGGGCTGAAGGGCCTGCTATTTATCCATTAGTGTTTTATAACTATAAATGCAGCCTTGTTCTCTCCAGTTGTCTTCTGCAAATGCGTCCACCCTTGGGAGGGCTAATGCACTAAAATACCCTCCCAGATTGCCTTTCGTTCTCTGCTGAAATAAGCCAAATGGTCCTTAGAGAAAATGTTCAGATATTTTTGTTACAGAATATTAGAGAAATACATAAAAGCAAAGCAAATAATATAATGTTTGTGTGTATACCACCCAGCTTTATCAAATTTTAATAATTATCCATATTTATTATGGAAGTTTTTTTTTAATGCTTTAACACTTTTTTTTTTTTAAACACAGAAGCCTCTTATGTCCTGTGTTTCAAACCCATTCTTTTTCACCCCTCTGCTCAGTTAAGCACTAGCCTTTATTTGGTGTTTATAATCCCACTATATATTTTTATACTATCACTGCATATATATACATCTATGAAAATATATTGTACTGTTTGATGTTTTTAAAGTTTACATAAATGGCTTCATACTTTATGCATCACTCTGCAATTTGCTTTTTCACTCAACCTTAATATTTTCTGAGATTTATCTATGTTGATAAACAATTTTGGTTCATTGATTTTCGCACTATAATATACTATATTGCATGAGTACACTGAAGCTGATTTATCCATTATCTTCTGAATGGCCATTTAGATTGTTTCCATATTTTGTTATTAAAAACAGTGATATAGTGAACATATTTGTATATTTTTCTACTTCAGTATGTTTGAAAAATTTCTCTAATATGCCTACCTAAAAGAAAGGTAAAGCAAATAATATAAGATATGTAGATGTGGCATTGCAGAGGTGAAGGGCACATGTATCTCAGCTTTCTTAGATAATGCCAGTTTTCCAAAAGAGTTGTACCAGTGAACACTACCATTAACGGCTTATAAAAATTATTTGTTGCAAGACTGTCTGCACATATTTAAATGTCTGTCACATATTTAAAGCTTTTTTCAGTCTGGGAAGTATAAAATGGTATATTAATGTGGTTTCAGTTTTCATTTTCCTAATTAGTGATGTTGAACACTTTTTCAGATGTTGCTTGGTAATGAGTTAAGGATGGTTTTATCTATTTTTAAGCATAAAAAGCTTTGTTATAGCTAATATTAATTAAACTTTATATTAACTAATTAACTTTCATCAATATTTTTTACTCACTACTACTCCTAATATCCTACATA
>NW_017731695.1:1576544-1579443 GCF_001890085.2 Hipposideros armiger
TAACTTAAGAAGTGATCACTCCAATAAATCCAGTACCCATCTGAAGCCATGCATAATTATTAAAATAGTATTGACTATATTTCTTATGCTATAATTTACAACGCCATGACACCAGGTGTGTTGGTTCTGGGGCCTCTTGGTAGGGACTCTGCTGCAGACCAAGGTCAGCTGCTGCCTGTGCTCTGCCTCAGGCCACTTGCTATGAGCTGCAAAGTGATCTGAAGATGATTGCCTCTTGTGCTGGGTTTGGAGATGCCTGCAAAAGGCTAAGCTGCCAACTGAGGCTGGCTGCCACTAGTGCCAGGCTTGGAGCTGCTCAGCAAGGGGTATGGGGCACATCAAAGACAGATGCTGCTTGTTTGGGGTTTGTGAACCTTTGAGAGGTTTTAGGAAAGTCCACAGCATGAGCCAATGCAGGCCCATTTGCATGGAAAAGCCACTGAAAGCTCCTTGGGTGGGTCTGAAAATTGGGTGGGGCCAGATCTCAGGGAATTACCAGGGCAGGGCAAATAGTGTTAGCCAGGTTGATGGAAACTCAGATATGGCATCCCCTGCATGTGCAGGCTGGATTGGGGAAGGGCTCAGTAAAGCAATGACAACTTCTGCCAGCACTCCTGTCTGGGAGAAAACTGCCCCCTCCAGTGCTCACCCTGAGGCCAGACAATTCAGTTCCTTCCTGTATGTCCATGGCACTTATTGAGCTGCTGCCTCAGCACTGGAGCTCAGAGTGAGTGAGTCAATCAGTGAATAAGATGGTGCATGGGCCCTCTAAGAGGAACGCCTGGGACTCCAGCTACTCACGATCTCACTCACCACAATCTCTGCTGGTTTTCACAGCCAGACATTGTGGGGACTTCTACTGGCACTGGAACCCTGGGCTGGGGAGTCTGGTGTGGGGCTGGGACCTCTTGCTCCTCAGAGGGTACCTCTGCAGCTGAGACATCTCTCCCAATTTTTAACTGTCACATGTGGGGTCAGACCATTCCACGTCTCAGCCCCTTCTATCTGTCTTGGGGTAGCTTCTTCTGTATGTCCTTAGTTATAAGACTTACGTACAGCTGGACTTCAGGCAGTTCTCAAAGATGGTTGTTTTATAGTTTAGTTGTAATTTTGATGTGGTCATGGGACGAGGTGAACACAGCATTTACATACTCTGTCATCTTGACGGGAACTACTTTATTCTACACAAGTTAATTTTTTTTAGAGTAAATTTTTCTATTTGTTGAGATATTTGCTTGTCTTTTTTAACCATTAAATTTCTTCACGTTTTTGGTATTTTGCACCGGACATTTTTGTGTGTAATTTTAAGACGTTTGAAATTGTTTCAAATCTACAGAAAAGCTGAAAGAACAGTAAGAGAACTCCTACATCCCCTTCAGTTTCCCTAATTATTAATATTTGGTTATATTTTATCATTCCAACTCTCTTTCTGTGTGTATGTGTATGTCATCATTTTCTGACAGGAATGCTCACATCATCCCTAAACACTCTAGCGCATGCCTCCCAGAAACAGAGACACTTTCTTATATTACTGTTGTACAGCCCTCTTAATCAGATAGTCAACACTGATAGAATACTATTAGTAATCCTACTAACATCACTCAAATTTCACCATCTTTTCTGTCATTCATTCTTTTTCCTGTGTGGTCCAGATGCATTTTAGGGTACTGAATTGCAGTTAGTTATCATTTCTCAATATTCTCCTTCAATGTGGAATATTTCCTCCATCTTTTTTCACCTCTATGTCCTTTAGAGTCTTAAATAGTATATGCCTTAATTCTGTAGGATTATTCTTTACATGGATCCATCCATTGTTTCCCCATGACCAAACTTAAGCCATGCGTTCTTGGCTGAATTCCATAGAAATGATCCTCTGTTCTTCGTGTGTAAAATCAGGAGACACACAATGTTGTCCCACCAAATCACCACTGATGCTAACCTTGATTACCTTGTCAAGATGGTATCTGCTAGGCTTCTGACCTTTAAAAACAAACATTTCCCTTTTGTGTTTGATTAGCATTTTGTGGAGGAGATACTGCTATATTGTACCAAACTTCCACCAGTCAGGCCTGGCATTCATCGATATCCCTCCTTATATTAACTACCGCTATCATGATAGGCAAATAGTGATTATCTAGTTCCATCCTTTTTTTCACATTTGCAGGCTAGCATTTTGCTGTGAGAAGAATTTTCTCTTTTTTCCCATTTATCTATTTAGCCATTTATTTTAATTATATCAGCAGTACACATGAATTCCTATTTTATTCAACAGGTTAATCCTATACTCTTATTAGTTTGTGTGTGTGTGTGTGTGTGTCTGTATTCATGCATATGCACAATCACACATAAGCCTACATCTATAACTATAACAAATATGTATATATATATATATACATATATATATACACACATGTGTATAATTGTCACTATGTATATAGTTATACACATGCATATTTATTTTATTTAAATGTTTATTTATTTAAATCCTATGAGTTCATACCAACATTCCCAATTCCAGTTGAACACCTCAGCATTCTTTTTAGTCTTCCCTCTTTCCATGTTTGTTAGTCCCTTCTCAGACAACGACAAATGGTTCCCATAATTTTTAATATATTTACTTTGATCAGTTAACATATTTGCTCAGTTAACTTACTTCCCAGCTACTCCATTTCTTTCACTACCAGGCCTGTCTCTGTCAATGCCCCAATGCGGTACCCTCCTCTGCTTTATCCTACTTTCTCTGTGCACGTCACCACACCCTTGGTGCAGCACTTACGCTCCCTCACTGCCCTGCGTCTAATGACACTCTTTTTGCTAAGTCTGGGAGGGGGAAGGAAGGGAAGATGAGAAGGGAAGTTAGGAAGTGAAGATATGAAAGGCAAGGCTGCTTCTCAGTAGG
>NW_017731695.1:1580509-1583012 GCF_001890085.2 Hipposideros armiger
GCATATGAGTGAGATGATATGGTATTTGTGTTTCTCTGACTGACTTATTTCACTTAGCATAATGTTCTCTAGGTCCATCCGTATCATTGCAAATGGTAAGGTTTCATTCATCTTTATTGCCGAGTAATACTCCATTGCATATGCATCAGATCATATCACTTCCCATCCCCTTCCCTTCACTGCTTAAAATCTTACAGGGACTCTCTAGTATCTTAAAATAAATCCAAACTACTTACCAGGACTTAAAAAAAGCCCTATATGACTTGGCAACTGCCTGCTTTCCCCAACTGTTATTACGCTCTTCCTCATTTGTTAGGATCCATCCTCAGTGTTTTTTTGCCCTGAAACACACCAAGCTCACTCCCTTTTGTGGCCTTGCAATAACACTTCCCCTGTCTACATTACGCCTCTCTCCTTTCCCAGATCTTCACTTGGCTGGTTCCCTCTTTCTCAAGTCTCACCTCCAATGTCACCTTATTAAGGAAGGTTTTCCTATATACCATCTAAGTCCATACTCCCATCATCACTTCCTGGTTACACCATCCTGTTTTATTTTCTTCATAGCATTTACCACTCTCAAAAGAATTTTACATTTTTGTTTACTTCTTGATTTCCTTCATGTCAGTGGAGAGCAAGACACTAATATTCTTAGGATAGTTACTGTCATGTTGTAGACTCTTAATAGATGCCTGTTGAATGATGAATGAATGAATGAATGAATGAATGAATTGTTCCCACATTCTGGGCATTTAGGGAGTTGAGAGGTCTGAAATGTAAGGAGAGGCTGAGGGATCTTTCAGAGCCCACCCCAACTACCTTTTCTACAGGCTGAGGTCAGCTCTTGCTTGTTACAGTTCACCCAAAGGCTCTTACCATTGTATTCAGTATCACGATTCTTTTCTAGATTTTCTTTAAAATGACTCTTAACGTCAGTGCGAAATCCTCTCTTGAACTTAGGTCAATTTGCTTAGCTCTTGAAGAGATAGACCACACAATTATAATGAGTTCCATATTTGAATGTTGTTCAGAATTTCTGTTAATTATTTTCCTTACATCTTCATTTTAGTATTTGCTTCAAGGGAGAGAGAGAGAGACCCTCCCCCAGATTTCAGAAACTATTTTTCTGACATGCTTAATTTTCATTATTTTAGAATACAGACCAATTGGTTTCTTGATGGGTTGTTACTCTGTTTTGAGCTGATTCATTTTAACAATCACCAGAAATGTGGTTCATCCTTCATGAAAAATTATTTGATGTATAAGCATTAAATAAAATTTTAAATTGCATATATTGATTTTAAATTGCCACCAATTTGGACATCTGAGTTCATGAAATTATGTGACCAAGTGTAAAAGTTTAACAACACACGGTAAGTTCTCGAGTTGCCAGTCAGGCTCTCCACGTGACATTTGATATGTCCGCCCTGGACTCAGGCTGTGGGGTGTAAACTGTGCCTATGGCCCCATGGTGCACCACATGCTTGCATTTCCATTAGATGCAGTAGTAAGTGGCTGAAAGCAGCAGCAATGTGGGTTTCCTTATTTCCTAACCCTGAAAGGATTAAAAGAGATGTCCTTTTTCCAAGTTCTTCTAGGCATCCTGTCTGTCTTGTTTCTCCCTTGTTTAATTTTGCACTTGGATCTATCTTATTCATTATCTGTGAAATGTTTCTATAGCTAGGTGAAATTTGCTGGCATAATATATCTGCAGGAGTGATTGAAAGGTCTACCAGATATGGGTTGCTAAATTCACCCAAGACAACTCCAATGAAATTTCACACAATAATGGCAGTTTTACCATAATTGGAGGGTAAAAAATGGAGTCATGTCCTTCATAATAATGTTTTTCCATTGTTGAATATTGATATATTATCTTTCCTCGGTCCAAACTAAATTTCGTCTCCTGCACCTGCATTTTAAACCTGTTTATTGCTGTTCTATCATCTGTAGAGAATAGCAGTTTGCCTCTTTTGTCTGTCTGCTACCCATTGTATTGCTTGACGCTGATTATATTTATTCATTGACTGTCTTTTTTTGTATTCTTAAATATTTGTAATTCCTGTAGCTTTTTTTCTTAAGCTTTTCTCAACTTTTTATTCTGGATGAGCATAGCATTACAAACAGATGTTTTAAAAACATAACTGAAGGCCAGCTGAGTGGTGTGTTGGTTAAGAGCTGGCTGGGGACACCAGCTCTGTGTAACAGGAACCCAGTTCAGATCCCATATGAGTGCCAGTGACACTGCCCTCTACATCTAAGATGGTGAACAACAGCTCAACCTGGAGCTGGGCTGCCAGGAGTCCCCGGCGACGGCATAAGCTGCAAGCCCTGCTGCAGTGGGCTGCCATAAGCTACCGTGTGTGGCCGGCAAGCCAGCGTGAGCTGCCAGCAGCCAGTGTGAGCTGCCAAGAGCCGCTGTGAGTGGCTGTCCAGAGGCCAGCAACCGATCTGCCTCACCCGGGAAGAACGCAATGATAATATCAACATGGGCCAGTGAAGCAAC
>NW_017731695.1:1583922-1640121 GCF_001890085.2 Hipposideros armiger
GCATAGAAAAAAAAATTAAAAAGGAATCTATAGGGCTGTCCAATGATAACTGAGTCTAATTTGGGAATTTCAGACATGCAGAAATGTGGTTGATTCCAAGCTTATCTTAAATTGCTATTGCCATTGTCTATTCATTCCACACAATATAAAGCTACTGGCCCTTCACTTTTTTGTCCATTTCCAGATCAACCTTGGGTATCCTGTGAGATGCTTGGGTAATATATCAAAACTATGCTCTTTTACACAATACACAGTATTTAGATAGTGATACTTTGCTTGACAGTAGCTTCTGCCAACACTATTTCATTTATATGGTCTAAAAATGATACCATTGTGATCGTGTAGCTTTATAAGTTCAATCCAATTGTGTCTTTATTTTTGTATTTCTTTCAAATATGTGTTGGAATGCTATACTGGGAAATTGACCTAATATTTCCAGGTGATGGAGTCCCCTTCTCCTTCCCATTATTCCAATTGCTCTTGCCACCCAGTGTGAAAATGGAAAAAAAGTAGGCTGACGTCCCGTAATATCTTCCCATGGTGTGCCCTTATTGAATTATTTCCAGGTGGATGCGACAGATGTTCATCAAGTCGCTCCTGGCTTCCACTGTTAATTGAACCATAATGGGAATGACAGCAGGGAAGGACAAATTATGGGAGCAGAGATACAATTTGAACTCTGCATCCTTATGACCTTCTTGGAAACTTGAGTTGGGCTGACAGTTCCTGTTTTTTTTTTTTTTTTTACATGCATGGGAAGGAATGTGAGATGTGAGATTGTTTCAGCTAGAATACATCAACGAACTAATATCCTCTGAAATTAGTATTGTCTTACTGTTGACAGATGTTATCAATCAACTTGTCATTTCTTTAACTGTGATATGTTAACAGATTACTAAATCAGGAGTCATAAGTCCTAGCTATGAATCATGGCTTTAGAGAAGTCACTTAATCTTGATAAATTTTCAAAAGGATAAAACATTACCTATGTGAAATGACGCCTTCACATGTTTGCGAATTATTTTTGAAGGGAGATAAGCATTATGCATATATCTACTTTAAAAATTGTTTTAACTAGAATTAAAATTTTTCCACTCAGATAATTGGATTTGGTGCAGAAGATGGACTGAAAGCTAGCCAAGTTTAACAAACACTGTACTGATGTGCTAATAGATGACGATTAGAGCAATGGTTGTAGCAACGAAAAGTCAGAGAAGGCACTGTGTTCAGAGTATAATTTACAAAGTTTCTAGAAGTGAGTTCAGAGGAAGGGTGAGTCACTAAATAAGATGACATGGAAAGGGAATGATTGGCCAGGCTGTGTGGCTATGAATGTAAACCCCCTGCCTGTGGGCGGCATCCAAGAGAGAAGACTGAATGGTCAAGCATACTCAGACACAGGACTTTTTTTTTTTTAATTTAGGTTTTTTATTGAACACCTACTGTGAACCAGGTTCTATTTCATGCACTAGAAGTAAGGCATGGATTTCAACTGTGGACACATTTAGAGTGTTTTTTAGAAGGAGACTCTCAGCCCTTACATAGATGAATGATTGCAGTATAGACCAAGTGGGGTGACATTCACTTAGATTCACTTACTAATTGTATTAAATTTCAGTTATATATTTGTTTGTTTTAATTGTCCTAGTATTTAAAAAAAAATAATGTTCATTGGAAAATGCCTTCCCACAAGGTAGTGATATTTTCCTTAAGAGGTGTGGTATGACTACAAAAGAGAAGCCCAGAACTAAAATTGTCAGGAAAGAAGGTAAGGAAGAATTTAGACACATTAGTCGAATTGTAGTTGGAATGACAGTGGGCACTGACAATGGGACATCCCATTGTTTCTCAGGGGATGAAGAGAGCAGTGAGAGAAATCATTCCAAAAATGGGAATTGGAAGAGTTAAGTGTGGAGCCCAGTTTAATATTGAAGTGGCTTGGAGGAGGTGATTCATGGTTTTTTGAATTGTGGAGGGCAATATCTTAGGAGGCCAGGGAAGTGGAATGAGGTGGAACTCAGAAGAGACAGAGATGAGTGGAAGGAGCACATGATGGTTGGTGGTAGACTAGGAGCCATACTTGGTCTCCTCTATCCTCACTCATTCCCTTGGTGATCTCATCCAACCTTGCACTATTTATAGCTAATGCCTTCCTACTATCACCAGCTCAGGGCTCTCCCCTGAACTACAGATTCATGGGTATAGTTTCCTATTTGTTATCTCTACAAGGATATATG
Organism: Hipposideros armiger; assembly: GCF_001890085.2. Classification (NCBI taxonomy): domain Eukaryota; kingdom Metazoa; phylum Chordata; class Mammalia; order Chiroptera; family Hipposideridae; genus Hipposideros; species Hipposideros armiger. The sequence goes on from NW_017731695.1 coordinate 1,586,160, forward strand.
ATAAGCATTTCAATCTTAACATTTGAAACTGAACTGATATCCCTTGTACCTCATATCTGCTCCTCTCACCTCATAGTCTTCCCTTCCCTGTTAGTTGCAATTCATTCTTCCCATTGCTTATGTCCAAAATCTTGGAGTCATCCTTGATTCTTCTCTTTTACTTACATCAAATTCATCAGCAAATCTTATTGACACTGCCTTGAAAATATTGCTAGAACTTGACTAATTACAGCTACCTTCACTCATAATGGCCTCATACCTAGTTTCCCTGTTTGTGTATTTTCCCCTCCTAAAGTCTATTCTCAATACAGCAGCTAGAGAGATTCTACTAAAATAAAAGTCACATAATGTCACTCTTCTGTTCAAAACACTCCAGTGACTTCTCCTTTCACTCATAGTAAAAGCCAAAATTATTACAGTGGTCTACAGAGGCCCTATACTCATTCTGTTGCTTTTCTGGCATCATTTTCTCTATTTCTCCTTTAGCTCACTTCACTGCAACTTCATTGGCTTCCATGCCTCAGGACTTTAGCACTTACCATTCCTTCTACCTGGAACACTATTTCCCAAATACATATAGCTCACTTCTTATCTACTTTAAGTTTATTTTGTTACTGCTGTATTTTTATCACTAAGAACAATACTTAGTATACAATAGGAACCCACTAAATATATATTGAGAGAATTAATTTATTTTGAATTCAGATGTGTACCTGAGAGCTAACTATTTGGGTTGCATAGGAGGGATTTGCTGAAGAAGTAAGATGGACCTATTTTGCCACATGTAAGAGGCAAGACCTGCATTGTGTGAGGCCGAAGTCTAATTTTAGGACTTCATTATTTTGTGACTCACCTTTTATAATGGTTTCTTCCACTTATTTTTAGCCTCTTAATCTGGTTTTAATTGTTATTCAATTCATATTTATTGAACATCTACTATGTGCTAGATCCTATGATGATGGGTGCTCAAGAAATTTTATCACATTTAAGACAACCCCACAATAAATCTGTGCATTTGGTATTATTCTCATTTTGCAGGCCTGGTGGAAATAGAGTTCAGAAGGATGAAGGGACTTGGCCAAAGTCACAGAGAAAGCCAGTGACAGAATGAGGACTTGAATTTGGTTCTAATTTTGAGTCAGGTTCACTCTACTTTTCAGTGTTTAATCCATCAGCAGAATAATCAAGTGTCTATTCTGTACGAGTCATCATCATTGACTGTCCCTTATTATCTTCTTCCTTGTGGGGAAGAAATCTAGAGAAATAGAAAGAACCTAAGTGTATTAGTCATTTACTGCTGTGTAACCAATTATTCCAACATTTTAATAGCCTAAAACAATAATAAATGTGTATTATCTCACAATTCTCTGTACGTTGGGAATCTGGCCCAGCGTTTTTAATGGGGTTGCAGTGAAGACTTCAGCTGGAGCTGCTGTCATTTGAAGGCCTGACTAGGGCTGGAGGATGTGCTTCCAAGGGGACTCACACAAATATGTGGCATGTTAGTGTTGCTTGTTGGTGGGAGGCCTCAGTTCCATGCCATGTGGCCTCTGAGAAGGGTTGCTGGAGTATCCGCATGACAAGGCACCTGGTGTTCCAGGTGACGGATCGAGAGAGTGTACGGCAAGCACTGCAATGTCTTTTATGACCTATCCTAGGAAATCACCCACCATCACTTTCAGTTTCCTATTCAGTGTGGGAGGAGGCTGTACAAGTGTGAATACCACGAGGTGAGAATCATCGAAGGCCATCTTGGAGGCTAGCTCCTACAGTCTTCCCTAAGTCCCCCACTGATTCCAATCTTTCCCACATGCAAAATGCTTTCCCCCAATTTCCAGGCCCTCAAAGTCTGATAGCATGAACTCAGTATCCAGAATTGCATCTAAATCAGATCCAGGTGTTATAACTACTATTCCACTGAATTTTGCTGTTTTAGGTCCCCTTCTACTTGTTAGGTCATTTTTTCTCAACTTTGCTGGACTTTGAATATTTAAGAAGCATGGGTTAAGTATCTATCTGTGCCAGACACTGTGCTAGGAATAAATATAAAAACTGATAAGGTAGGATCCTTATCACTGTGAAGTTCACAGTCCAATGGATATGAAATATATAAATGATTATTGCACAGCATACTTTGGGATCATAAATTCAGTAGCGAGTAACTCTGCTCAGATGAGCTAGAGAAGATCCTACAGACGAGTTCCCATTTGTGCTAGCCCATGAGTGTTGCAGGCCAGTTCAGAAAGCCATCAAGTAGAGGAGCGCATTTTACCCAGGAGAGGTAGTGTGAGCAAAAACCATTTCTTCTTCATCTTGAATATGCGCAGACTCTAAGCCTTAGCCGTCAGCCTTCTGCTCTTTCCATACTACAATCTCTCACTTGGAGAACTTGCCCAATTTTCTACTTTCACGCACCAAACTACTAATCAATGGGCCTGATTTTCCAAATCACATCTCTAACTTCGACTACTCTCAATTCCATGTCTCCCACTCTCCAATAGACACTGTAACTTGAATTACATCATTGCATCAAACTTCGGACAAAACAAAAATTGTCATCACTTTCCTTAACCAACCTCCTATTTCTCAGCTTGAGATCTCATTGTTATCTGTGACTATCTCTTTTTTCCTCCCGTGTGCACTTTCTTTGTTATTTCTCTTGCTGTCTTTCCAGTTTTTCCATTTCCTCAGTGGTCATGCTACCTATAATACAACAGGGCTTTACATATAAATAAATTACTGCCCTAATCTTTTACTCTGAGCTCATCTTCCTTAATGTACCCTATGTGCTATTGTCAGTTTTCCCTTGAAGTACAGTTTTGTATTCCGTCCCATCAGAGAAACACTTGATCACTTCACCATTGTCTATGGAGTAAAATTAGAAGCCTTCACATTTCAGGATATTTGCCTTGTGTTTCCAATCTATTTTGAAAGCTTTATCCTAAATCTTAACCCTTTAATTCATGCAATTCCCTTTTGGAAATTCTATGTGTTGCCCCATGCTCCAAACTTATCTAATATCTATTAATTTGTAAAAGTCTTCTCCTTGAAGTTATTCTAGGAACTCCTAGAAGGCTCATGTCTGTAATGAGAAATTGGCACTTACATAGGTAACTGTTTAGTTAATTAAATCTGTTTAGTTAATTAAATCTTTACTGATTATATGTCCAGTAATTCCAAGTAGTTGGTAAGCATCCTAAACGGAGGGGCAGTGGGCAATCTGTTTTGGTTTTACCTGAGCCTCACACTCTACTTGGACTCTGCGTTCTGCTATTCACTAAATATTTGATGATGGAAATATTTGATATGAAATGTTGTATTTGAGTAACAGCAGAATCATGAGATTCTGTTTACTGTATTGCTGATATAATATCATGGAGTTAGGTGTGTGTCAGGTTTTAATAGCACTCAAGGGACCATCCAAATCCTTTCGCACCAGAAATTCATAAAATAGTAAGTGAAATCAGCTGGCAGTTGGCTGGGACAGCAACTATAGCTGTGTTAGAATTTGGCCTCACTTCCTTGAATGGACAGCCAACTGGAGCAGAGGATGTTGGGAAAAGAGGATATTTAATGGGTTTTCATTGGCTTAGGGGACTAGGAAGAGGGTCCCATTGCTGGTGCAACTATGAGGAGTGGGAAAGCAGAAGGCGTAGACATCTTGATCTCTTTTTGATTTTAAGCTTTCATTATTGAATACATGAGCAGCTTCAATAAAAATAAATCAAACTAAGATTACCTTCTGGAAAGAGGCAAATTATTTACATTTCTTTTAATTTTCATGACAAAAGATATAAAAGTTATCTTGCAACAAGCTGTGCTTTTTTATAGGGGCCATGAAACTCAAGGGTCCGCTTTCTGTCTTGCTCTAGGCATTTCCATTAAAAGTTGATAGTAACTCTGTGTTTAGATGAGCTTTGTGGAGCACGAAGGAGTGGGGAGAACACTTCCCCTCTTTGCTACTTGGAGAAGAATGGCTACATAGGGAAACAGGGCTTTTTTAAAGTAGTCATTAAAGTTTCTTTTGCAGCGGATTATTTTCCTTCCCGGGAAAAACACTGTTTCACTGACAAATTGCCAAAATCCACACATTGCAGTGAAATCGCCTCGCTGAGTTAGCTTCTTCAAGCAGGCTGCAGATGCTCATTAAGCACTCAATACATGCTCCACTTTGTGCCATATTTTGCGTTGGGTATACACAGTGTGTTCTCCTGGTTTTCTTTAAAAAAAATCTGTAAAATAAAGGTAGTTTGAATTACACACACTAAATAAGTTTTTTCAAGCTTTTAAAGTAAGAAGACAAAAAAAAATCTCATGTTTCTAACACATAAATACAACTAACATGCTTAGTATATTGTTTCCAAGAAATTTCATGCATAGATTCTCCCTTATAATTTTAGTCAAATGTAATACTGAGTTTTTAAAAGTTACATGCACATTTCTCATATTTTTATATTCTTTGTAATTGCATAATGTGGTACACGATACTCCATTGAGAAGATATAACAAAGTTAATCATTTCCTTATAGTAGACATTTAGGTTACTGTCTTTCTAATTAACAGTATCATGTTTCTAATTAACATTAATAATAAGCCCTAATAAGAATACTTCTGTGCACAAGCTTGTTTCCCCCCCTTTACATAGGATTGTTTTTGGAGCATTTGCCCTCTCAGCCAAACCTCCTTACCTGGCTGGCTACTATGAATCTGGCTGCTAATGGTTTACAGTCATTCAGATAGCCGCCCTTCACCTTCTGGAAGCATGTTCTGAGAAAGGGGCTATATCCGTGAAGGATGTGGAAACCATGAATAATGGGGAATGCTTATAAGAGCTGGACATGGTTAGCCTAGAAAAGAAGAAACTTGGAGTGTTGTCAAGGGCAGATGCGTGAGACATGCTTTAGCTATAACTGCAAGGAAAGTGTTAAGATCAAGGAATTTAGATGAAGAATGGAAAACAACAATCTGGGTTGAGATGTCCTAATAACTGGAACTATCTAGAAGTGGAATGGGCTGTTTTGTGGGGGCATTGAATTAATTCTGTGTCATTGGAAATATTCAGCTGCTACTAAGAGTATTAGAGATCTCTTCCAGTATTCTTTTAATTCCTTGATCCTTTAAGTGTTTGTGTCTGTACATCAATATTCTCTTCTATGTTTCAACATTGACTTCAACATTCATTTTTTCTTGTGTTTCTGAGCTACAAGGTGCAAAAATTGTTGCTCTACTGGAAGAAGAGGGGCAGGTTTAGGAAAAACAGTGGCATGTACTGGGAATTGTTCAGAGAATATAACATTATCAGGTATGAATTGATATCATCACTGTATTATCATGATGGATACGTGTTATTATACATTTGTCTAAGCCCATAGAATGTACAACACCAAGAGTAATTGCTAAGGGAAACTGTAGACCTGGGGTGATTATGACATGCTAAGGAAAGATCATGCTTCGTAAAGAGTATACCCTTCTGGTGAGTGATGTTGCTATACATGTGTGGGCCTGGGGTGAATCTCGGTACCTTCTTCTCAATTTTGTTGTAAACCTAAAACACTTCTAAAAAACTTTGTCCTTTAAAAAAAAGAAAAAAAAAGAAATGATATCACTCAAAGCTGATATCACCAATTAAAGTCGATGTTCTCATAAGGCTGCTGATCCTTTATAAGAATCATTCCACTCTAATTTTTAAAATAGTGACAAAGATTTGTTGAAGGACACCGTCTCCCCTTATCTAAGCTTACTGAGCACCCCACCCTGTGACAATGTGATGCATTTCTAAAGCATATGGAGGATTAAGGCGCACCTGTGACCCCAGAACAAAGTGATGCAAGTGACCCATGAGGAGACACATTGTGTTCCTTTTTATCTCATTAATATTACAATTCCACATGAGTTTGATTTGAGAAGCTTGAATGATGAATTTTACCTCTGGTTCCCCCAGAGTATTATAAACACTTATGGAGTCAGTGTGATTGTCAGTTTTCCAGTGATGTACCCAATAGGGCAGAAGGGACATTTCTTTTGTAAACATTTGGGAGAATGCCTATTTTAGTTTCATTCTTGTCATATAGCTGGTTCTTCATAAGCTCACCTTATGTTTGCACTAAGGCATTTAAGTTATTTCATTTTTGCTTGATCTGTTTTAAGCAGTTTCTGATATTTCTTTACTCTCTCCAAGACTATAGCTTTTGTTCCCACAGATATCTCTTCCTGACTTTTGGATTTCTGAACATTATTCCTCTTTGCCCAGGTGACAGAGGTCATGTCTATGTTGCTGTTAATATCTAACGCTGTGGTACAGCAAATATAAAATCTGTAGGGGGTTATATTTTGCATTTTAATTAAAAAATTACTTTGCTAAAGCATACGAGGTGTGACAATTAAGTTTGCAAACTCATCCTAGAAAAAGTGCTACTTACCTCATTGCTGAAATTCACTACAGTCACCTTCAAAATACTCCCCTTGGGAAGCTATGCACTGATGCCAGCACCTAGTTCACCCTTCAAAGCAAGTTTAGAATGCTTTTTTCTGGAATGGCCATCAGAGCTGTCCTCACATTACCCTTGATGTCCCAAATGTCATCAAAATGTTTATCTTTCAATATTTCTTTTATCTTTAGGTAAAAAAAGAAGTCTTTGGGGCCAGGTCAGGTGGGGAGGGAGGATGTTCTAATACAGTTATTTGTTTACTGGCTAAAAACTCCCTCACAGACAGTGCTGTATGAGCTGGTACATTGTCGTGATGCAAGAACCATGAATTGTTGATGAAAAGTTCAGGCCATCTAACTTTTTCACATAGTCTTTTCAGCACTTGCAAATAGTAAACTTGGTTAACTATTTGTCCACGTCCAGTTGGTACAAATTCATAATGAATAATCCCTCTGGTATCAAAAAATTTAGTGACATCGTTGCAACAAGTTCACGAATTTAATTGTCAGACCGTATTATTTTTAAAGGCCCAGGCCCTTTGAAGGCTTCCTGAAATTTACTCTTAATTCAGTAAAAATGAGTAAATATTTCTAGAAATTAGTAGGCATCTGACAGTTTAAGCTATTACTTTGGGGACTTGAGCCGTTTAATTTCCTTTAAGAACTTTACCTAATCATTAACTAATGTTTACTTGTTTTATTAAAATATCTATTTGACATTTCATTTTCCATATACTGTTACACTCTGAACAATTTTCCTCCTTGGCGACTTAGAGATGGTCCAGTATTGTACTTGGTACTCATTCCAAATTTGGAATTGGCAACAGTCTGGAAAGTTATGTGTTAGTGAAAATGTAATGTTTATAGGGTGAATAATAAATGTTAGGTGTCTCAGAAAATCTGTGAGGATGGAATTTTGCCATGTTTTAAGGGGAGCATAATTGGAATCAATTTTTTGTATGTGTTTGAGGTTACTGGCTTTCCTAGCCCAATTCTTTTTGGTTCATTATAACCTTCTCACACTGGAATGTACCCTGTCATAGCTATTTGCTTCATTCATTTACTCAACATTTACCATGCGCCTGCTGGGTTTAGATATTGGGCTACAGGCTAGGAATACAAAATGAAGAACATATGGCCCCTGACCTCAAGGAACAAACTTTTGGTTGGACATGGCAGAGGCCACAGGAATATTGTTGAAGCTTTTGAAAATGCATGTCTTTAACAACCAAGTATCTCAAGTAAATAATTGTATTCATGCCAAGAATAAAAGTACAGATATGTGATATTGTGGAACACCCATCTCAGCCATTGTCTTGGCTGTTCCCAAGTGGATCACTGCTAACATCCAGTTGACACTGGTGGTCACTGTTGGCTCATTTGCCTTCTGAAGCCTGTGGGTCTCCATGCAGTGTGGGGGAGCCATTTTAGACACAGTTTACCAAGTAGAGCATGCATGTGAAGAAATGATTTTTCTTTCTTTTTTTTTTTTTTTAGAGATTTTATTAGGGAATTGAGGGATGGGAACAGTGCTGGGGACATGGGGGAAGGGAACGGACAAGTTGCTGTCCTTTTTGTTCTTCAGTCTAGTTGTGGAGGACGTTGCTTCACTGGCCCAAGTTGGCACCATCATTGCTCTCTTCCTGGGCGAGACAGATCAGTCACCGGCTTCTGGATGGCCGCTCACTGTGGCTGCTGGCCGCTGACGCTGGCTGCTGGCTACACACGGTAGCCCATGGCAACCCACTGCCACAGGGGCTGCAGCCCACGCCGTCACCAGCGACTCATGGCAGCCCAGCTCCAGGTTGAGCTGTTGTTCAGCATCTTAGCTGTGGAGGGCAGTGTCACTGGCCCTCATATGTGGGATCAGAACTGGGGCCCTCTGGCATCCCAAGCCAGTTCTTAACCATCGCGCCACTCGGCCGGCCCAAGAAATGATTTTTCATTCCTACATTTCACTAATAGACCTTTTCCCTCCTCCATACCCACAGTTTCCTGCCCCTCATAATGGAAATTCAAAAGTTTAGGCATATTTTCCAGAGTAGAATGGTTTCAAAGAATATACTATTCTGTAGTTAATAGTTTTAGTGAACTGTGGCAGTAGCAATATCATTTCACAGAAGAGATCCATCCTATTGCTGTTTAATTAAAATCTTTCTGCTGATGTAAAGTTCTCTCTCTGGTGTTTTCCTTAATGCATTCATGATGCATCTGTCTGGGCTCCCTTGCTAGAGATATCTTTCATTATAATCCACTTATCGAAGTTTGTAATTAAAGTTCTAAATGTAAAATTTCCAGTGGCAAATTGCCAGGGTGCCCAGTGAACTTATCTTCTTTCTCTGAGAGAAATCACTCTGAAAATTTTCTTTTGTGTTTTGATCATTTTATAATTTTAAAAGTGTATGTGTACACCCATTAATAGTGTGATATAGTACATGAAGATGAAGAGTGGCTTTTTGTTTGGTATCATCAATTTCTGCCTGTTTCTCTGAAATTAGAGGTAGATAATATTGAATTTTTTTCTTGAAGGAAAATGGTAAATAAAATATATTTCAAGACAATTATTTTTAGGCTTTATTGATCTATGTACAACCTTTACAGACAATAAACTAACAAACAAACAAAACCCTTAGAGATGCTATTACGAAGGATAAAATCTGTTTTTCATTGGTCACGCATGTGTTTGAAACTTCTTGTGGTTTATTTAATTAAAGAAGAATCTCAAAACACCTTTTGCATTTCAATTTAGTTTGGAATGTTCTCTTTCAGATATTACTTGATTCTTTTGGGAAGAATGAGATGAGACAGGATTTAAGTAAATTCTATTAAATCTCCTGAATCAAATGAGCAAATTATTATCAGTCAGTGCCCAACCATAATAAATGAAAACTTATGAAAGATACTGCAAGGGACTGTTAGAAAATTTTATAGGTTTATAAACATGCTATTATTTTTATGTCAACTGTGGACATGTTTTTCAATAAGTTCCTTTGCAACAGTAGATGCATAATTAATCAAGAGAACACAAAGTAATATTTACAGTTTAACTGGATAGTTATCTTGACATTAAATATTTATAATCTTACATTGCATAAAACATTAATGAGTAATTAAGTATTTTTTTTTAATTTCAAAGGTCAATAACAGTTTAGAAGAGAATCTTATCTTGTTCATACATTCTAGGTATACTAAATTCTTATAAAGCTTTTTACAGTGATTGTTATACATAAGCTCACAAAAAATCACTCTCTCTACATTTATCTATATATGTATATGTATACACATATATATGCATTTATATATATATAGCATATAAATAAATATATGTTTATAAAATTTAGTTAAAAGAGATTATCAAATTCTTCCCTGCACCTTTAAGCTAACGGAGTATAGACTAATACCATTAGGTGTCTATTTTATTTCTTAAATTATCTACAGAGTGATTGTACTAACTTTATTACTCTTTCTAGAATACAGTGCTTTGGAATTGAATGCATTGTCATTTTATAATTAGCCTAAGATCTCCACACATATTATACAGATTTTATTTTTTCCTTTAGTGACTACCTTATGTTTTTTCATATCATTTTCAGTAAACTATTTAACTTTCATTTTTTTCCTACTTTATAAAAAAGGAGTCCACTACTTGAGAATTTACAAAGTGTTAACAACTTTGAACTTTTCCTATTCTTCTCGTCTTTTGGGGTGGTAGAGTGGGGTGTTTGTAATTTATTTATGAAGTTGGAGGGATTTTTCAGCTGTTTACTGTTGCCCAAATGATTTTCAGAGTTTTACAACTACTAAATTAACTTGACTGAGCACAGAGGAGAGAATGCAGAAATTCAAACCCAAAGAAACTCATAATAAAGTTTACCATCAGCCTGTGCAAAAATGAACTTAAATGTTATTTAAGAGATAACCTATTGCTGTTCTCAATTTAAATACTTTCCATTTGTCTGTACCCTAAATAAATTATAGCAGCCATTAAAGTTAAAATGACAAATATATGTTTTAATCAATGATTTTCTTTTTGCTTTAAATGCAACGATTAGGATCCTGACATCTTTTATGGAAGCATATCAGCATTCAGTAGTGATAGTAGTTATCAAATAGTAATGCAAGGAAGTTACTAAGATGAGAAGGAGGAAATTATACCTTTTGAAACCACTCCTTTTAAGTAATTTTGTTTTCTTTGATTTCATAAATTTATTTTTCTCATAGGAGGCATAAAACTTTATGTGTATGTATGATTATGTGCTTTAAAAAAGTAAATAATGTTTTATCTACAAAACATGAACATATGATTTAAAAAAAATCAGAATCAGTACTTTTAGTTCTATCTTAATTGGCAGCCCATAGTTCTGTGTGTTAGATAAGACCCCACTACCTGTGTGTTTGAATATAACATATGTTCCAAATGTTAAGATCTTAGAAATGATTTTTAATATATTTCAAAGTAGTCTAATTTTTCAGGTATTTGGGGTTTTTTTTTTAGCCATCTGTCTCCCACTGTATGCTAAAGAATCTTCATCAAATTCATGGTCCAAGATCACGAAAACTTAACTAGAAAAAAATTTACAAATGTAGACTCAAGAATCTATTTATTTATTTAGTAAATCTTTATTGAATATCTACTCTTTACCAGGCAATATACTAGGCACTGGGCATATAACATTGAACAAGATAAAGTATGCAGATACTACTTGAGGAGATGAAAACAAACAAATAAACCAATATATATTAGATTGTTAGGTATTGATCTTTTCTAAGTGTTACAAACAAACAACAAACAAATGTCAAGAGGATAGATTGATTGCAATTCTGATGAACAGGTGATGGTCTGGGAAGGCCTCTGAGAATAGTTAACTGAGGAAGTAGGTCTTGTGGATACCTAAGGAATAGTAATGCAAGGACCTTGAGAAGGTGTATCCTTGAAAAACAAGAAAGAGACTAGCATATCTGGGCTAGAAGAGTGAATGGAGAGTAGTAAGATGGAGAGGAAGCAAAAGTCCAACCAACAAAGCCCTTAGATTTTATTCTGTCATGGGGAGCCATGAGGGGATTTTAAGGAGGCAAGTATATTTTTCTTTCCTAAAGATTACTCTGGATTTTCTGTGAAAAGTGCATAGACGGCAACCAAGAGTGAAAGCAAGAAAACCAGTAAGAAGGCTGATACAGAAGCTTAGGTGAGAAATGATGGTGGGTTGCACTAGGAAGGTAGTGCAAAAAAGTATGGGAAATGGCTTAGTACTGCATAGATTGTGAAGGTGTTGCCCATTAGGTTTGCTAATGGATTGGTTTTTCAGGTGTGAGAGAAAGGATTTCAGGATGACTTCTGGGCTTATGGTCTGACGAAGCGTGGTACCACGACTGAGACAGGGACACGGAGGGGAGAGCAGCACTGCAGGCTACATAGGGGAATCATAAGCCCCGTTGTGTGTGCTCCATGTGAGTTACCGGCCAGACACCCATGTGGAGATGTTCAACGGTACGCTGGGTGTGCACGTTCAGGGAGCAATCCGGGGCTGGAGGTATGGGAGTGGACATGAAGAAATGGGAATCACGAAGCATGGTATTTAAAGCTGGGCACTAAATAAAATCACCCAGCAAGTCAGCAAAGCTAGAGGACAAAAGAGGTCTGAGGACAGTCAGAGATATATCAAGTTAGAGATCAGAAGGAGAGGAAATTCTAGAAAAGGAGGCTGAGAAGAAGTGGCCAGTGAGAAGTAAGAGAGTTTGGTGTCCCTGTCCTAAGGGAAAAAAGAGATTAAGAAACAGAGAGTAGAAGATTTGAGCAATAACCAAGAATGATTTCATGAGGTAATAAAATGTTTTTCCATGAGGTGATGATGAGGTCATTCTAAAATTGCAAGAATGTGTCCACAATGTCTTCAGAATCAGGGAGGACTTGACAATGCATAGAAGATAGCTACCTAAACAAGTTCTTATTTTAGTCTATGTCTATATGAATGGATGTTTTCACTGGGGAATCTGAGACAGCTTACCAGAGTAATCACTACCTTTCTCCTTTATTTATAGTTTCTAATACACGAAGGGCCCTTTCTTCCCTGCAATGACACTTATAAAAAATGACAACAGATACATGTTACTTTTCTTTGAATAATGCATGTATTTACCTGAAGAAGTCAATATATTGAATAAACCCACCTCACCTGCATAGAAACAGGGACACCCACTCTCGTGTTTATAGAGAGTTTCAATGTGTTGCTTGAATCATGTGAGAAGTTGTGTTTCAATTTGTAGAAGTCATAGAGGCTCACTCATACAAATAGGTATGTCTGTAAGTAGACCACTGCATTGAGGGACATGGATACTTAGGAGTCAGAGTTACTTTTCAGCTCTGTAATATAAAACACACACACACACACACACACACACACACACACACACACACCGCTTAAAACAAAGGGATTCATTTTTCTTACAAAACAAAAAGTCCAGAGGTTGGCAATCTAGGACAGTTGTGGAAGGTCCATGACGGAGTTTGGAGTTCAGGTTTCTTCTGCATCCCTTCTCCATCATTCCTAGTGAGTGGCATTTAGACCCATACTCTCAAGACGACTCTTGTGCCTCCAGCCATTATATCTGTGTTCCAGGCAGGGAGAACGGGAAGGAGTCAATAGCAAAGAACCACACCTTGACACTTCGGTTTTATCTTTTTATTGGAGAAGGGAAGTCATTCCGTCCCCGCCATCCACTTGATACTCTTGAACCCTGCAAATCATTGGCCAAAACTGTCGTGTGGCCACTCTACCTGCAAAGAAATGTGGAAATGTTATATATATGAAATGTATATTTATATATTTAAACAGGGCAGGTAGACATTCAGAAAAAGTTGTAGTTCTAGAAGAAAGGGAGGATGTGGTGATATGTGATAAGGGATATGTCTGCCACAGCTACCAAGATGTAATTTTGAAGGTTTTAACAAACATGTTTCAAGCCCTCTTTCTATAATATTAAGTCATGTGGTAAAAGTTTTTGTTCAGAGATACATCAAATATTTGTGTAGACTTTGTGCAAATTTTCTGTGGTCTCATTACATGATGCAAATGTATTGCAATTATTAATACAGTAACCAAAAGCCACAAGTTTGTACATTATTATAGTATGTTTACTGGTACCTCCTATTTATATTGGCATAATTTAGGATTCTGCAGAGTGAGGTGCACCGAGGAAGAGGTGGTGGTTAAAAGACTTGAGGGAGTTACTAAACATCATGTCATTGTGAGGCCAGAGGTAACTGTCATAAAATGGAGATAATAATACCTGTTATTATCACGGGGTCAGTGAGAATTTTTAATTGGGCTCTTGGTACAGAGTGCTTTTAGCTCTTCAGAAATAAGGCACAAAGTTGCAAAATTGGGCAGTTGAAAAAATCATCTCTCATTCCTCTGCTACAAAAGAAGATTGCACTCAAACTGTTCCTTAAATATTGCTGGAATAAGGTTTTTTCTGAATTTTGAGAGAATGATGACATTTATAACAATGGTAACCCTTTAGTGTTCACTCATTCTCTGGCTGGCACTTGTCTAAGTACTTTCCATTTATTATTTTATTCCATCCTTATCCACGAAGGATTATGAGGTGACATCTTCCTCATTTTGTAGATGAGGACTCTGAGGCTCTGAGACCAGAGCCACCACTTATGATGCAATAAACAGATCAGGGCTGTGGTTTCAGGCCTGTTTTGTAATCCAGCTTTGATATTTTCTGGCTGAGCTGACCTTGGAATAATTATTTAGCATTCTTAAGGATCAGTCCCTCTCTCTCTCTCTCTCTCTCTCTCTCTCTCTCTTTTCTTAGTTTCAGGTGTACAAAACAATGTAATAGTTAGACATTTCACCCCTCACAAAGTGATAAGCCCCATTTCCCAATCTATTGCTCCTCTGACATCATATATATCTATTACAATTCCATTGACTCTATTCCCTATGCTGTACTCCATATCCCATGATAAAAAGACACATAATTATAATTGACATACAATATTATTCAGCTTCAGTTGTACAGCACAGTGATCAAGCATCTACACAGTCCATGAAGTGGTCTCCCTAACAAGACATGTGCCCATCTGACACCCTATAAAATCTTTACAACATTATTGATTATATTCCTCAAACTGTCTTTCATATCACTGTGGCAATATTATAGTTACCAATTTGTGCTTTCTAATCCTCTCCCCTTCTCCCTCATCCCCACCCCTCTCCTATCAAGCAACCATCAGTTTTTTCTCTATATCTCTCGTACTATTTCTGTTTACTGTCTCATTTATTCAGTTCTTTAGATTCCATGTGTAAGTGACATCATATGGTATTTGTCTTTCTCAGTCTGTGATCAGTCTCTTTTACATCTGAAAAATGGGGATAATGTCTCATAGTATTATGTAAGGATTAGTATTATGTAAGGATTAAGTGAAGTGATATGTAAATGGCCTTGTAGAAGCTTCTGAGAGATCCTGAGATGGGGTTATAAAGGATCTACATTTTCAGGGTTATAAAAACTGCTTGTGTCAATATTGGGTTACGATATTAGTTTCTCTCATTTCAGAGAAAGACCTTGGAGATCACTTGCAGACAACTCACTACCTCTGTGACCTTGGGCTTGTCCCTTATCTTTCCATGTCTCAGTTTCCTCATCTCTAAAATGGGGGGAAAGATGAATAGCTACTTCATAGGGCTTTGATGAGAGTTCAATGGAGTACTCAGGTCAATATTTTATATATTGATGGATTATGAAAAATGAAATGGAAAGTATAACATTGCAATCAGAAATTAGGCAGATAGCTGAGAGAAAGCAAATGCTTCTGTGATTTCTCCATCAGTATTTACTGAACGGTCATTTGCAATTGGCAACTAGTTGGAGTCGCCATCCTGGTCAGTTGAGTCTAGTTGGTCTAGACAGTGGGTGTCCTCACCTCCAGCCCCTGTTACGTGGCTATCTTTATTGAACCATCTTCTCTGCACAGTTGCCATGAGATGGCACTATGGGGATATGGATGGTCAAGTTTGCTTTTCTCCCACTTATTGCTGTTCTTTCAGGCTGAAAGCAAACTGGAATAGTTTTTATTTAATTTTATTTTTTAAAGTTTTGTGCTTTTTAAATATTCAAGAACTTCAATGATAAGAATATGTATAAGGGAAAATGACATGCATATGAAGTTTAAGATACATTTTTCATAGTTTGAAGGGCTTTTAAATGATTAGAAAATTGAGACTTAAAGGAGAAATTTTTTTAAATTTCTCTTATTATTCATCAATTTAGAGCTAACCTTGCAAATACATTTTGGATGCTAAGATATAGAGTAAATAAGTTGATTGGGGAACTCAGTGACCTTCATGATATAAATTATTCATGCCATTATAGGTAGCATATATTCCTTGCTATATATATATATATATCACAGTTGCAGCATTTTTACATTTATGTTATACAGAGGAGTGAAATCTAATTGTTTTTTTGTTTCCTCTCATTTTGTCTGTTGTTAACTCTTTTGTGGCTTTTCAAATAATGGATATAAGAATGACTCTCATTGTCTTCCAAGCAATAATTTGTGAATTTCAGGCATTTGGAGGAAAGAGGCAATATAGTTTAGTGGAGACAAACCTGTGTTCAAATTCTTTCCTGCTCTTTCCATCCAGTCAGCAGACATTCTCATTTTACTTATGTATATAAACCATGCAGCGTGACAAATGGTGGAAGCTTCATCAAATCTGGTTTCCCATCCTCTGTCCTCAAGCTTCTTGGGAAAAGGGACGTAATGAGGCATAGGGTTATGGGTAACACAGACCCTAAAAATGTATGGGTGCTTTTGGAGTAGGATTGCTGTGGCAATGGAGATGCTTTTGTTCACTCTCTAAGATCTGTATTTCAGATTATTTTTCTGATCAAAGTAAAATTTTTAAGAAAGGAAGAGCTGGAAGTTAAGAATTTTAACATTATTTCTAGATGAAGTTATATTTACAGTCATTGAGATACAGAAAAAGGGTTGAAAGACTTTCATTGTAGAAGTTGAACACTTTGTTCCTGTAGTGGGTGTCAGAGCCTGTAATGCCCATGAATTAAAGCATTTTATTAATCCTGTGGGGTAAACAATACCAGTCTTGGGTTTCTACTGGCACTATTCTTGTTAGTGATGGCCAGGAGATATTGTGACTACAGGTATCTAGTAGGCTCCCCAGTCCACACTGCCCAGGCATCTTCCACTGAGTGGTGGGTCGTGGTTTAAGTAAACATGAAAGGAACCTTAAAGACATTGGGTCCCTTTGCAAAGTCAGCACAGGGCTCTGGACCAGCCGGGAAGCCTCAAAGGAGACCAGTACTCACAGCAGCCTGTTCAGATAATTTTAATGTGTGTGTCGTTTTTATTATTTTTTTTTGCAGTTAAAATCCAAAGATTGATGCAAAATTCAAAATATTTATATATAAATTCTTGGCTAATCATTCCAGCTCACTTCCGGTCTCACTGGAACTCCTAATTTCTTTTAAACCTCTTTCTGGCTTCCTACCTATAGCCATTTGGAGTGTAGCAAATATGCTTTTGTTCCTCCTTCTCTTCAGTTTGCACTTCGATGATTCGAATGTTTTTAGATATGATGGGTATATGTCTCCCACTAATGAGAATGGACAGAGTTGTCTCCTATACCCTGATGATTTCCTGTCATAGAAGTGGCCTCAGTAGAGAGCTAGTCCTGCTAGATTATTACCTTATTAATAATAATAATAGCAGCTTAGGATAAACTACCCTAAAACAAAAGTAGTCATTTGTATCCAAAGCTCTCTAACATTGCAGTGACTTAAATCCATCATTATGCAGAAGGCCAGTTCATGTGCTTCCCAAGGGTAGTTTTCAACTACATTTGTTTTGTAGTGCTCATTAGGAAGTTATATTGTTTTATGGGGGTGATATTTAGATTTTTTTCAGCTACCTCAACAGAATTAATGGCAATGTATCATCTGAAAAATGTCCAGATTAAAGTCTTTGTATCAAATCTATATTGTAAAAAATTCATCACGTGTGTGTGTGTGTGTGTGTGTGTGTGTGTGAGAGAGAGAGAGAGAGAGAGAGAGAGAGAGAGAGAGAGAGAGAATATGTGTCTGGAGAAAATTTTTTGTTGGTTTCTGAGGAAAATAATGGCCTGGCTTTAGTCCATCTTTCAGCAAAAGTGGAATGACTATCCATTGAGATAAAAGACTTAGACAGACTTCAAAATATGATAAAAATTCCAAAGCATTCATTGTTGTGTTGCTTCTTAAAGCATGTGAATTTGACATTAGCAACATGAAACGTCCCATGTCTAAAGTGTGTGTGTGTGTGTGTACAAAGATGTCTTGCATAAGGGGGCACAGATCACATTGTAGACAGAGGCTAACTTACATGGGAGCTTGTGGTGGGAGCTGAGGTTCCAGGGTTTCTAGCTGGAAGGGAGAGCCCCTTCCTACATAAACCCACCATGGCCCCACAGCCTTGTACATGCAGCAGAGCGCGCACCCACAGGTAAACACGTATGTCGTGGCTGCACTCCATCTCCAACCACTCCCTGGGGTCTCCTGAGGTGCTTCTCTATCTCCCTCACAGCTCCAACTCTGAATGTGACACCGTGTCCTCACCTGGAGAGTAGGCAGGAGGGAGCAGAGGATACTTTCTGATGGTGACAGGTGTGTCTCCTCACATGTGCAAAGAGGACAGAGTGGCCCCATGTGTGCACACAGGCTGTGCTGCTGTCCAGTGGGGTCTGGGAATGGTCTCATGGCCAGAAAAATTCAGGTTGTGTAATAATAGACTAACTTAAAAACGTTTTACTTGAGGAGGGGTTATCTTTTTCTGATACACACAGAAATACGGTATGAGCTAGCAATAGCCTTAGAATAAGCTAAAATTAATATCCTTGGTGCCCAACCTTGAGCAAAAGCACAGTTGTGGTAAATCATACTCTTGAATGCCTACAACATGGAAATGTGGCCAGTTCAGTGCTCTAGGCCAGATGGTTTTGAGTTGTGTCCAGTAAGGTCCCAAGGTTTTTATGAAATATTCTAACAGTCCCTTGGGGACAAAGAGTCGAGCAGGAGAGCCCTATTTTATTTCAGCAGGAGCCCTTCACTTGTATGCTTCTTGATATTGGTATGCAATACAGAAGTTTGAAGAAAAGCTTTTGGTTGCTTATCCAACTATTCTCTTCATCCCTGCATCAAGGCATGTCCTCCGAGAGCTGTATACTTGAACTTCATTGCTTGACTCCTCATAGAATCAGTTTTACTGATTTGTACTTTGTCTCTGTAACTGTGGAGTGTTCTAGGAGTGCCCTGAGACTACACCATAGACACCTTGCCCTTGTCTCTTTTATTGGTGAACATCATCTCTATTTATGAGGACTCTTGGGGTAAATTCCATCAGTGCTTTTGAGTAGGCTCATAGCTTCTTCAAAAGCAATAATAATAATAAAAAGAATAGGTAATTTTTTCCTACGTACTTGGAGGCTATGGTAGCTACTTCATTTCTCTGGTCACTAGGAAGCGCACAGTCAGATATTTAGAGGTAATAACTTCTACCCTTGATATCTTTTTATGGTTCAATCATTTTATCCCTTTCTCCCAATGCGTCTTGATGTATTTTGCTAACACATATATTGTGGCAAGTTATTTCAGGTCTCCTGAACTCCAGGTAGAATTTTCTTTTTATCTTTTGGAAAACTCTACCTGGATATGCTGTAGGCACATCAGACTTAATATTTTCTAAGGGGAATTCTTGTTGTCTTCCTTTTAAAATGTGCTTCTCTTCCTGTTTCTTTGGTAAAAGGATCCCATGAGTCCAGTCATCTAAGCTTGCCATCTTGCTTTCCTTTTTATCTTCTCTTTCTTACATCCCATCCAAATCCTTTTAATCCAGCCTCAGCCCTACCTGTCAAATCTCTCCTGATTCATCAATACCTTCCTGGACTAGTTCACTAGATTCCTAACTGGCCTCAATTTCTCTGATAACACCCGCCACTAATCCGTTATGCACACTGATATCAGTTATTTAAAAGTCATTTGCTCTCCTATAATTCTTATTGCTATTTACAGAATGAAGCCCAAATCCCTCACATAACATTCAAGGCTCTTTATAATTTGCTCCCCAGCCATTCTGAGTCTCATCTCCGTCCATTCCTCCCTCCACTTTTGTGCCTTTCACAGCATCCCCTGGACCACTAGCAGCCTCAACCACAAAATTCATTTCAGCACCTAGTACTCTGGGCCTGAAAGGTGCTTCCTGCTCCTTGAAGCTGTTATGTTTCCCTAAACGTCTTCTCCAATATTCTTTTGTATCACATTTCTCTCCCTCTTTCTCATTGCAGAATTCATGGCCACCTCCTCAATCTTTCCATCTCACTTTCTTAATACTACTGTTAGAGCATTCCTTGCCGTATTTTGGACTTTGTTGTGTATGTGTATCTTTCTCCCCAAATCGTGAGCTCCTCAAGGAGTTTGGTTGAATAGAAGGTGGGAATATGCTAGGTATCTGCCAACCCTGCTTTTAAAAATCACAGTAAACTGAGTGAGGGACTATGGAGTTTCTAGAACTGATAATGCCTTCAATGGGTAAGGATTGAAAACATGGCTAATTCACTGCTGACCTGAAAATGTTAATATATGTACTTTCTTTATGGTAATGGAAACTTTGTAATGCCCTCATGATAAAGGTTCTAGTGATCCAGGTAAGGTTTTATAATTTCTGTACAGAAGAATCTTATCTGACTTGCTTTTTTCTTTTTTCTTTTAGGAATAGGCAAGTCAAGAGGCTGAAAACCTGAAGAATGTTTCCAAGGGGTAATCTGGTTGTCACTCACTGGGTATGGAGGGACATGAGGAAGCTATTTCTATTCCTTTCTCTCTTGCTGTCCCATGCAGCTCATTTGGAAGGCAAAAAGGATAATCAATTCATCTGGAAACCAGGTAGGAATGTCCTGGCTGTTCCTTTGTCCCATTCTCATTAATGAGAAGAAAATTCTTTCCATCCTTGTTCTTTTTTGTGGAACAGGGAGGGACATCTAGAGAGGAAAAATACTCTTCTTCATGATAATAAAGCTTACATTTGATTTTCATTCCTGCATAATTGTCACCTCCATCCGTGATGCTTGTTATCTTTCTGAATTTTCACATTGTTGTCAATTAAAGTTATGATTTCCATAGTTACATCTGCTTCTCCTTTGTCAAATATATCACCACCATGCAGTACATTTGTAGCAAAAATGACATCTGAGTTTAGCTGATATCTTCAGCTACAAATGCTCTGGACTAGTTCTATAGTTTCTTCCTTTTAGGGTACAAACCAGTTAGCTATTTACTATTGAATACTTTCTAGTACAGAACCTGAATATCTAGGTTTGAGAGCATGAAAAATTATCCTAACAACTTTGTTCATTAATTGTGATTATAGAGTCATCTTAATGTGTTTTGAGGTCCTTAGCTACCCTGTACATAACTATATGAATAAGTTGAATTGAGGTTTGGAGGCTTGCATATAACTTATGTCCTTCTCTAAATACTTTCTTAATTTGGCTGTGGAAAAGATCTGTTCAATTTAATTTTAAACGCTAATAATTTATTAACTTAAATTATGAACCCCAGACATCTTGGCTGTTTGTAGCACTGATGTTTTTCATTGCTCTAGATTTTAATTTTCTTAACGTTTTACAATCAGATCATTTAACATATTTATTACTGTTTCAAGAGTCCATTCTTGCAAAAACAGATAACTTATATGCTTAATATCTTGGAACTGGAAAATGTGATGTTGTAGAAGATGTACGGTCCTCAAAGAGTTTTCATTTTAGTCTCATCATCTGTGAATTAAATAGACTGCAAATGTATTGTGTCACCATGAAAGTATGTATAAAAGAGATATTTGTAGTATTTAAATGACTTTGCAAAAATGAAAGTAAATTATGCTTTAAAGTATATTAAGTAAAACCCAGCACCATTAGAGATACAGTCTGGAGGAAATTTAATTACATTAAAGCCCCTATAAATTAATTTAATTGTGGGCTTTAATACCACATTAGTGATTTGCATTTTTTAACTCATGGCAGTCTTAGGAAGCTTTGGAAATAGTTCTAAAAGTCAATATTGCATTTCTGTGAATGGAGCTATTTTGTTTCAATCACAAAAGACTAAATCTAAATAAGCACATTTATATGACTGTATTCCTGTCTAAAGTTCTCAAAAAAAAGTGCAATTAAAATGGAAAGTAGCAAATCTGAAATACGAATGAGGTATGTTAAGAAAATGGGCTTATTTTGAAGCAAATTTTAAAAATAGATCTGCTTTTCTACAAGTAGGTCAATGGAGCAAGATGGTACAGACCCACTCACTCTACAGTGGATAAATACTTTGATAACTGTTAACCTTAAGTTTCAGAGCAAGAGTCCTTCCCATCAGACACATCAGACACATTGTGTTATTCAAAATCTGTGTCATCACTCACATTTTCCCTGATATTTATTACTTCTTTCTCTCTTTAATATGCCCTAGAAAAATGTAATAATATATACATTTTTCCGATGTGGTTTTACTTCTAAATTACAGATTCGTTACTTGTAGATGACCAGATATTTTTAAAGTAGAAAACATTTGAAAGATATAAAATTAAAAGCAAAAGTCTGGGCCATGTATTCCATTCTCCACTGTTATAAAGCCTTCAAAAATATTCCTCGCTCATGTAAGCACATTTCTATGCATGTTTGTGTGTATAAATCATATAACACACATATTATTATTACCGTTAATTAGGGTTCTGCCAAAAATAAATGGTATATGTATAGTGGGTAATTGAAAAGAGTTGAATAAAAGGACTATTCACAATAGTGAGAAATTGTGAGCAGGGTTTAAGAATAGCTACAAGGACTTGGGGAGTGCCCCTGAGCTAGTATTAATCTTTATGACTTCTAGGTCTGCAGGGGAAAGAAAGAAAGTTGTTTGTGGAATCTGGAGAGAAAACTTTGTAGAGAGGATGGCTGACAGATGCTGTGGCCTTTAGATGGATATAACCAAGCTATAGTCAAAGTAGGAAGGAGGCCAGAGGAATGAACAACCCCTGTCCTCACACCTCCTACCAGTACTCCCATTGGCTGAATCCAACCAGCAGCTACAAGGCAAAGGAGCCCATTGATGTGTCCATATGGACCAGCCTCCTGGGCAGGAAGGTGGAGAATGGTGGAGAATGTGGATCTCAAAATGATCAAATTCATACATACATATATGTGCATATATTCACACACTGCTTTGTACAGAGTCATGCTCTGTGTTCTTTCTTTGCAGTTTGCTTTTTATCATATAATGGTATCTTGCTGACTATTACATATTAGCGCACATTGATCAATTTTATTTTTTAATGGATGCATAGTATTCTTTTGTATTTTTATTCAGTAATTTATTTAACCAGTGCCATGTTGCTTTATCTTTCCTTTCCCTATTGCTTGGCATTTCAGAGGTTTTGGTATTATAAATAATACTGACATGAATGCAACATTATTTTAAAGGTAAACAAATCAATTTCAGGAGTCATATGTCCTAGAGCAATTCTGGGTCATCACCTTCAGAAACAAACTCAACATCTTCGAATTTGTTATGCATGAGTTTATTATACTTCATTTGGATTAAAAACAACAATAACAAAACCATACTGCAGTTGAAATTAGCTACGTTTTTTTGGAGTATGTTATAAAATCCAGCAAATCGGGTCCAATGAAACCTGGAATTTGAACAGATTTCCATGGAGACCCTGAGAAATATACTTTGTTTTAGAAACCTAGAAACCATTCTCTGGGTTTCGATTGTGGTGTCAACTACTTAAGCTCTTTGCTGATGTCTATTGTTTTCCCCCCTGAGTCTATAGATTAGATGTTAGTCAACCTCATCCAAATTAGAGGCATTTCTAAGTGAGTGCCTGCTTTGGATAAACAATGGATTGATGAATACTGAGGGAATGATATAATCTGTTGTTAAGGATATCTGATGAGGGGAGACACTGAAGAGCTGTAGGCTCATTGACCTGGCAAGGCTGTTGAATGCCAGTCATTATTGTGATGAGATCCTCTGATCTATATGTAGTGTCAGGCAATCTGTCATGCATGCCAAGAAAGAAGAAGCATGCTAACAAGAGTATCAGAT
Source organism: Hipposideros armiger (assembly GCF_001890085.2). Lineage (NCBI taxonomy): Eukaryota > Metazoa > Chordata > Mammalia > Chiroptera > Hipposideridae > Hipposideros > Hipposideros armiger. Next base: position 1,609,753 of record NW_017731695.1, read on the forward strand.
AAAGAATGAGTTGCTTGTTGTTTTTGGTAAATATAACTATTCATGTCTGCATAGAGAAAAACCATTCATGGCTTCTGAAGTCACAGTAAGTAGTGATCCCTTAAAAAATTCCTCAGTATTGGTTGTCAAAGGTTGGTTCATTCCACTAACACTTGTCGAGTCCTTACTATGTGCCAGGTCCTATTACAAGCACATGCGATAAACTGAGAATAAAACAGACAAATCCTTGGTCCTTATGAACAGGGTACTAAACACAATCAAGAGGCTAAATAGAGAGTATGTTAGATGGTGATATGTGCTTAGAAGAAAACATAAGGCAAGGAGGAGGGATATGCAATGGAAATTTTAAGTAGGTGAGCTATAGGGCGACTAACTATAGAGGAAGTGAATTTGAGTAGAGACTTGAAGGAGGTGAGAGAACCAGCCATGTGGATATTGTGGTGAAACATATTCCAGATGGAGGGAACAATGACAAAAGGCCCTGAGACAGGAGCAGGTGTGTCATGTTTGAGGACCAGAGGTCAGCATGTTGGAACAGAGTGAACACTGGGACAGTGATTGAGGATCTGGTCAGAGAAATATGGGGTCCAAATTAGGTATGTCCTCAGAGGTCAACATACAATTTTGGCTTTTATTCTGGGTGCGAGAGAAAGAGTTTGGAAAGTTTTGAGAGAGTGGTCATCTGATTTGATCTTCATTTTAGTGAGATCTTTCTTTCTTTCTTTCTTTCTTTCTTTCATTTATTGGGGTGACATTTGTTAGTAAAATTATATAGGTTTCAAGTTACATTTTCATAATACATCACCATATATTTGACCCCCTTTTCCCTCTTCTACCACCCACCTCCCCCCTTACACTCTGGTAACCATTAAACCATTGTCTGTGTGTATGAGTTTTTGTTTCTTTGTTTGTTTGTCATGTTCATTTGTTGCTTTGAGTTTTATGTCCTACATATGAGTGAAGTCGTATGGTTCTTAACTTTTTCTGTCTGACTTATTTCACTTAGCACGATAATCTCAAGATCCATCCATGTTGTTGTAAACAGCAGTGTTTCATCTTTTCTTATGGCCAAGTAATATTCCATTGTGTATATATATCACATCTTCTTTATCCAGTCATCTATCAAAGGACACTTTGGTTGTTTCCATGTCTTGACCACCATGAATACTGCTGCAATGAATGTCGGGGTACATATCTTTATGGATAAATATTTTCATATTTTGGGGGGTATATACCTGGGCTAGGGATTGCTGGGTCATATAGTAATTCTATTCTTACTCTTTTGTGGCACCTCCATACTGTTTCCCATAGTGGCTGTTCCAATTTACATTCTACCAGCAGTATAAGAGGGTTCCTTTTTCTCCACCGCTTCTTTAACAGTGGTTATTATTTGTCTTGTTGATGATGGCCATTCTAACTGGTGTGAGCTGATACCTCATTGTGGTTTTGATTTGCATTTCTCTGATAGCTAGTGAAGTTGAGCATTTTTTCATACATCTGTTGGCCATTTGTATGTCTTCTTGAGAGAAGTGTCTTTTTCAGATCCTCTGTCCATTTCTTAATTGGATTGCTTTTTTGTTGCTGTTGAATTGTATTAGTTCTTTCTTTATTTTGGATATTAGCCCCTCATCTTCTCCTATTTGGTTGGTTGCCTCTTTGTCTTGTTGATGGTTTCTTTAGCTGGGCAGAAGCTTTTTAGTTTTATATAGTCCCATTTGTTTATTTTAGCTTTTATTTCCCTTCCCTTTGAGGTCAAATTCATAAAATCCTTTCTGAACCCAAGGTCCATAAGTTTAGTACCTATGCTTTCTTCTAAGCAGTTTATTGTTTCACGTCTTATGTTTAGGTCTTTGATCCATTTTGGTACATGATGACAGATAGCAGTCTAGTTTCATTCTTTTGCACACGGCTTTCCAATTTTTGCCAGCACCATTTATCAAAGAGGCTTTCTTTTATCTATTGTGTGTTTTCAGCTCCTTTGTCAAAAATTATCTGCCCATATATGTGTGGCTTATTTCTGGGTTTTCAGTTCTGTTGCATTGGTCTATGTGTCTGTTTTTCTGCCAGTACCATGCTGTTTTGATTATTGTCACTTCATAGTACAGGCTGAAGTCAGGGAGTCTGATACCTCCAGCCTCGTTCTTTTTTCTTAGGATTGCTTTGTTTATTAGGGGTCTTTTGTGATTCCATACAAATCATGTGACTTTTTTGTTCTATTTCTTGAAAAAGTGCCACTGGGATTCTGATGGGGATTGCACTAGATTTGTATATTGCTTTGGGTAACATGGCCATTTTTATTATGCTGATTCTTCCAATCCATGAACATGAAATACCTTTCCATGTCTTTGTGTCTTCTTCAATTTCTTTTAATAATGTCTGATAGTTTTTAGTATACAGGTTCTTCATATCGTTTATTAAGTTTATTCCTAGGTATTTTATTCTTTTTGTTGCAATTGCAAAAGGAATTGTTATTTTTTCATTTATTTTTCTGAAATTTTGTTGTTATTATATAGGAATGCAGTGGGTTTTTGTACATTAATTTTGTAGCCAACAACTTTACTGTATTTGTTTATTGTTTGTAATAAGTATTTTTTTTGTGTGTGTGTATGTGTGTGTGTTTTGTGGAGTCTTTAGGGTTTTCTATATAAAGAATCATGTCATCTGCAAAAAGTGACAATTTAACCTGTTTATTCGCTATTGGATGCCTTTATTTCTTTCTCTTGCCTGATTGCTCTGGCCAGGACTTCCAATACTATGTTGAATAACACTGGTAACAGGGGGCATTTCCCTGTCTTATTCCTGATCTTAGAGGAAAAGCTTTCAGTGTTTCACCATTAAGTATGATAAGACAAACCCTCAGCTAATATTATACTTAAAGGTTAATGAGATTTTAATTGTGGCCTGTCAGTTGAGAATAGTGGAAGCTGGGAGACCAGTTAGTAGGCTACTGCAGAAATAAAGAGGAGTGATAATAGCTTGAACCAAGGTCATGGCTGTGAAGATAGTAAGAAGGGGTTGATATTTTGGATATATTTAAGGCTGTGGTTTTTAACATGGGGTGATTTTGTCCTGTAGAGAACATTTGGCAATATCTGGAGGTATTTCTGAATGTCACAACTGGGGTGTGCTATTGAAATCTGTGAGTAGAAGCCAAAAATGCTGCTAAACATACTATGCACAGGACAGCTCCTCACAACAAAGAGTTATCAGGCCCCCAAATGTGAATAGTGACCAGATTGAGAAACCCTCATTTAAGGTAAAGCATCATGATTTACTGATGTGTGGGGAAGGAAGGAGAGATAGAAGGGTGAGCCGAGCCTTTTCCCTGAGCTACTCAAAAAATGGAGTTGTCATTTTATATGAGACGACTGTGAAAGAGCTGGTTTGGAGGGACTATTAGGAGCTTGTTATTGGACATGTTAATGTTTTGAGCCCGTTAGAAATTCATGCGGAGATGTTGACCAGGAAGTTGGATATGTGAGTCTAAATTCAGGAGAAAGGTCTTTGCTAGAGAACTAAATTTGGAAGTCACTAGCAAAGATGTAGAATTTAAATATGTAACCTTAGAAATGCAGCAGTGGCCTTGAAATTTGTGATTCTGTGTATGTAGAGGATAAGTTTCTAATGTACTTCCTTTGGGCCAAATGACATTTAAAAAATTATTGTGGTAAAATACACATATAAGCTTTACCATTTTAACCATTTTAAAATGGTTACAATCCATTGACATTTAGTATATTCACAGTGTGGTGGAAACATCACCGCTATCTAGTTCTAGAACATTTTCATCACCCTAAATTACATTTGCAAATGAGATTATAAAAGAGACTGAAAAACAAATTTTGCTTTGAATAATAAAGTCTGAAAGAAAAACAAATTTATATTTATCTCTTTGTGAGAGGTTCTTTTAATAGTCTTAAGTCATACTAAGAGATATACTTGAAAATATACTAGAGTATGCGAAAGTATACTGAGCATACTAGAAAGATGTAGAGCCTTGTATACAGTCAGACCCACATTCAAATCCTGTCCCTAAAGAGGAGAAAATTTTTTAACCTCGCTAAGGTCTATTTATCCATTTGCAAATGAGGATAATAAACACTTCACCAGGAGTTGTTTTGAAAATTAAGTAAAATAATATATTGAAATATTTAGTGTATAGTGGCTGCACAATAAATGCTAGTTATTATTTCTGTCATTATATAATAATTTGATGTTTGAAATATTCTTGCTTTTATGTTATACAACTTTTGCATACTTTTTTTTTCTTAGACACAAAAAGAGATCAATTTGACAGCTGTATTGGCTTTATTAATAAATGGTCATAAGTAATTTGACTGTCTTTTTAGGTCTAAAACTTTATTTCTATATGACAGACTCTTAAAAAATTTTAATTCCATTAGCTCCTTCACCATGTATAAAAAGGGTGAGAATAATGACCTATGTTCTAAGAACTAAATAGATAAGTTGGAATTAATCTTTTTTGAAGAAAAAAGACTGTGAAAAAGACATTAAATTAAGAAAAAAGGATCTTACATAGGTTAATGTTTAATTATAGTTTAAATTATAATGTTTTAATTGTTGAAAGTACTTTGAGGAAAAGTTTATATATTAAATACATGTATATCTTAAGTTTAGGAATCTTAGAGAAAATAAAATGTTCTTAGGAGAGAAGTAATTTTTTGAATATGTGCTAGAAGTCCATGAAATATTTCTACTGGGAATTTTATTAAATTGAAATCAATTTAATTATTTCTATGGATATTAATTTATCTTAGAGGCCTGTGTATAATAAACTCTCAGTGGTGTTATTTCTGTGATATCTAAAAGAATAGGCGTATATGGCATGGGATTTACTGCTAAAAATTCTAATTATTTTTTTCTTAGAGTTCACAAGTACCAATTTTATAATGCCCCAATAAGTCATAAAAAGCCTGTATTACCTAAATAATACACGTAAAATGAATTACTCTCCTTTTCCCCCCAAATAATACTATAATGTAGGTTTCCTGAGGGCAGATACATTTTCTGATTTTATTCACTGATATATTTCATGTACCTAGAACATAACTGTTACATTAAATTTCCCCAGCACATTAAATACTGGTAGAATATGAGGCACTTGTGTGTGTGTGTGTGTGTGTGTGTGTGTGTGTGTGTGTATTGAGGAGGGTTGAGAAGTGATGAGACTGAAGAAAAAGAAAGTATGATCCCTGTTATTCTAAAACTTGAAATAAATATTCAGGAGAGACTATAAGATGAATGAAAACCAAAGTCAAATTTATAAATCAGAAAATATGAAAATAAATCATCCATATTTCCTTACTGCTTGGTTCCAGCACCGTTTCTGATCTTCTCTGGGAAAGACGTTGAACATTTTCTTTATAGAAAAGTATAGGTACACAGAGTTAGAAATTTATTACTCCTGTTGTTATGATGAGATATTGTAGTTGCACGTCACCTCCCAGTTTGTTTCCACAGAAACAGCCAGTTTCAGTTCTTTTTACTGTTTATTCTGATGTGCATCTCCATATTTCTAAGTAATATGCTCATTATTGATATTTCTTGATTTATAAGCATTGGATATTTCTTATTTTGTTGTGTTAACTGAGGATTTATCTCTCATCTCCCTACCACTTACCTTTTTTTTCCTGCCTCTTCAAAGATAGTTGTATCAAAATATTTAAGTCAAAGAGCAGTGCTTGTATTATTATATCTATGTAGATATTGTTTTGGCTGAGCCAAACAGGGTATTATGCTTCTGCATCCTTTTTTTTTTCAGCTTTTTGTTTTACCCAGAAATAAAAATTTGCTTCATCTTTTATTTTGCTTCGCCTTTTTTGAGCCCATTGCTGCTTTTCCCCTGATGCTCCATGCTGATTTATAATTTTTTTTGAAATACTCAAACACTGTTCCAAACACTGTATCATATTTTTTCTTTGGGAGATCTTTCCACAGCCCTTGTCACCTTGATTCAATCTGGACTTCTGCACAGTTCTCATCTTGGAAACCTCTCTTCATTTTTTCTTCCTGAACCTTATTGCTTTTATTTTTTAAATTGCTAAACTTATCTTCTTGGTCTACTAAAATAGGGTACATTGGAAACAATTTTTCACATCTGGAAGGGTTTTTGTGCTTGTCATATATTTGACTGATAAACTTGGGTGTGGAGTTCAAGTTACAAAGCACCCTTCCTTCAGAATTTTGAAGGTTTTGCTCTACTCTATTTCAGATTCCAGTGTTGTTACTAAAAAGTTTTACATTATTCTGATCTCATCTCTCTGTACATTCTTTGTTTGTTTTCCTGTTTCTGGACTCTTCTTTTTATCCATGAAGTTCTGAAATTTTGTGATTATATACTTTGTGGTGAAGCCTTTCTCCTTTATTGTGCTGGATATTAGGAGGATATTTCAATCAATATGCACATGTCCTACAGTTCTGAGATTGACTTTTTCTGATTTCCTACTTCTATTGTCTCTGTTTCTTCTGAAATTCCTTAGACAGATGTTTCACCTCTCTAACTGATCTTCAGTTTTTAGATAGTTCCATGTTTTTCTTTTGTTTATATTTTTATTCTGATTTCTAAAATTTTTATTATCCTTCATCTTCAAACCCTTCCAGTTTGTTTGCTCTGCTCGAGAATGTCCTCTGAGGAGTTGCATTTTGCTGTCTGTTTTCCTGCAGAGATTGAGGGAGAGAAGAGGAAGGGATCTAAGGGGTTAATGAATTCCATTTATAGACTTTTAATTATTCCCCATTTCAAGCCACAAGCCTTACTCCTCCCTAGTGTCTCCAGGTCCCGAGCCTTCTCAGAGTTCTGCAAGTATAAATGGGCTTTTTCTGTTGCCGTTACCATGTTCTTCTAATCTACAGCTTTCTTTATATTGTCAAGTTGCTGACTGCTCCTCTGTCTGCTCTCCATGTTCCAGAATTTACTATTATCTGTTCTCTACCTCTAGCTCTGTGTCCTTGATCCTTACTAAGTTGTATCTTTTAATGCCTTTACTGTCATTTTAATGAGGCATTAAGGAGGAGTAAAAATACATACATGTGTCATGTTCCCCAAGTTAATGGGAAGTCTCACTTTTCTGTCACTTCTACTACAGGCTATTCTGGAATAGAAAGGATGTTGAAATATGTTAATTTTGTGGTGATTGACTCAGTTATTCTCTTTGAGAATGTGCTACAAAACCTGTCTATAATAAAATTAAGTGGTAACCAAACTTTGGCCAGGATAAAATTCAAAAAATCAAATTCAAATGTTCATTATTTCACTATGATTTGGGTCAGATTGGGTTATTGGATTGGTGATTGATAAGAAAATGATTTCTCCCTGGTGGTCAGAATATCAGGAGAAATTCCTTTATGACCACCTGGAAATATCTCCTTTCAATTTTATGTTTTTATGGCAGAATTTTGATATGAACCTTAAGTTTGAATTATTCTTAACTAGGAAAGTATAGAATTCCATGCAAAGAAATACAAAAGTCAAAGAGGAATACAAGTCAGACCCATCAAAATCAGATTGAAATAAGAATTAAAGACAATATTATGAATTCATTGATCAAACAAAAGCTTACTTTTAAATGTCTTCACAATCATGCCATGCCTTTAGGTATATAGTGCAATCTTGATTGTAACCAAAAATAGAAAAAAAAATCCAATTTTTGTTGTGTATTGATTATGGATTCACTCAATTCATGTAATTATTTTGATATTTCAACAAAATTCTGCAATTTCAGCCACAGATGATATCTGTACTATAGACATTAGTGCCACAGGTAATATCTGATACTCAATCAGAGAAATGTTTCAAAAGGTGTACTTTTGGGCCAGCCGTGTGGCTCAGTTGGTTAAGAGCTTGCCCAAGAGTGCGAGTTCTGAGCAACAGGGTTGCCGGTTCGATTTCCACATGGGCCAGTGATGCTGCACCCCGAGCTGAGCTGCCACTGAGCTGCCAGCAGGTGTCAGGATGGCTCAGTTGGTGAGAGCACGTGCTCCTAATAACAACTCTACCAGGTTGAATGGTGGGCCATGTCCACCTGCAACTAAAGACTGCACCTTGAGCTGAGCTGCCGCTAGGGTGGCTCAGTGGATAGAGCGCACACTCTTAACAACGAGGCTGCTGGTATGACTCCTGCATGGGATGGTGGCTATGCCCACCCGCAACTAATTGAACACAGCACCTTGAGCTGAGTGGCGTGATTAGACTTGGAGCTGAGCTTGCTGTGCCTCCCACAACTAAGATTGAAGGACAACAACTTGGCTATTCTCCTTCCCCAATTGCCCAACACTGTTCCCCTCCCCCAATTTTCCAATAAAAGGTTTACTTTTAACCCCACTGATATTTACTACTTTCTTTGATACTGTGCACTGTTAAAGCTTATTTTCTTAGCAAAAATAGGAATATGAATTAACCATCTTATCCTTTTGTTTCTTTTTCTCTTTAGCGTTACTATGGTAACCAAACTGTGGTTAATGTAGGGAATCTGAAATACTATTACCCCCTTACATTGATCATTTTCACCCCAAAAGAGGAAAATAATACGCTATTGTGGAAATAGGTAGTTTTTTTATCTTTTCTTTTTTCTTTTCTCTCTATTTTTTTTAATTAGTTTTATCACCCAATGATGCATTTCATTCATGGATACACTTCACAATAAAAGTAATATAAGAGGGCCGGCCAAGTGGCACGTTGGTTAAGAGCTGGCTTCGGACGCCAGAGGGCCCCGGTTCAGATCCCACATATGAGGGCCAGTGACACTGCCCTCTACAGCTAAGATGCTGAACAACAGCTCAACCTGGAGCTGGGCTGCCGTGAGTTGCCCCTGCTGCAGTGGGTTGCCATGGGCTACCGTGTGTAGCCAGCAGCCAGCGTGAGCGGCCAGCAGCCAGCGAGAGTGGCCATCCAGAAACCGGTGACTGATCTGCCTCGCCCGGGAAGAGCGCAATGACGGTGCCAACTTGGGCCAGTGAAGCAACGTCCTCCACAACTATTCTGAAGAACAAAGACAGCAACTTGTCTGTTCCCTTTCTGCCAATTCCCCAGCGTTGTTCCCGTCCCCCAATTCTCCAATTAAAAAAAAAAAGTAATATAAGAAATGGTAAGTATAACATCCGGATATCGGTTTTTTTGTGTGTATATTTTTCCCCAGGGTAAATAATTTTTTAATTGATTGCAGCTGCTCAAAGTTTTTTTTTTTTTTTTGCTAAGTATACACACTATGTTGAAAAGAAGTGGCTGCATTTAAAATTTTTTTTAGAAATACATTTGGGGCCAATTACTTAGCTATATTTTGAGAGAGCCTATAAACAGTAAAGATGCTGACACTACATGCTAGACAGGGTGATGGAGTGGGTCAGAGCACGGACACCAAGTCAGATTGTCTGAGTGCTCAGTGAAGCTGTGTGTGACCTCAGCTTTATGCCTTTGCTTTCTCATCAATTAAATGGGAATACATGAAAACCTCTATGTAAAACATAGTTCGTATTCTATAGTACATCCTCAAAGTACATTTTCTGTACTCAAAGTAAATATTACATGATTAAAGTCATATTAAGTACTCCATTAATGCTATTTTTTTATTGTTATAAAATAGATGACACCTTAGGAGACTTAGTCCCTGTGCTTCCCTCCTTCTGACTAGTAGAATATCATTTAATTTGGATATATAAACTTGCATGTATAATAAATATCATTGCTCTGAAAAGGTCATTTGATATTATGTTTCTTCACTTTAAAGTTTATTATCTAAAATAAGTATTTTTAAAATTTCCATTTAATTGCTTCTCTCTAGTGGCATTTCTTCAAGCACCTTAGCTGCTTCAATATTGGACCTCTAATATTTTCCCCTGACATTTCCATTTATAATACTCGGTATTATTGTTTTCAAAGCAAGAGCTGTGGGATTCTATCCAAAGCAATTTCAAGGCAGAATGCAGTCTAAAAACTTTCATAAGTGTCAAAAATGTGTGGCCTGTTTGGCCAAACGTGGGTCTGAACTTAGATGGGTCCATATGATTGATGCCTCTCTTCTTCAGACCTGACATGAGAAAAAGCAAGGATGCAAGTGACACTTTTACAGTTGGTAATAAGTTCAAAAATATTATATTTTAATACTTTTATTTGTCTTATATTGTCCTCACAGCAGCCTGGGGTGTTGTAGGCAAGGTAAGGATCTCAATTCATCCTATAAAGGAAGAAACTGAGTTTGAATAGCATAGATATCAAGTGATGGAACCCAGGGCCCTATCACTACTTGAATTTTCATTATGCAAAGGTCTTTGGTTTTCCGCTTTAGAATCTTTGAATTTAGAACTGTTTATGATGTTGCCATTATCAGTAGAGAGGCTTATGAACCAAAAATGTTACCACCTTTTTTGTGTTTCTTCAGATTTCATGTTAATTGGTTATGATTTTAGTGGTTGATGAGCCAAATAAACAAATGTTTTATGCCAATGGAGGCTTTTCTTTACAGCATTCTGTGCTGTTCCATTAGTAATTATTAGCATGAAAGATTATTTTTAACAAAATTATTGAAGTGTGATTTATATACCAAAAGATTACCCATTTAAAATTTGTGTTTCAATTATGTTTACTACATTTACCAAGTTGTGCAACTATCACTGCTGTCTAGCTTTAGTTAATCCCCATTCTCACCCCAGCCCCAGCCAACGCATTTTTGCAACAAAAAACATAGACAAATATGTCATGACTTTTCCAACAACCCAATAGTTTCTGTCTCTATAGATTTGCCTTTTCTGGACATTTCATACAAATGGAATCATACATGATATGTGTGTGTGTGTGTGTGTGTGTGTGTGTGTGTGTGTGTATGTATGATGTGACTGGCTTCTTTCACTTAGCACAATGTTTTTGAACTTCACTTATATTATAGCATATGTCAGTATTTCATTCCTTTATATTGTTGAATAACATAGTATTCTATTTTATTGATATAGTATTTTTTTAAACCATTCACAAATTGATGGACATTTAAGTTGTTTCTACTTTTTTGGCTGCTGTGAATGTACATGTGTAAGTCTTGGCATGGACATATATTTTCATTTTTCTTCAGACTGGGATTGCTGGGTTGTATGGCAAATAGATGCTTAACTTTTTTAGAAATGGCAAACTATTTTTCAAAATGGCAATACCTTTTATATTCCCACAAGCAATATATGAGAATTCCTGTTTTCCATATTCTTGCTAAAAGTTGTTATTGACTATAGTTTTGGTTAAATTCATTTTAGTGGTTGTGGAATAGTATCTCATTGTGGTTTTGATTTGCATTTCACTAAAGACTAATGATGTCTTTTCATGAATTGATTAGCCATTTGCATATTTTCTTTGGTGAAATGTCTATTTAAATCCTTTTTGAATTTTTAAATTGGGTTTATCTTCATGTTATTGAATCTCAAGAGCTCTTTTAATGTTAAGGGTATAAGTCTTGCTGGACATGAGATTTGCAATTGTTTTCTTCCATTCTGTGGCTTGCCTTTTCAGTTTTAAATGTATCTTTGTAATATAAAACTTTTGAATTTTGAAGTCCAATTAATCCATTTTTTTCACTTATCAATTATACTTTTGGTCCTATAGCTAAGAAATCTTTGCCTTATTCGAGTTCTCAGAGATTTTGTCCTGTATTTTCTTCTAAAATTTTTATAGTTTTAGCTCTTACATTTAGGTCTGTGATACACTTTAAATTAGTTTTTTTGTATAGTGTGGGTAAAGGTCTAAATTTATTATTTTTGCATGTGGATATCCATGCTGTACCAGCATTATTTGTTGAAAGAACTATACTTTTCTCATTTAATTGCCTTGGCATCTTTGTGAAAATCAACTAACCATAAATATAAGGGTTTATTTATGGACTTTGAACTCTGTTCCATTGATTTATATGTCTGTCCTTGTGTCATTTCTACAGTGTCTTGATAATGAGGCTTATCTTGATAACTTTTTAATAAATTTTGAAATTGGGAAGTGAAAGACTTTCAACTTTGTTCTTTTAAAATATTGTTTTGCTATTCTGAGTCTTTTGAATATCCATTTCTGTTTCAGGATCAGACTGTCAATTTCTGCATGAAAGCCTGCTGGAATTTTGATAGGGATAATGCTGAATCTATAGATCAATTTAGAAAGAATTGCCAGCTTAACAATATTGAATCTTACAATCCAGAAACATAGAATATCTCTCTATTTCCTTTTTTCCCCCTAGTAATATTTTGTAATTTTCAGTGTGCAAGACTTTTATTAAATTTATTCATAAGTTTTATTCATTTTCAATGGAGTTATTCTCTTAATTGCATTTTAAGATTATTTAGTGGTAGTACAAATGTATACAATTGATTTTTTTATATAGATGTATCTTGGCATGATTGGTTAGTAAACTTACTATTCAGTGACTAAGCTACTTTCTGATTTAAAATTAACGATACTAGGGAGCCATGTAGAATTTTCTGGACTTTCTAGATATTAAATATAGGAGTAAAATTTGCTTGCAATAATTCCTGCCTGACAGAAGCTCATAGTGTGTTAAAACTCACTTGGGATGTAATAGTGGGGTACTGAGCCTTTTAATGATCACCACCCCTCTCATGTCCAGATGGCCTCTCTTAGTGGCTTATCCTGTCAAAGATCTTTTTTGCAGCAAACAAATCAATAGAACAAAATACCCTTTAAAGTACCAATGAACCATGTTAAGAAAAATACCCTCAGTTAAATAAATAGACTAGCAGAACCTGGTCAATGTCTTTTAGCTTATATTGTTGAGAATACCTCTCTTGAATGGAAAAGAGCTATTGTTATTCTGTTTCTTAAAACTGTTTAAAGATCAATTCTGAACTCTGTCTGGTGCTCTATAATTCTAACCTCTTGGGAGTTAAATGTCTTATTTTTGTTTTAATATTTATCAATGTTGTGTATTGTTATATACTTCAACTACTATTGATCAATCAACTATATAGCATAAAGATGTTTATTGCATTCTTAAATGTGATTTTAAAACTGTATTTTGACACTGTAATTTTTCTTCTGGGAACACATGTCCAGTGTTATTAGATAAGTCTATTGGGCAATGTATTTCAATTAACATAAATTGGTTTTGTATAAGAACATGCCTATAGTTTCCAATGAAGTACAGCTATATTTACTGTCTGGAAATAGTGGGAGGTTTTAAAAAAAATATAACAAGTAGTGAGAATCTCGTTCATTGCATTTCAGTGGATTTATGTTGCAGTTGTAAGTAGGGTTCCTAAAATTGCTGGTGAGGAAATAGGAGGATTATGAGTAACTAGACAGTCATGTTTTTGATACTTACCAGCGTTTATATTAAGTTCAGAGAATCGGGAGTATTGTAAATTGGTATTAAGATCCAATCACTGAATAATTTAAGCAAAGTACGGTATGCATTCTATAGTTGAGCATGTAGATAATATACTGGTAGGTACTTAGCTGGCAGCTTTGGTAGTGCTGCTGCTGGCTCATAGCATGTCTTCTATGGCTAGTCATGAAAAATCACTTTTCAATTTAGAACTTAATAAAAACTTTCCTGATCCGAACACTAAGCTCTACTCCCTGTGCGATTAGTGGTTTCATTTCTTTCCCAGCAGTTGGGTAATGATTATGGCTCCAGATGCAGTGAGAGTGATAAAGAGATTGATTAATTTCACTTGAAAGAGCATATGTTCAAAGAGAATCCATTAGGAACACCATGAATGAAGATCTGACATCTTTGCAGCCTAGAGGTGTACCCTTACTTGGTGTCCCATTGATGCTGAGAATAGGACCCCTACACCAGTGGGATTTCTACCCACAGGGTCTATACAATACTGAGTCTTGCACATAACCTAGTATATGTACATGTATGTGAGTATGTCTGTTCTTGCTGCTTTTCTGTCTTTGTAAGAAGCTACTTATGACAGTTAAAAAGTTTCCTTTGTCTCCTTTACCCCAGGGATGCCTTTGAGTTCTATGTTGTTATTGATCAATAGAACCAGGGTTGACTCTGAACCAGGGCTTAATTTAGAACCCTGCCCCCCCCACACACACACACAACACAATGTAAAATCTCTATATATTATAGTGGAGAATATATTGAGTATAAAAAAAGTGTGACCATAGAGAAAAAACTTTTATACATTTTATAAAAACCAAAAAAAGAATCTGTTTATTTAGTGCTTTATCAGCTTACATTTATTTGATACTTCATATTTCCAAGGACACTTTTTTATAATAAATATATTGGGTTGTCGGGAAAGTCATGACGTATTTTTGCATTGAAAAACGTAGAAAAATGCGTCATGACTTTCCCGACGACCCAATACCTTTTCTATACCACTCTTTCATTTTCATGCATTCTGTAACTTTTTAAATAAATACTTTTGACAGTTTAAAACGAATTGAAAGCTTACATTTTAAGAGAAAAATAAAACATCAAAAATGGTGGGCTAACATTTTGATGAAAGATAAGAATGAATGCACAGCTGTGATTTTAGCATGGACCTTGAACTTAATGAATTTCTGCATCTATAAATGAGTAGGTGTGTGTTCATGTCTAAACAAAACACATGCATCCCCCATTCTGGAAAGTGTCTATTATATACAAATCTCTATCGTAAGGCATGAGGTGAGGGAATTATATAAATTCCTGATGCTACTTAGAAAACTATCTAACTTTTACTCAGTGATTTTGTAAAACTGTAAAGTGTTCTCATTCCTTGGATTTTCTGCTTGTTTTAATAGAGAAGTTTGAATCTGAAATGCCTTAGATTTTTTTTCTTGCCTTTGTGCCTGAATGTTAAGATTCTATTCATGCAGCAAATAGTTCTAGGGCATTACTGTATGTCAGGTGCTGTGCTGTGAGAGTTATGAAGTGGAGCAAGACACAGCTCCTGTTTCAAGTAGGGAGCTGCCATTTACTGACCTCAACGAGTAGATCACGGCCCTCAAAGGCCCATCCTGAAAGAGCGCCAAGAAGAATTTCCCTCTAAGTTTTATTGATGCGAAACTTTGGGTGCTTTAAGGATATATCCTTTCCTTAGTGCTTCTCATTTTTTTTCAAGCTCTAGAATTTTATCTGAGAAAGCCCAAGTGCTTCCTGATCATGAAATTCTGATGTAGACAATAAGGTCGGCCAAGGGCAGTAACCGGAAAGGGGATGTTTGAGAATTTCATGGGTATTTAAACACTGCTCAGCACTTAGGTTAATTTTTTTTTTAATTGTTGGGGAAGTCACTGTAGCTCTTTTAAGTTCTGATATTTGGAAGACATTTATTAGGGTGACCTTTGACAATGAGAGATTGCCCCAAAGAGTTATAATTGTACCACCCAAGAAATAAACTGTTCTCACCAGGATTTACACAAATCAAGGATAATTAAAAAAAAAGTTTTTGGAAAACATTTTGCATTCAATATTAAAGCCAGTGATGCATTAAAAAATAGGCATTTCCATCTCTTATTCCATCTTTGTTAGACTTTCTGATTTGTTTGCCCTTGATTGATTTTGAAATAGATGAGCCAGCCTTCAGAGCAGAAGAATGATTTAATTATTACAGAACCCAAAGCCCAAAATCAGATTTGAAAGTATGTTGAAACAATGTTCAGAATGAATTAGTGAACAGATGTAGAGTATATGTCTCTGATATCTGATACTCATATGCTGACCTAAAAGTAATGCATTTCCCTTTAGGTCTTTAATTCTAAATATAAAAGGGTTGAATTTAGTGGTGCCTCTTAATTTGGGGATGAGTTCACATAAGTCTCACAGTGGAAATTCTGGGACTGAATAATAAATAGTCTAGAGCTTACACAATAGAGGCAAGGACAAATGCAGGACATACTGAATTTATTGGATGGTTAGGGACCACCTTTTAGGGTGATTAAAATAGCAGTCTGAACACCGATGTCGGTCCTAACACTGGAGATCAGCTAATGTACAATTTATTTTTTTAGTAGTTTCAAAGGCTACTGTGATTGTTTGAATCATTAGGAAATATGTATTTAAGACAATGTTTTCATAGAATTTTAGAGCTGGAAGCAACCTTGAAATAATTAAATCTAGCCTTCTCAATAACAGGTGAGGGCCAGGAAGACAGGTTGGAGCAACAGAGACAGAATTGGTACATGAGCACTCTGAGTCCATCTTGCTTTCCCCATTTCTGGTGCAGTTAACATTCTTCTTCTGCATGGGCCTATGATGGAAGGGACCAGAGCCTGGCTATAAGGGAGCAGACAGTGGACTTTAGTGATACACATTCCACTTCATATAGTCTAAATAGTGGGAGGTCATTAAAAATGGGAGTTAAAATCAGTGAATTCAGATGAGCGTTTTCAGGTAGGAGAAAAGGCAGATGAAAAAGTATAGCAGAAATATCCAGAATGACTTGCCAGATGGTTGGATTTCTCTTCCATTATTAGACAAAGGAGAAGCACCTGAGAGACTGGACCAGAGTTGGCAGCTCTGGAAATTGCCAAAGAGATGTAACCAGTTTAAAATATATACGTGGGAGAAAACTTCATTTTAAAATCAATGCGAAGAGTGACCAACAGTATAATTTAGTCCAGCATAGAGGCATTTCACAGTTGGATGAACTGCCATGTGGCTGAGCATTGTTCTTACCAGTGTGTGAGTTTGGGCTACTTGTGTATCCTCTCCATGTCTCAGCATTCTCCTTAGCACTCTAGCCTGCCCCTCATTTAGTTGGTAAACGCTTATGTAGCATTTATTATGGCCCCTACCGTATTCTGTAAAATAGAGTCATTGATATCTACTCCAGAAGGCTTTTTCAAAATATGAGATTGCGCATAAAGTACTAAAACACTTAGCACAATACCTGGTATATAGTAAATGCTCCATAGGAGGTAAAATTGAGCTGGTGTGGAACTGTTGGCATAGGAAAACCAAGATGGCACCTGGCTGAGGCTTCCTGCTCTGCTGCAGGGGTCATCTCTGGCTTGGCCAGGATACTAAGGGTGAGGCCGCTGCTGCTGAGGCAATGATGGTGCATCCCAGTTGAGGAGTCACAGTGAGTGGTCTGGAGACTTCTAGGAACCTTCAATGACTGGCTCTGGGATCTCACTGGGAGGTCACTTTGGAACAAATAAAATAATTTGGAAAAGGGAGTTAAAGAAAGCTGAGAGAAAGAAAAAAAAATTCTTGCTTCCAGCAAACGTATGTTCCATTTGATGTAATTTTTTTTCATTCGTCTGAAAACCTGTTCAGTGTAGTTGGTCTGGGGATTTCTCAGATTCATACAGTGCTGGAGCTGGTACTGCCTCCCATTTTTCAACTAAGAAAATTGAATCTGTGGGAGAAGTGACTCTTTGATTGACTCCTTGGCCTTCATCTTTACATTTATCCAGTGTGGTCCTCAAAGCAGCCATAGGATCTTTGTAGAGAAGTCTTATTTTCCAATTCCATGTGGGTTGCCTAAGACAGTGCAGGAAATCATTGGTAGAGGTGAAAGCAAAATTCAGCTTTCCAGATAAATGCCCAGAATTGCTGGGTCGTATGGTAGTTCCACTTATAATTTCTTGGGGAACCTCCATACTGTTCTCCATAGTGGCTGCACCAATTTACATTCCCAGCAACAGTGCACGAGGGTTCCCTTTTCTCCACATCCTCAACAACACTTGTTTGTTGATTTCTTGATAATAGCTATTCTAACAGGTATGAGACAATAACTCATTGTGGTTTTGATGTGCATTTCCCGATGATTAGTGGTATTGAGTATATTTCATGTGTCTGGCAGCCATCTATCTGTATGTCCTCTTTGGAGAAATGTCTATTCATGTTCTCTGCCCATTTTTTTAAATCAGATTGTTTCTGCGGGGGGGGGGGGGGGGAAGGAGGGGGTGCGCAGCCCACCATGCCATGTGGGAATCGAACCGGCAACCTTGTTGCTCAGAGCATACACTCTAACCAACTGAGCCACCCGGCCGCCCCAGATTGTTTGTTTTTTTGATGTTGAGCTATATGAGATATTTATATGTTTTTGGATATTAATCCCTATTGGGTATATAATTGCAAATGTCTTCTCCCATTCAGTAGGTTGCCTTTTTGTTTTATTGATGGTTTCCTTTGCAGTGTGAAAGCTTTTTAATTCTACGTAGTCCCATTTGTTTATTTTTGCTTTTGTAATCTTTGCCCTGGGAGACATATCTAAAAAAATATTGCAAAGACCAAAGTCAAAGAGTTTATTGCTTATTTTTCTCCTAGGAATTTTATAGTTTCAGGTGTTACATTTAAATCTCTAATTCATATTGAGTTTATTTTTGTATATGGTGTAAGAAAGTGGTATTTGAATGTTTGGTAAAAATCTAGACTTTTGTTTGCTGGGAGTTTTTTGATTACCAATACAATTTTGTTAGAAATCAATATGTTCAGATTTTCTGTTTCTTCCTGATCCATCTAGGAAGACTGTATGTCTGTAGGAATTATCCATTTCTTCCAGGTTGTCCAATATTTTGGTATATAATTGTTCCTAGTATTTTCTTGTACTTCTTTGTATTTCTGTGGTGTTGGTTGTCACTTGTCTTTCATTTCTGATTTAATTTGGGCCCTGTCTCCTTTTTTCTTGGTGGGTCTGGCTAAAGGTTTATGAATTTTGTTTATCTTTTCAAAGAACCAGCTCTTAACTTCATTGATCTTTTTCCTATTGCCTTTTCTAGACCCTATTTCATTTATTTCTGCTTTGATCTTGTTTCCTTCCTCCTACTCAATTTGGCCTTCATTTAGTCTTCTTTTTCTAGTTCCTTTAGGTGTAAGCTTAGATTGTTTATTTGAGATTTACACACGAATTCAAAAAGATATGCACCCCTATGTTCTTTGCTGCATTATGTACAGTAGCCAAGGTATAGAAGCAACCTAAGTGTCCATTGATAGGCAAATGGATAAAGATGTTGTTCATATATACAATGAAATATTACTCAGCCATAAAAAGGAATGAAATCTTGACATTTGGGACAACATGGATGGACCTCAAGGTTATTATGCTAAGTGACATAAGTCAGATAGACTAAGAAAAACACCATGATTTCACTTATATGTGGAATCTAAAAAAAAAAGTAAATGAACAAACAAAACAGAAGCAAACTCACAGATACAGAGAGCAAATTGATGGTTACCACTTGGGAGGGAGGTTGGGAGGATAGGTGAAAAAGAGGGATTAAGAAGAACAAATTGCCAGTTACAAAAATTGTCACAGGGATGTGACTACAACATAGGAAGTATAGTCACTAATATTGTGATAAATATGTATGGTGTCAGATGAATACTACACTTATCAGGATGATCACTTCATAAGGTATGTAAATCTCTCATCACTGTATTATATACCTGAAACTAGTAATACAATAATAATATAATATTGTATGTGAACTGTAATTGAAAACTAATTAAAAAAACAAAACAAAACAGCTTTCCAGATAAATGGTTAAGGGCCGTTATCATCATCCTATTTTTGTAGTGAAATTTTACAAAACTTACCTCTATCTTCATTTCTTCAATTGGTTGTCAGATATTTACAAGTTGTTTTCCGTGGTACTTACCATATTCTAAGCTCTAAGGATCCAATAGTGATTTCCTTTTCTCCACTATCAGGGAATTTGCCATCTAGCTGGTGATGTAGCACATAAATAGGCAATTGCAAAAAGAAAAGCTTATGGAGATGTATCAAAAGCATTATGGAATACAAAGATTATATGAGAAATATTGCTTTGAACAGTGAAAAACTGTTGTAATAGTTTGTATACCCAGTACCATGCTAAGTGCTTTGCATGAATTATATTGTTTATGTGTTAGATAGACCATTTTATTGGTCCTAAATTAATAGCTAGGTGTGTAGTCGTCCTCCCTAATCATGACAACACTTATTCTCTTTACCAATCTTTGTTAGAATGTTCTGGGATTAATACAATATAGTATATAAGGAATAATGTATCACTTTTGGTTCTTGGCAGATAAACCAATGATAACCAATTTGAGGTAAATTCATCATAACACTGAGACAAATTATCATTATGGATAATCTAAAATTGAGTGAGCATGTAGTCTTCTGCAAAGTCAGAAAAACAGTGAAAGTCAGATGGAAGAGGCCATTTGGGGCTAGCATTGAAGCCTCTTATTTTGTGGAGGAGAGGGAGTCATGTAGGTGGCTCTGAATGTTGAATACCAGCGGCAGGTACAGCTACCAGCAGAATCAAGCTGTAGAAGTTTACTAGCGTGGGCAGCCCTGGAAGTGTAAACTGAGATTCTCACTTAATTGCTGGTGGAATTAAGTGTCAAAATTCCAGCACATTTAACCTGGTCTTGCCCCACCTTCCTCCTCTGCTCTGCTTTTTGTGATGATCCCTTTCCTCATTTTCTTTCCATTTCTTAAAAGAGGTATTTAAAAATATTCTTGATTCCCTGTTTTATCCTACTTTTGTTGTTGTTTTTGGTGTGAATTTTCAGGGCAATCTGAGGTTGAGGGTGAACTCAGTATTCAGCTGCAGGCAGATACGTTATTAGAGTCTCCTAACTTTAAAATACCTAGTCTTCCAAAGTGTGTTCTGATCATTGGTTAGAAAGAAAACGAATGTGTATTTGTATATACTCATATATATATTGTGTGTGCGTGTGTGTGTGTGTGTGTGTAGAGTGAGAAGGAGAGGGAGGTGTGTGGGTAGCGAAAGTACTTGTACTTGTAGGGTGTTTTCTAGTACAAAAGGAGGGTTTATTTAGAGGGGGAGGTGGAGGTCACATAAAAGAAACCTAAGATATTTTGGGGTCGTCGTGCAGCCATTATGGAAAGTATGGCAGTTCCTCAAAAAACTAAAAATAGCACAACGATATGATCCAGCAATGTTACTGCTGGGTGTTTATCTAAAGGAACTGAAATCACTGGCTCAAAGAAATATCTGTATCCCCATGTTCATTGCAGTATCACTTACAGTAGCCAAGACATAGAAACAAGCTAAGTTTCTATCAACAGATGAATAAAGAAAATGTAACACACACACACACACACACACACACACACACACACATACACACACAATGGAATACTATTCAGCCATAAAAAGAAGGAAATCTTGACATTTGCAGTAACATAGATGGACCTGGAGGGCATTATGCTAAGTGAAATAAGTCAAACAGAGAATAACAGATACTGTATGATCTCACTTATATGTGGGGCTAAAAATATACTGAACTTTTCTAGGTAAAAAAATGTTAAAAAGATTGCCATATATATGTATTTTTTACCCTACAAAATTTTTACAACGTTATTGATTATATTCCCCAACCTGTCTTTCATATCTCTGGGTTTCCATATATTTTTATTAAAAATGGACAAAAAAGGAAGCATGGTGTAGAATTAAGCCATGTTCAAAGTTTATTCACTGAATCAGTTACAAGAGTTAAAAATATTAATTATTTTAAAAATCTTAAGTTAAAAGTTAAACTTTTCATTTTCAAGTCTGTATGAGTGGGTACCTTTCAATCCATTTGTTTATTCACCTATGCGTACATTGGATAAAAAAAAATGTTTGGTAACCAAGAGAAAAATATAAAACAAAACAAAAAAATGGTAAAATGATTAATAAGGACCATGGAATAACTGTAATTCATTTAATGTCTAAATAATTAAAACTGTTATTATCTTCATAACTTTTACACCTAGAAGTAAATGACAATTTAGGTTCATGAACTGTTTTATCAATTTACTATGGTATTGAAAATTTACTTTTTAAAAATATAAGAATGTTTATTTTGTTTAAGAGAAACTGAAGTAATAATTATGGCATCAAATACTGAAAAACTGTCTTTTTCTCCTTCTCCTAAAAACACAACTGCTGTATTTCACTGTCCTGCAAAGATTTCAGATTGGAAGGTTGTGTTTTTCCTTCTCAAGTTGAAAATAAATGTCACCAACATTAAGCAGCAGGATGTCTCCTTTGGTGCAATATTTTAGGTGATAGGGATGGCACTAATAGTAGAGGAAATTTGACACAGGTGGCTATATCAGATGAAAAAACATTAATCTGAAGTTTTTATATTTGCCTAAAAAATTAATATCTTACAGTTCTCAGACTTGAGTGATTCAGTTTTCATTTAATCTTTTCAGGGAATTAATTTGACAGCTTTGATTTAAACCACTTCATGTTTTTTAATAGTTTAAATTAAAAAAAAATTTTTTTGGTCGAGAAATGTTGAATATGGCTGCCAAAATTTGCTTTCGAGGCTCATTTAAAAAATCTCTAGAGCTACATAAGATACTGTGTCATGCACAAAATTAATTGTACATAAGAACAATCTTACAAAAGTTCCAACAAAATGTACTAGAAATAATAGCAACAATTATATTTATGTTCATCGACCAGTTATTACATCCCGATTGCTTACGCATGCTTCATTTCACTGACTCCTCAAAAATATCGTATGAGATTATTATCTCCATATTACATCTGAGGAAACTGATTCACACAGTGAGGTGAGTAGCGGAGCTGGAATTTAGACTAGAATATTCTTAATAATAAATAAACTGGTGCTCTTAAGCAAGTACATTAAAAAATGGAGCACTGAAGGTAAGGATTTTGAGGGTAGTTTGATCAGGAATGAAAAATAAACAGACAATGCGTAAGGTTAGAATGGAAACCATAGACCAGGATTCTGTTTCCCAGAGTGAATTACATTGTGTAGGAAATACAGAAGAAGAATTGCCCAATTTCCAATTCAGGGTTTGCTGACTTAGAGTAGGTGGTTTGATTCCAAAATCTAATTGCTGGTTTCCTTGAACCAATTTTCTTCTTTTCTTCTGAAGTCTTAAAAGGCTCAGTTAAATGATTTCAAGAAAACATGTAGCAGACTCATAAAACCTCTTGAGACGTAAATTCCTTTCCACTCAAAAATCTTCAATCATCTACTTTGTGTGTAGAGGTTGTTCAACTAAAGGAATAAAGTCTGTTAAACTAAAAAAAAAAAAAAAATGGAGCACTGAGCCTACAGGTGGGGGGCCATCATGAACCTTGAAGGCACATTTGGAGGAGACAACCTCCTGTGGGAGCCCTAAGTCTATCCACATGTGTGTCCAGAATACCTGCTTATTAAATAGACCGATAAAGCAGAGCATAATTTGGCTGTATGGCATCACACCTTAATTAATTGTGTTGACTATAACAACTGAATGAATTAGAGCTTTCTATATGGGCAAGTAAGGCATTTTAAGGCATGGGTATTGAGGATTATATTTTCTGAATTCATAAAAATGGTACATGACTTAAGTAAACTTATGAGAACAATGGTGGCAGATTAATTAAAAGTGGAACTGCTCTAGAAAATGCACCCAAATTGTCCCTTTAGTTTGTGGCACCAGAGTATAGGACAGGGGTGAAATGTGCAGTTTACATGTCTGCAAGATGGCAAGATAGGGGACAGGTTGGAGAGTTAGGGGTGGAGGTTGAGAAATGAGGCAGAGAGAAGGACAGGGAAGGACAGCAATATAGCATTCCTTGTTCTGTTCATCATTAATGATGGCTGGTGCTCCATAATTTGCACTCCTAGAGTAGAAACCCTTCGAGAGCAAGAGTGTTTCTTACGCACCTTTGTAGCCCTCACAGGTTTGATTCTAGAGTCTTGTTCAGTTTGGAGCTCAATAAATGTGTAGTGAACAGAAGAATGAATACATGACAAAAATGCACATATGACTTTGGAAAATCCAGGTTAAGCTTCTATTTATCTGAGCAACCCTGAATACTAATTGGGTTGTGTTGACAATTAAGTTTGTGAACTTTTTTCAATGCTGTTGCTAACCTTTTTTGCTATCAGAGGGATTATTCATTATGAATTTGTACCAGCTGAATAAACAGTTAACCAAGTTTACTATTTGGAAGTGCTGAAAAGGCTGCACGAAAAAGTTAGACGACCTGAATTTTTCACCGATTCATGGCTCTTGCATCACAACATGCACCAGCTCACACGGCTCTATTGGTGAGGGAGTTTTCAGCCAGTAAACAAATAACTGTACTGGAACACCCTCCCTACTCATCTGATCTGGTCCCCAGTGATGTCTTTCTTTACCCAAAAATAAAGGAAATAGTAAAAGGAAGACATTTTGATGACATTCAGGACATCAAGGGTAATACGACGACAGCTCTGATGGCCATTCCAGGAAAAGAGTTTCAAAATTGCTTTGAAGGGTGGACTGGGCACTGGCATCAGTGCATGGCTTCCCAAGGAGAGTACTTCTAAGTTGACTATAATGATATTCAGCAATGAGGTATGTAGCACTTTTTCTCAGATGAGTTCGCGAACTAAGTAGTCCAAAATTGTATTGAAAATAAAGGGGACAGGTGAATGGCATTACTGAGGGCTTGTGAACATCTCCCAACAATGTTTGAAAGGAATAAATCAGTAGACCCTACATGATGCTTTAGTATTCATAATATGGGCAAGCTATTTAAGTCCTTTTAGTTTTTTACTGATTGTTTTGTTCTGGTTTTAGTTACTGTTACTGTCCATTTTTCTGCATGATTTCCTTGGTGGTGAACACAAATTACTGGCATAGTGGAGTGGCTTTGCTGAGTGGAAAAACATAGGATGAAGTGTTGTTGGCAGGCAGAAAAGGCAATCATGTTCTTAGGTATATACTGACTGCAGAGGCCCCTGTGGGGTCTGTGGAGAGGTATCTCCCTTGATTTGAACTACTTGCAAGAGCAGGGACTAGGTTTTGGGGCTCCTGGAGCAGTTTCTAAGAAAAAAGAGTCAAATAGTAAGTCAGTCTGTGGAGAAACTCTGCCAGGAGGAAGACAACTTGAACTACAAATCTAGAACAGTATAGACTAAACACAGTGTTAAATCAGAGGTCCAGAGCAGGTGGGAGCCATGAGTTCACTGAGAAAGGCCAGTGTGCAGATGGTTCTGGAACTAGTCTTGTCCGTGGTGGTATCATTCTAGAATGTGGCTCACTTTTAGGGAGAAGGGGCTTAGTCATCTCCATGTGGGGCTGTATGATACCAAGATATGCTTGAGAACTAAAGTAAGTAAGCTGAACCTCAAGAATGTTTTCTTGTTTTAAAAATGTCTTGTTTTCTAACATGCACATGGATTTTGTGGTTATTGATGTGGTACATACATAGCTTCATTAGTCAAACATTAATGATCCTGAAGCATTAATGAATGTTATGGGAATATTTATTTATTCAAAGGCTTTATTATATATGAGGGAGAAGCAAAGTGCTTTGCATATACGAACCCTATGAGGTTGTGAATGTGGGCTCTGGAAATACACAAACATGAGTTTGAATGTTGGCTTTCCCATGAATTATATAATTTGGGGCAAATTTCTTAAATTCTGTATGCCTCACTTTATGTATACTATAAATTGGACTTTATGATACTGGAATTATATGATCCAACGAGATGATACATAGATGGCTCATGCTTTGTTCAGAAACAAGTACATAAGGAATAAGGAATGATGCTAAAAGAATTGGGGGAGATCGGAATTTTGGTCAGCAGTCCACTTCACGCTCGCTTTTGGTGAAGGCACATATTGCTCTGACCTCTAAAGGCAGGCGAATTTATGTTTTGCTTACAGAAATCTTTAATGTTCATACCCACTGAGAACATTTAGAGTGATGATTATGTTGATATGACCCATATTCATGTTGAAATTGCTCTTTAAATGCCATTCATTAATAATTCTTTGATCATCTTTCTGTTTAACAAAATTGATAAAATTGCTTTCACCATTTCTTTCTAATAAAAACCTTTTGGTGTTCCTCTGGAGATTTTATTGATAAACTCTCCCTTAAGCATACATCCAAATTAAATGTGAGAACCTGCAGCTAAAAGAAATTGCTTCAAAGCAGTGATTCACTAGGATGAAAAATCAATAGCAGTTTCATTAAGGAAGGAAAGATAGTTTAGACATACTCCTACCTAGCTTTCTTCTTACTGAAAGGAACAATTGTTGATTATGTCTTTCCTTTTATGTGTAATGTTCATATCTTAGTAACATGGCTGCTGTATGGTAAGACTGTACATGTCCCTTCAGATCTGCTGGGTTTCTTGAATACGGCTGGTCTGTACATTTTGAAAAATTGACACACACTTGAAGTACTGTTTCTTTAATAATGCATGCCATGATGAGCCTGCTAATACAAGTGAACACTTTACAGCCACCAAATCCTATTGATATATTTGAATTAGTTCAATTCTAGTTTTTTTTGCTAAGCATATGCTTTAATTCCTTCTTCCTTCCACTCTATTGCGTGGTTGATAGCTAGAAGAGGAGATGGACAGGTAGATGAAAGGACAAATGGGTGGCGGAAGGCATGAAAGGAGTGGGGCGGACAAAAGGGAGGGAGGAATTAGAGTTTAGCATCGTGGTGTGTGTACTTCTAGCTGTGTGCGTTCCAGCTGTATGATCCTGGGCAATTCACTCATGTTCTCTTTGGTCAGTTTTATCACTGGTAAAAATGTCATAATAATAATTATGGCCTCATAGGACTGTGAGGATAAAAATGAGTTATGTGAAGTATTGCTCTCAGGGTCTATAACATGATAGGTACAATAGAGCTATATAATTTTGAGCTGTATTGTTAGTAACATTGAAAGAAGATACAGGGATAAGATAAATGAAAATTTTAAGATGCCATTTTCTAATATGGGAGTTGGATGTTTGGTAATGAAATGTCCCAAGCAAGATGGTGTTGTCTCTAGGGTGGGATCTTAGGTAGGTGAAGTGGAACCATACCTATGCAATAGAATGAGGTACCGGTCTTTTTCAACACACTTAGCTATTGAGAAAACATTCATTTGGGAACCACACTGTGCTCTCAGCTGAGCTAAGGGACTTAAAATTTTCTTTTCCAAAGCACGGTAAAATGGTTAGTTTTTCACAGTAGAAATAATCAGGACATTTAGTGCAAAGATAGAGAACTTTATCATAAACTGTTGCGTGTCCTATGTCAGGTGTTAATGTGGTGATAGGATATTTTTCCTGTGGTAGCAACAGACAACATGAGTATAGAAGAGTTTTTCAGTGACTTTATTATAAAATGTTATTTCAGAGTCTCAAGTGTTTAACTAGACCAACCAGTCTTTACTGATATGTCTCTCAAGACTTGTGAGATTCACTCAGTAATAATGAAGTAGAATTGCCAACATTTACAAATTTTTTAAACAATTAGGCACTGTTCCAATTGCTTGGCATGGCCTTTTATAGTCTTTTGTCTCACATGGATTGTTAGCCACTTGGTGCTATTAGTATGTTGATTTTGTAAATCTAAAGACTGAAGCACAGAGAGGTTGAGTACCAAGCCTAACACCACACAGCAAGTCAGTGGCAGAACCAAGTTTCAAACCCACTTTGATTCCAGAGCCTGGGTCCCAAACTCATGCCTTATATAATATGTGCTTAATAATTTTGAATGATTATAATACAAATCTAATATTAAACCAGCAAAAATAAAGATCTGCTCACTGGCTGAGTGGCTCAGTTGGTTAAGAGCTCGCTCAAGAGTGCGACCTCTTGGGCCGGCCGAGTGGCGCATTGGTTAGGAGTTGGCTTGGGACACCTGCTCTGAGCAGCAGGGCCCTGGGTCAGATCCCACATGAGGACCAGTGATGCTGTGCCCTCTATAGCTAAGATGGTGAACAACAGCTCGACCTGGAGCCGGGCTGCCGTGAGTCGCTAGTGATGGCGTAGGCTGCAGTGGGGTTGGTTGGCAGTGGGTGTGAGCTTTTGTGAGCTGCTGTGAGCCGCCATGAGCAGCTGTCCAATGGCCGGCGAGCAACTGCCTCACTCGGGAAGAGCGCAATGATAATACCAACATAGGCCAGTGAAGCGACGTCCTCCACAACTAGACTGAAGAACAAAAGGACAGCAACTTGTTTGTTCCCTTCCCTGATTCCCCAACGCTGTTCCCCTCCCTCAGTTCCCCAATAAAATCTTTAAAAAAAAAAAAAGGAGTGTGAGCCCTAAGCAACAGGGATGCTGGTTCGCTTCCCAGCCTGAGCTGAGTGTGGCTGAGCTGCCAACAGGTGGCAGGATGGCTCAGCTAAAAAAAAACAAAAAAAAAACAAAAACAAGATCTGCTCAACATGACAGTTCATTTCCAGATTTGTAGCTTTTTGTCAAGCGTGTGTACTTTTTAAAAATAATTTCAAAACTGACCAACTATCTCTTTTCTTTCAGGTATAAAAGAAGATAAAGAGCCACCCTTGCTTTGCCTAATAATTATTTAATTTCTTTCTTTTTGTTCTAAACTTTGCTAGAGGGCAGAAGGAAAGGGCAGGGGTTTTTTTTTGTGGTCTGTTTTTCTAAATCCACTTCTAGCTACAAAAAAAAAATGTGTTTGAAGGGCAAATTTCAATGTGCTTGTTCGATGTGAGATTGTTTTGATTGTCTGTGGCCTGTAGGAAATTGGGTGGGAAAAGCAGGTACTAATTTTTGCCTATGCTAGTTAATGGGAATATTTAGTCTACTGATTCAGGTGGAACCTTGTAGTGTTGAAAGGACTTGATAGCTGCATGCAGCAGGCGTGGTTAAAAAGTGGTTCTATTTATGGAGGGCCAACCATACCAGGTAGACTGGTCAACATGCATTTATTCATTTCCTTACAATGACAATGCAAAGATGGCGCATTATCCCTGTATTGCTGGTGAGAAGAGCCAGGCATATGGGAGTTCAGAAATTCACTCAAGTCACACAGCTCATGAGCAACAGAGCTCAGTTTTTACCTCAGATCTCTGGGATTCTTGCCCACTTCCCACCATCCCACTGCCTTCGGTTATAGTGTGTGATCTAGAAAATGCTTTGTCCTCATTGTTTCTTGCCACGCCTGAAGTGCAACTTCTAGCCGGCGTGGTTTTTCTGGAATCTCCCACCTTTCCTGCCTCATTCTTGATCCAGGTAGTTCAGCCGTGTGAAGACTGCTTCACCACTGCATCTGGCTTTGCTACACACTCACAGGTAGGGGTGAAGGCAGCAAATAGCACTTAATATTTTCTCATGAAAAAGAATCTGGATGCTGATACTGCTTGTCGTGAATCCGCAGTTTGATTTTTTTCAGTAATGACATTTCACTTCTTTGAATGACCTCAGGGCCTCTATCTATCTATATAGTCTATAATTAGAGTTATCCAGCCTATGTTACAGGTGGCCTTATTATGAGTCTCTAAAAATAAAATTTGTAGAATTATCTAGAAAACTAGTATTCAAATTGACACTGGTTTTATCGATCTCGTATAGGAAGCGATTTGTATAAATAATCTATTAACTTTCATGAGGAACATTTTTGACCATGGTATGATTTTTACAAATGATGCAATTAAGTTTGAATTTATATGAACTCTTCAGTTTGAAATAGTGGTACTACCATTCCTTACTTGTTTCTAATCTCCTAGTTCCTGTTAGTAAATAAAAGTAGATTGTGCTGCCACAGTGTTGTTTGTAGATAGTATTTAGCTTATTGAAATGGTACACTTTATTGGGTTCTTTCCGTGGGAATGGATGAGGCTGATTGCTGCATGGTTTTGTCTATGGACTCCCAATGCCAGCTTTCGTCTAATTGAGCGAGTGAGTCAGCTTACATTTATTGAGCTCTCAGCTGGGGGTGGGGTGGAACTAGGCATTTTAACCAGAATTGAGCATCTGCTCAGTACTTAAGTAGCGTGAGCCTCCAGACTCTGGCTAGACTAATGGACTCTCCACCACGTCTCTGATATTGAACAGTGATTAGTACACAGATTGGGACATATTTGGTTTCAGTTCAGACTGTTCCCACAGATGAGGCCCAAGTATGATCACATTGTATAAATTATTTAAGGTGCAGCGTCTATGTAACCTGAGCCATAAGTAAAAGTTGGCCCACCGTCTGTTCTGTCATCCTGGAGGACTCTTTATTTTCCAAGGAAACAGTCCATCTTGTAAACTGACATCGTTAGAGTCATAAAAATTCAAATGCGCCTTGAGCAATTTCTTTACTTCGGCATGAAGTCTCAAGTACAATATCCAAAAGCTTACCATCCTTTAACTGAAATATAACGGCTTGGGGTTAGATGAAAGAAGTTTCCAGAGCACTGAGGCAGTTCTAAAACAGTGTTACTAGTTGTCTGAAGAAATCTGAACCATAAACTCCATTAATTTCCACTGATTCTGAAAAGTTCAGGTTTATTGTTTTCATTTGTGAAGTTAGCTTGTTTCTTTTTTTTTTTTTAAATTATGGGTGATTTTCTCTTTCTCTATTTTTTTTTTTTAAGATTTTATTGGGGAATTGGGGGAAGCGGAACAGACAAGTTGCTGTCCTTTTGTTCTTCAGTCTAGTTGTGGAGGACGTTGCTTCACTGGCCCAAGTTGGCACCATCATTGCGCTCTTCCTGG
>NW_017731695.1:1640355-1654263 GCF_001890085.2 Hipposideros armiger
GGCAGTGTCACTGGCCCTCATATGTGGGATCCGAACCAGGGCCCTCTGGCATCCCAAGCCAGTTCTTAACCAATGCGCCACTCGGCCAGCCCTAGCTTGATTCTAAATATATTTAGGATGGGCTTTTTTGGAAGGTGAAATTGACTGGAGATTATGCTTGTACAATCTCTTTAGTTTGTATGTGAAGAACTCTGAATCTAGAAACAAAATTGACTAGCTGAAGGTCACACAGTTAGAACCAGAACCCACGTCCCCTGACTTCTGGAAGAATCTTTCAGTCATATCATCTCCCAGCTACATAATCCTATTTTAGTAAAGAATCAAAACCTAGGTCTCTTTTCATGTTCGTTTCCCCACTCTGGTTTCAGCAAGTTGGAAATAGAAAAGAAAAAGGGAACGAAATCCATCTCCCCTTTCCTCCTGTTGAGTCACCTTGCTAAATATAGTTGCAGCATTCTATCTGTTCTTATCCTTATCTGGATAAGACCTGTTCCTTGAGCTTGTCCTCTTTCTTCCTGAATGTGTGTGATGAGGACGTTGGGGGAGACTGTGGCAAGTAGCAGCATCCAGGAAGTTACCAGCCTGATAGTTACAAACCCACCACTAATGAGTTTACAACCCATACTCCTGAGAGGGAAGGACAACAACAAAAGTATCCAAGGTTTTGTTTCTGCTGTGACAGGGGTTCTGAATTCCAGCTGCTGGGACCAGACTGGGGAACTTGGCCTCTTTAGTGATTTTTCTAGCAGTGCCACTTTAAATTGGCTAAGCCATTGAAGAAAAATACCTAGACTTGACCAGTGGCGTTAATAGGGACGCTAGTTTCTCCAAATTGTCATCTTTCCTTTCTTAGTATATATATACCTTGCTGTCATCTGACCTGGGCAAATAAAGCAGACGCCTCCTGACACTGGGAGGCCCCGGGGCATGAAAACTGTGACTGAAAGTGGTAGTCTTGAGGTGGCATTCTTTTCATGGAAGGTGTATATACCTCAGGTCTTCCTTGTTATGCACTCAATTTAGAACTCCTTTGAAAAGTGGCTTTTACCTCTGGTCCTTTTAAATACTGCTTCCCAAGCCCCAAAGCGAATCAATTTCCCAAATGAAGAATTTCTTAAAAATGCTTGCAGTTTAGGACAGTGGTATAACAGTAAATAATTGGCAACTCAATAGCTTTAGTCCTTTTTACTCTTGAAGCCCTTAACTAAAGATGGCACTCACATAAAAAAGCCACAAAAGGAATAGTTGCTGAAAACAGCAATACGTCGAGTGCATTTTTTCCTCCTGCCAAAATACATTCATGGTTATTTCCTGGTGATTAGGACTAGCCTGTGGCAGCACCAAAGGAGACAATTTCCCTTGCACTGTTCCCTTTCCCTTTCTTGTCCATACTTCCTTTAGTCTTGCAATAGTCTGCTTTTTCAGAGCCTGGCTGGCTTCATTCTGATGACCCAGATCAAATGATGTTAATGACTGTTTATAAGTTGCTTCTCATAGGAATGCTTACCTCCCAATAGGTTAATTCTAAATGTGCCATATCTTAACCTGAAGGACTGAATCTACAATTGTAGCAAGCAGGCTTATCCAAATTGAAGTTTAGGAGACTCTTCATTCTGGGAACCCACAAAGAACACCATATAGACAAGCGGCTCACTCTGCTTATGCGCAAGGCTACTTCTCTATACGGCTTATACTGGGTTTCATTTCTTTACACGGTCAGGCCATATGCCAGGCACAAGGCATTAAGCTAAGGAACGTGGAAAGCACAATTTGATTATAAAGAATGTAGAATGTTTGGAATTTATTTCTAATTTACCAACTATTAACAGTACTGTCTTAAAGGCTGGATGGTAAATTCAGTTCAGCATTTCCTTGATTTTCTAGGTTTTTAATATTTCTAACATTTTCTTAATTGTAGAATTAATTAGCATGTTAATGGAAAATTATTAGATGATGGAATTTATGAAGCCTCCGTTTTCATGAACCATTATTTGCAAAACATAGCACTGTAGTTTGAATTACAGTCAGTAGAGCCATTGGGCCTGATTGTATCCTGTCCCAAGATTGTGAGAACTCAGAGGTCCCTTATCTTTCTGACTGGTTATCATTTCACACAGAGATGTCTGTTTTCCTTAGAAACTTCCCAGGGTAAAGATAGGTTGGAGAAATTGGAGCCTGGGGTTGCTTTTGTGCTTTTTAGTATTCATTTCTCCTGGTTTTTACTATCTAATCTCAGGTGCGCTTTTATATACATTAGCAAAGGAATAAAAAGCCCCAAATGTTCTCTGCAATATCCTTGTATTTCTCCTTCATTGTATGGCCTCTTGGTTCTTGGGTACCGGCTCCCACCTGTGGGGGCCATGAACAACCAAGTGCAAGGTGACTCTGTCCAGCATCACTTTTACCCTAATTCCCTCTTGGCTGCCTGGTCCACTGTGGGCTCTCAGTATAATGGTTACTGCAGCTATTCTCTCAGCAGAATGGGCTGATGCCACATAATATTATAATATGTCATATAATCATATATCGTAATGTCCTGCCTTCCTTCCCCACCTGGTTCTACTGGCGCAATGCCCTTCCTACCACGTCCTCCCCTTAATCAATTTGTCTGGGCTGGAAATCTTGCCGTTTCCAGCTTTTTGAAGGTGGCGGAAAAGAGAAAGAAGGTATGGCTAACAATGCTACATTATTTCAGAGGAAAGCATCCATTTAATTGGCCATGATCTAATTTCCAGTTGATAATCTTTTCAGCCTATCAACCAGAAATTGTACCTAAAAAAATGTAATAAGCTCCCTTATCTCTCTGTTTCCATTTTGAGCTTCTTCAGTGAGCTGGAAATACAGATGTGAGACGTACATTATGTTTGCTCTCCTTGATTGATGAACACTTATTTGCTACATTTAACTTTTAAAGTAGATAACCTTGACAGAATTATATATTTTTCTAAAATAAAACTCTGTAATACCCTCTTTTCCATGACTAGTCTCTATTTTCATCAAGCAGGCTATAGCACACCTTTCTATTAAAACTTCAAAGCCAAACTTTTAACTCTCTGATTTACCCACCAGTTTCTTTTACCCCAGCTACTATTCATCAGTGTATGTATATTCATGTAGTGAGTTGTTGGAAAAGTCGTGACGTATTTGTTCTATGTTTTTCGTTGCAAAAATGAGTCATGACTTTTCTGACAACCCAATAGTTTATATGCATGGGGCTACGTCATCATTTTGTTTTGTTATGTTTTTCTAATATCTGATTTTATTGTGATAAAACATGCACCATAAAATTTAGATCTAAGAGTACAGTTCAGCAGTCTCAAGTATATTCACACCGTTGTGCAACAGATCTCCAGAACTTTTTCATCATGCCACACTGAACCTCTGAACCCACTAAACACTAATTCCCCATCCTCCTTCCCTCAGCTCCAGGCACCAATCACCTTTCTACTCTGTTTCTATGACTTTGGCTGCATTAGCTATTTCATATCAGTGAAATTATACACCATTTATCCTTTTGTGATTGGCTTATTTTGCTTAATAAAATATCCACGAGGTTCATGCATGTTGTAGCATATAACAGGATTTCCTTCTTTTATAAGGGTACATAATATTCCATTGCACATATATTGCATATTTTCTTTATCCATTCATCTGTTAAGGGACATTTGGGTTACTGCCTACTCCTAGCTATTGTAAATAATGTTGTGAGGAACGTGAATATGCGGATATCTCTTCAAGATCCTGTTTTGAATTATTTTGGGTTTATACCCAGTAGTGGTATTACTGGATCTTATAGTAATTCAATTTTTAATTTTTTGAGGACCCCCCCTTCCCATTTTCCATAATAGTTGCTGCATTTTACATTTCCACCAACAATGCACAGCGGGTCCAATTTCTTCACATTCTGGTCAACACTTGTTGTTTTCTGTTCTTCTAATGGTGGCCATATTAATTAATGAGTGAGCTGATATATCATTATAGTTTTGATTTGCATTTCTCTTATGATTATCGATGTTGAGCACCTTTTCATATGCTTGTTGACCATTCTTCTTTTTCTGGAGAATCATCTGTTCAAGTCTTTTGTTCATTTACTTAAAAAAAGTGATTTATTTTGTTGTTGTTAAGCTGTAAAAGTTTCTTATATATTAGGAATATTAACCTCTTATCACGTACATGATTTGCAAATATTACCTGCCGTTCTGTGGATTTGTTACCTTTTTACTCTGTTGTTTCCTTTGATGCAAAAAAGCTTTTATGTTTGATGTAGTCCCATTTGTCTCTTTTTTACTTTTGTTGACTGTAATTTTGATGTCATATCCAAGAAATCATTGTAAAATCCAGTGTCCCGAAGATTTCCCCCTATATTTCTTCTATGAGTTTTATCATTTTAGTGCTTACATTTAGGTCTATAATCCATTTTAAATTAGAATTTTGTATGTAGTATAAGGTAAGAGTCTGACTTCATTTTTTTGCCAGTGGATATCTAATTTTCCTAACATTGTTTGTTGAAGAGATTGTTCTTACCCCATTGTGTAGTCTTGGCGTGCTTGTGGAAAATCATCTGGTTGTATATATATAAGTTTATTTCTGGTTTCTCTATTCTGTTCCAGTGGTTTATATTATCTGTCATTGTAGCAATGCCATGCTGTTTTAATGGCTGCTACTTTGTAGTGTGTTTTGAAATCAGGAAGTGTGAGGCTTCCAAATTTGTTCTTTTTCAAGATTGTTTTGTCTATTTGGGGTCCCTTGTGATTCCATATGGATTTTAGGATGGTTATTATATTTCTGCAAAAAATGTCACTAGAATTTTGATAGGAAGTACATTGAATCTGTAGATTGCTTTTGGTAGCATGGCCATTTTAACAATATTAAGTCTTCTAATATACAAGCGTGGGGTATCTTTCCATTTATTTGTACATCTTCAATTTCTTTGAGCAATGTTTTATAGTTTTTAATCTACAAGTCTTTCACCTCCTCATTTAAGCATATTGCTAAGTAATTTATCTTTTTTGCCACCTTAGAGTATAAATGGGATTATTTTCTTAATTTATTCTTTGGATTGGTTATTGTTAGTATATAGAAACACAACTGAATTTTGTGTGTTGATTTTGTATCCTGTACCTTTGCTGAAATTGTTTATTAAATGTAACAGTTTTAATTCTTTTTTCCTGTGGAATTTTTTGAGTGTTCAACTTACAAGATCATGTCATTAGTGAACAGAGATAACCTCACTTCTTCTTTTCCACTTTGGATGCCTTTTATTTTTATTTTTTTATCTAAATGCTCTGGCTAGGACTTTCAGTACTATGTTGAATGGTAGTGAGAATGGGCACTTTTGCTTTGTTCCTGATCTTAGAGATAAAACTTTCAGTCTTTTTTCATTCAGTATGATGTTAACTGTGGGCTTTTCACATATGGATTTTTATTATGTTGAGATAGTTTCCTTCTATTCCTAGTTTATTGAGTGTTTTTATTATGAAAGGATGTTGAAATTGTCAGATGCTTTTTCGACATCATTTGAGATGGTCATGTGGTTTTTGTGCTTCATTTTGCTGATATGGTGTGTTACATTGATTCATTTTTGCATGTTGAACCATTCATGCACTCCACATGTAAATCCCACTTGATTGTGGTTTATAATTCTTTTAATGTGCTGTTGAATTAGGTTTGCTAGTATTTTGTTGAAGGTTTTGCATTAATATTCACCAAGGATATTCAGATATTAATCTGTTGTTGTCTTTTCTTATTGTATCTTTGTGTGATTTTAGTATTAAAGTAATACTGGCCTCATAGAATGAGTTTGGAAATGTTCTCTCATCAATTCTTTGGAAGAGTTTGAGGGGTACTGGTATTAATTCTATTCTGTTTATTTGAATTCCCCAGGGAAGCCATCTTGTCCCAGGCTTTTCTTTTTTTGGAAGTCTCTGATTTCTGTTTCAATCTCCTTACTATTTATTTACACATTTAAAAATATTAGTGACACAATTTTCTCGATTTCTGCTTCCTCCTAAACACACAACATATGTATTTTATTGCTTTTGTTAGTGAAAGAAAGAGATATGACAATACTCCTTTAAAACTGTAGAACTGTTAAAATAATTTAAGAATGCTAGGCAGAATATTGTAAGTTTTTCTAACACTCTCACTCTCCTTCCTCTCTGCAAATACTTTTTCATTAACTTAACCAAGAAAACAAACAAACAACAAGAAACAACAACAAAAAAGATCAGGCAAAATATCTCTCCACTTTTACAGTCTCCTTGCTGCTGCATTTGCTTGTGTACATATTATTCTCTCCTTTCCCCCGTACCTGAGGCAGGCAAGTGGATCACTCGTACTACTTTGGTCACATCCCTTCCCATGGAATCTTCATCATGATCGTCTCTCTTTATTAACTTTCTCCAATAAGTGGTCCTACTCTCTTCTCATATTGACTCAGTCACTATGTTTCCCTGTTTGTTTTTCTAATGTTTCTCTTCTTCTCTTAAAAAAGTCCTTTTCTCTTCAACTTTCATTTACCTCTCTCTACTACTGGTATTTCTACTGTCAAATTTTGAAAGGCTGTGGTAGAAAGAGCAAGTTTGAGATGTGGTACTACAATAGTGCGAATTCAAAATTCTGTCCAATGCTTACTTGTCTTGTAATGTTGGACAAGTTACATAAATCTTTAGAGTTACTTTCTTCATTTAAAATAAACATAACAGCAACAACAACATCAACAATAGTGATAATACCTCCCTTATAAAGTTGGAATTATAAATATTATCAAACACACATGTTGGCCTTGACTTTCCTTGACATCTCTGATGCATTTAACACCGTTGGAGTATTTTCTTCTTGGAAGTTGTTTCCTCTCTTGCAAATCTTTTTCTTATTTTCTTCCCACATCTCTTGCCTCTCCTGTTTTTCTTCTTGGTAAGCTCATTTCTTTCACTTGCTTTTTAGTGCCTTCATTCCTCAGGGATCTGCCATAAGCTCTCTTCTCCCTATGTTCACTCTCCTTGAATTCTTGCACTCAAAAGCACACCTACATTTTAAATATGCATGTGGGATACAGAAAATATACATGACAGATACACACACACACACACACATAAACACACTTCCAAATTTCTTGTGAAATTCATACATGCTTATGGCCTGCAGATCTTCCTGGATGCTGCTAACTCAACTGACTCAAACTGGTGCTCATAAGTACCTCTGAGAATGTCTTCTGTCCTTTGTCACTTCTGTGAACCTGTGAGATCTCAGCCATGCTGGTTGTATTAACAGATTAATTCTTCATCCCAGCCCACCACTCTCTAAATCTCCTCCTCTTGTCTTTGTCCTAAATGTTTCTATTATTTCTCCTTGTTTTTTCAAATGCATTACTATCCTATTGTTCTTAAGTTGTCTCCTTGTTTCCAACTTTTGAATTATTTCAAAGTTATCTTTATAAAATGCAAACCTGCTTTTAACACATACCTGCTTAATTTTTTTCTTTTTAAATAAATTCTCTACCAGTTTTAGGATAAAATCTGAATTTCTTTGTATACCAAAAAGATTTCTTATGATTTGTTTTCTGCCTCAGCTTTATATTCTGTCTTTCATCACATACAATTTTGAGCAATATGGAACTACTGGTCCTTTTATGAAAGTGCATTTCTTTTCCTTCGTAGATTTTTTTGCCTCTCCCCCTCCTTCTTCCTCTCCTCCTCTCCCTACTCCCTCTCTCCCTTCCCTTCCCCCAATTTCTGACTTTCTTTTTAACTTTTTTTTTTTGGTGACTATCTTATCTCTACATAATTAACTTGTTTTAATCTTTTAAGAACAACTAAAACATTACCTGCTATGAGCTCTTTCCTGATTACTCACTTCACACACATAGGCATTTGGTTAGAATAGGACTACCTCAGTTGGGCACCCAGGTATGGTAAGGTCCAAGGCAGCTGTATTTTCATTGCTGTGGGTGGTTTGAATTTCAGGCAAATTGACTTCTGGAATATTAACAAGAGGATTTTCTTCTCTTGCCACCCCACTAGAATATAGCATCTTTTGACATTTACATACTGTTGTGGAATCCTTATTAAATAATTGGCTTTAGGGCTGGAGCCCTTGTTCAAAGTTTTGAACAGATCAAGTTACCTGTGTAGATAGCAAAGCATTTAGCTTGTCAAGCTGCAGAGCATTTGTTAGCATTTCTGGGGAATAGGTATTTCCTTCTGAGAAAGGTTGACTTGAACCAAGTAAATTTTGCCTCTAGGGAATGGAGTCCACCTTGGCCCAAACAAGTAGACTATAGATAGTTAGGACTGACTGAGGGCAGACATTGATAGAGAACAACCATAGCTTACGAGCGTAAAAATGTTGACAATAACATTTCTCCCCCCAGTATAACCCACAGCGTTCTATGTTTGGCATTATCTTGAATAAATTTATAATCGTATGTTTACAAGATTATGTGACTATATCCCTGGTATACCTTGAAGAATATGTATTTAATGGTCTAGGTTTGAACAGACATTCTTAATATTAAAAGGTAATCATTTCTTTTTGTTTAAAAGGAAATGGGCCATATTTGGGCCAGCCGAGTGGCGTGTTGGTTAGGAGTTGGTTTGGGACGCCAGCTCTGAGCAGTAGGACTCTGGTTCGGATCCCACATGAGGGCCAGTGATGCTGTGCCCTCTACAGCTAAGATAGTGAACAACAGCTTGACCTGGAGCTGGTCTGCTGTGAGTCGCCGGCGATGGCGTAGGCTGCAGCAGAGCTGCAGTGGGCTGCCGTGAGCTACCTTGAGTGGCTGGCAGCCAGCATGAGCTGCCGTGAGCCACCGTGAGCGGCCATCCAATGGCTGTTGACCGATCTGCCTCACCTGGGAAGAGTGCAATGATCACAATACCAACGTGGGCCAGTGAAGCGACATCCTTCACAACTAGACTGAAGAACAAAAGGACAGCAACTTGTCTGTTCTCCTTCCTCGATTCCCCAGCACTGTTCCCCACCCCCAATTCCCAATAAAATATTTAGGAAAAAAAAAAGAAATTAACCATATTTTACATATAAATTTAAATCCCTAGAATTCATAATTGAATGGTATGCTTCTTATTTCAATTTGAGGATGTCTAATATAAAAAGATTTATTCAGGAAAAAAACCCCAAAATTTTAAAACAGGAAGTCATAACAACAAGCATGTTACAGATTTAAAGGATTCCAATTCAAAATATAATACATACAAAGAGAAAAAAAGAGAAAAGTTATTTTTAAAAAAATCACAGTTTTCTTTCTTCCCTTTATTTTATTCATAAAAAATCATGGAAATTGTTCTGTAAACGTGAGTAAGCTAAAAAATATCACCAGAGTACTAGTTACTAGATAAACAGAATTGAAATTTGGAGATGAGATTTATCACCTTCTCACTTTAATTTGTACTCATGCTGTACTGTAAATGCAATAACCATCACCATGAAAAATGTAACAGATTGATAATACCATTGAGTTTTAATTAAACCACTGAAATGAAAAGGACCCAGATGGATAACTGGGAAATGTAGTTATCCTTTATGAAATATGCTGGATCGCCCGTTTGTTCTGTTTCTTCTGAATTAATGCTCTGCCAAAAATAGTGTCCCATTAGAAGATTTACTAAAAATTAATTGTTTAAGTTTATAAAACAGATGGTTGCTTTAGTTTATTCAATTTAATTTTAAAACACTTATCATTCTAAATCAGCATTTGTTCACTTTCCTTACCCCTCCCCACTATGAATTCCCATTTCTGAGGCTTTCTACATGAATAGATCAATAGTACTAAAGTATGTACGCCTTGTTTTTTTCTATAGTCATTGGTCTGATCTATTTGCTTCACAATGTCAGGTTTTTGCATCTAATTTTTAGTAGATTTTAGGTTCTGCGAATTTATAAGTTAAAAAAGAAAAAAAATGGCACTTTAAAAAGCCATTGAGTTGAGAAGTTTTTATCACTCCTGAAAATAGCAACAACTGACATCAGTTGAGACATGAAGAAATGGTGTTTTTCTTATCAGCTTGATGTAAGGAGGAATTGGCTACTTAGGATGCAGGAGTTAAGGTTTTCAGATGTTTTTAGGAGCTGGTTTGCTGGTGTCTATACGTGCAGACTGCTGACCTATTTGTGAAAAAACACCAGGTTTCCCCTGTGGGAGAGTCTTATGCCATGAACCAATTGTAAACATGTGCAAATTTCCATTTTCTGACTTCCCCTATGTTATATGACCATCTGAAGATGACCTTTATCCACTAGCAGAACTGGACTTAAATGCTGAATTAGAAACATAACATTTTCATGACAGCTACAAGAAATGAGATAGATGAGTTTAATCACAGAACAGTTCTGTGTGTTTTTATCGTAGGGTTAACTATTTAGTGTACTGAAGTTCTCTGTTTTTAAAGGGCATAGAAATCAAGCATTTGTTGCTGAATGCCTGTTATGCCAACACTGTGAGGACGATGTCTCCAAGGAAGATATCTTAGAGGAAGATATTTCTAAGATGTGTCAATGCTCTGAAAGCATTACAACCTAAATGGAGAGATGGCAAAAAAAATAGGAAATAATAAATTATTATATAATTGATCCCTCCTGGATGTTGTAAGGATTCAAGGAAGGACAGGATCAGTATATGTTGTATATAAAAACAAGACAAAATTGGAAGGACAGGATCAGTATATGTTGTATATAAAAACAAGACAAAATTGGAACATTAGGTTGTAAAGGATGATTGGATTTGGAAATGCAGAAGTAGACCTGTTTAGCTAATGAGATTAGCATAAACAGAGGCCTGGGGAGAATGACTGTGACATGACAAAGAATATTACTATTGGAGAAGAATGGTTCATCTTAAGGAACCATAGCAGATAAGATGGCTGGAGAAGGCAGGGCCAGAAATTGAAATGGCTTTAAGGCTCAATGGCTGAGCTTAGATCTTTGATGATAGGCCACATCATTGTTGGTTCTTAAGCCTGGAAATAATCTGAAAGGAGAGTGGTGGAAAGATGAATCTGAAAATGGTAACCAGCTAGAAACTACTGCAGTCATCCAGGCTGATAGATATATTTGGGGAGTGAATAATGACTAGTGACTTAAAAAAAATATATATATATACACACACACACACACACACACACACACATGTATATTAATTCTAGAAAATGTGGAATCTGGCATGCCAACGTGGTGTTTGTATCGGTCAGCATCTGTCTGCTTAGGATGCCCGTCCAGCCTCTGTTGGCTGCAACCTTGTGCCCTCAGTCCTGCTCAAGCTGGCTTACTATATATAGTACTACATTCCCCATGAGTAGAGTCATTTGTCTAGCCATGAATATTGAACTCAATGTGGGCCAATAAAAGTGCTTCCCTGGAATTTCTTCTGATTGTTCAAGTTAGGAAAAGTCCTATTTTCCCCTCAGGTCATGAAGCTATTAAGATGTATGACCAGATCTGCCTGCCACTGTTGTTAAAGCTCCATGGGACAGCAAGCCTGAGGGAGTAAAGCCAGCATGCAAAAAAATGTAGCCATAGGATCAATGACTGGGGCTTGGAGGGAAGTGTGTGTGTGTGTGTGTGTGTGTGTGTGTATGCAGTGTATATGTCTCATGCATACATAGGGTATATGCATACATTAGTACAGCTCTATTAGGATAAAAGCTTTATCAGCCACATTTTGTAGATGAGGAAATCATTGCTCAGGAAACCTAGCAATTTGGTCAAGCAAGGTTAAATAGCTATTTACATGGTAGATTGAGAATTGAAGCCTACGTTTGTCTGGTTCCAAACCATTGCCCTTTTCTCCTTACGAGACTGCATCCCGCCAAGGTGGTGGAGGGTCATGTTTAGACTAAATGCTAATTATATTAATTACACCTTTCTCGTCTTTCTTTTATACTGTGAAGGTGTCTTCTCTGTAAACAAGGCCATTGTAACTTTGCTCTGTGCTGTAGGAAGGTGACATTTTGTTCCTCACATCCATGTGATTCTCAGTTGTTCGAAACATGGAAAGCTTTTCCCTATAGAAGCGTCACAAAGAGTGTTTAGTCAAACCCTAGCCAAAAAAGAAAAAAACTATATCATTAATATTATAATCCATAAAATACTCCATATTAATGCCAAAAAAAGTAGAATGTATTGTTGCCAAAACCAGAATCAGGAAAATTAAACTAAGAGTAGCCTTTAATGTATCACACTTATAATATATAGGCATATTTAGTTAAAAGGTTTTAATAGATGGGAGAAACCATTGTAGAGATTTCAAGTGACACTTCAGACATTTTTCAAATACCTTAATGTAGACACTAATAGTTCTGATATACTTTCAATTACATTTAATGTAGATTTACTGGATATAACTGCTTTAAAATAACATTTAATGTAGATAGCACTGGCTCTGATATTTCTTTAAAATATATTTGTGAATTTTCTTTTTCTTGATGTTATAGCCCATTTATACCTCTTTGGTATAATTTCTGAAAGTTCTATAACCAGAAATAATCACCAGAAATAATATACTTATTAGTGATGATTTACCTTAACCTGAACCCTAATCCCATTAATCCATTTTTAACTCATAGATACCAAAGTTTGAGATATAAAGAATGGTAAGGAAAGAGAGAGAAAATTATTTTCCTAACAAAATGTACTAAAAGTTAGAAGAGATATAGAAATTGAAGAAAATGGATCCTTGGATATGTGAATGAATCTGAAAACCGGTTTCTTGAGGTGGAATTACTTGAGTCTAGCAGGAAGATGTGGAAACAGTGGAAAATAAATGTGAATTCTTAGAATTGGGGGAGAAATAAGGTGATAAAGAAGCAAGTGGGATCAGTAGTTCCCACCTGTGGCCACCAGGGGGTGGTAGTGTCCCAGAGAAGCACAGAGGGCACCACAGGCAGTAGGGCTGACTGGGGTGTAGATAAAGCATTAGCAGCATTGAACACGGTTAAAAGAAGTGAAAAGCGATATTTGTAAGTCTGGTTTCTGTTATGGAGTATCTTAATTTTAGACTTTATTCAGGGGATATTTATTCAACTTATAGATTATCCTTTTTTTTTTCTTTCTGCTTAACAGTTGACTATTTTATTATATATTTAATACATTCTCAAGTAGGTTACATTCAGAAAATAAAAGATAAACTCATATCAATTGTGATTACTACCTAGTGGTTGTCACAGAAAATTATTGATTGGTTAAGAGATTCCAACTGGATTTTTTAAGTATTGAAGATTTTAATTATATTACTCTGTTATAATCAATTTCTTCTTCTTTCTCTCTCCTTCTTTCTCTCTGCTTCCTGTCCTCCCATCCTTGAACATTATCAGAGAAATGAAGTTTCTATTCACTTTTCATATTCTAGTCCTGAATTGTATTAATCTAATTGGTAGCGAACCTAACTGAAAATTTTAACCAATTCCTAATCTCTTTTATTGACCTAAAGTCACAAGTTAAATAAGAAACAAGTATGATAGCCATTCTGACCGGGGTGAGGTGGTATCTCATTGTGGTTTTTATTTGCATTTCCC
The DNA here is from genome assembly GCF_001890085.2 of Hipposideros armiger. Taxonomy (NCBI): domain Eukaryota; kingdom Metazoa; phylum Chordata; class Mammalia; order Chiroptera; family Hipposideridae; genus Hipposideros; species Hipposideros armiger. The sequence goes on from NW_017731695.1 coordinate 1,653,882, forward strand.
TAATGCTAAATGAGGTTGAACATTTTTTCATATGCCTGTTGGCCATCTGTATGTCCTTTTTGGAGAAACGTCTCTTCATATCCTCTGCCCATTTTTTAATTGGGTTGTTTGTTTTTTTGGTGTTGAGTTGCATGCGTATTTTATATATTTGGGATATTAATCCCTTATCTGATATATCGTTATCAAATATCATCAATAAATCAACAAACAACAAATGCTGGCGAGTCTGTGGGGAAAAGGGAACCCTGGTGCACTGCTGGTGGGACTGCAGACTGGTGCAGCCACTATGGAAATCAGTATGGAGGTACCTCAAAAATCTGAAAATGGAACTACCTTATGACCCAGCAATACCACTCTTAGGTATTTATCCAAAAAATCCCAA
>NW_017731695.1:1654708-1675233 GCF_001890085.2 Hipposideros armiger
TATACATATAGTCTCGGGACATGGAGTAGATCGCGCGAACGGATTCAATGGAATTGTAATAGATAAGCATGATATTGGGGGTGGGAGGGCAATAGATGGGGGGAGGGGTGTTGTTACCTGGTGAGGGTGAAAAGGGTAACTATTGTATTGTTCTGTACACCTGAAACTAACAATAAAAAACATAAATTAAAAAAGAAAAAGAAAAAAAAGAAACAAGTATGAAACTACATGGATTTTCCAAATCCAATGCAGCTTGGGTTAGACTATTAACTGAGGTTCCCAAGCTAAAAGTGTATTAATTTCCCTCTCTTTAGAGATATATCAATTCAGAAAATCAGACAGTTTTTCAGGTAGCCTTTACCTTCAAGCCATGTTCACACAGAAAACATCAGTCTAATTAAATTAGGAAATATTAAATCCACAATGTAGCATAGGAAGTAACAAAAGTCAACATCTTGTTAGTTTTAAAACCTTTTATCTAATCCCTCTTAATATTTTTTTCCATAAATTTTTTGTAGTGAAAACTGATTTAAGGCTTTCCAAAAATTGGTGATCAATAATAGTTTTCTAGTCCCTGAAAAATTCATTAACTTCTCTACTTATTGCATTGCTACATATTCTTATCGAACACTCTTCTAATCATATTATTCTTGGCTGAAAACACATTAGCTATAAAAATTCATGACATGAGAAACATAACATTCTAAAGACTTTGTTTAGGTATAGTAGTTAATGGATTGTGCAGAACCCTGGAGCACTCTCTCATTTCCCGTAAAAATAAATGTGTATCCTCCATTGTTTTACACTTAAACATGAATAACTTCACAGCTTTATCACTGCATAAACAAATTTGTTGCCAAATGAATTTGTAGACCCACAGAGTTTTTATTTGTCTGGCAAGATGTGGAAATTCAACATCTTCTATGGATAAAGATAGACAGCAGTTGTATATGTACTAGGGGGAATTCACTTTTAATAAGAAGAGATGACTGGTCAGCATTCACTTTAGAAAATAAATGTAGTACCGCAGAAAGAAATTTGGCATGCCTGAGTCATTTTAGTATTTTAGCATGTCATTTCCTTTTCTTCTGGGTGCATGTTAAATTTTAATCATTTTCGCCTATCTCAAAATTTTTACCAATTCACTCTATAAAAATGCTCAACATGTATTTAGATTTTTATTCCTAAATCACATCACAGTTTTACTTAGTGAATAGACAGCATAATACTAACATATAATTCATTATTTCTAGAGCATTCAGAAAACTTTTAAAATTGAGATGAATATAAAAGATGTTCACAGTTTTCCAAGATAAAACTGCATGCAGTATTTATGCAGAATGGGATCAGGGGAATAGGCTCATGGATCAAAAGGCTATTGGAGTTTCATATTCAGGCTGAAAAGCATCTGAAGTCTTTTAAGCAATGTTTCAGATCTAGAACTGCCTTCTTTTCTATGTTCTAACTTCAGCTAATATTTGTTCTTATGCTCAATTCTACTGCTTCTCCCCTGATGCAACATTTCTTGATGCACCATGGTATTGTGGTGAGGCTATAGTGAGGAGAGCCTATAGGAAGTATTTAGCACATACTGATAACAGCATAGTTAAGCTATTTTTATTGTCATTTTTACTTTTTATAATGTAGGGGCTAGAGCTAGATGGAATATATTGCATATATTCTAGGGTCCATCAACCACTAGCTATTTAATCTATTTGAATATTAACAAAATGAATGGGTTTAGAGACGAATGTCTTTAACTTGATGGAAAAATCCCATGGGCTGAAAGACAGCAATCAATTGAGATTCAGATATATTGTGACTCAGGGTCATTTTTTTCAATATGAGGAAATCACATGTTACTCATATCATTTATTCTTCCCAAAGCTGTGATGAGTACAAAGCAAACCTGTCATATTCTGGAGTAAATAAGAATGTGGGGGAAGAGAAGGAAGGCTATACTCTATGATTTCCAGATAGGAAAGTAAAGGGACAATGATGGTCACATTTTTTTGCTGCATGCAGAGAGTTTATTAGATTTTAGAATAATTATATAACAGATAATTTTAAAGATCCATTAGTGATAATGGTTATCAAAGCCATCTGCCCCCCACTTTTTTTAAACAGCTTTATTGAGATAGAATTTACATACCGTAACACTAACCCATTTGAAATATTCAATTCAGTGGTTTTTAGAATATTGACAAAGTTGTGCAACCATATTCTAATTTTAAAGTTTTTATCACCCCAGAAAAATCTCTGTATCTATTAGCAGTCACTCTCTACCCACCTCACCCCAGCCATTGACAACCACCAATTTACATTCTATCACTTTCCTCATTTTTGAGCTTTTATCTTGTATTTCCTCTGAGAGCATTCCTACTCCAGCTACTCTGGATTACTTGAGTTCTCTAGGACATGGTTTCTGCTTTGCCATCTCTGTCTTTTTGTTCCATTATCCCCTTCTCCCACCTTGCTAACCCTGTCTCTCTCCTGTTCTGCCTAGGCAGACCCAATTAATCCTAGTTCACATCTCATCTCCTCTAGTTAAAACTTGGCTGATGTCTCAGGATGAATTAATTTGTGTTTTCTCTAAAATTAGATTGCTCCAGTTGGCAGGCATATTTGATACAGTCTTGTGTCAAACCTTCTGCTATTTTAAACTGAAATCTTATTTAATTGTTTGTATGTTGGTATTATTTTCCCAAATTTGTTATAGGATGCTTGACTCACATGTATCCTACAGAGTATGTAATGGGTCTTGTATAGAATTGATATTCAATAAATATTTGTTGATTTTTACTTCAAAGCACACTTTCATATTAACTATCATCCCTACTCATTCATTAGCTTGACACAGTTGCCGAAATTTGACTGTAAGTCCTCTTCACTTTCTTATAATGAAAGAGTTCTGCTACTTGGACCTATGGTGGGTACCTTTTTGTCCAGAAAATGCTATGGCCTCACTTGCAATTGAAGAGAACTTGAGTTTAATTATTAAAGAACTAGTAGACTAGAACAGTTGCTTGAGTCTGTGATTGAGTAAACAAAAAACCTGCCATAGTTGAGCATGTGGCCTTAGGTAGGTGCATCCCACATGGGTAGGGTTTGTATCAAGACACACTCTGCTTCTACCTGATTTTTATACAAGTTGGATTATGATAAATGAAAAATAGAATAGTACTGCAAGAGGTGACAGAAATCCACAGAAGAGTACAAAGGGCAGGAAGGGGTGAGAAGCCCACCTCACTTTGACTTGGGCTGTGCTTGGCAATCTGCATTTTGCCTACACTGAAAGGATTACAGATGTGGGTGGTCTGTAGATCACATCTGGAGAAACCATGCTAAGAGAGAATGAAGTCCTGTACTTTCCAAACAGCGGAGTGGGAGATTTTCAGAGGAGTGGGAATTGAAAGGAGAATGCTAAGACAGGAGGCGAGGGAAGGGAGAGATGCAGAACCCAGAGCTAAAGGAAGATAAAGGGCATCATTTAGTTTGAGTTTATCCTGCAGTGGGGAAAGGCTATCAGAAGCATTTTTGGTATTGTTTTTGTTTTCTTCCTTAAATTTAAAATACCTTAATATTGATCCCTTCCTGTTTCTCTTCAAATTAAATATTTTAAAATTTATTCTATATAAATATATACATATTTTCCATGGGTTTGGCTTTTATTCAGGTAGTTGTGCTACTTAGGGTCTGAAATAAATGTGTTTTTGGTTTTTTTTCCCTTTAGTTTGGAATCAAATAATATAAGGTTCTCTGCTTTTGTTGTAGCAGAGATTAGACTTTGCACTGAAACACATTTTCCCATTTTTGTATGAGGGTGCATCACTGGGAAGATTGTTATTTGAGGCTACAGTGTGTGGACAGAGCTTTTGAAAAGAAAAATACAATGAGGACCCAAACTGATGAGGCCCCCATTGTGTCTGTGCCTGTAATAGAGTAATTTGATGAATAAACCAATCTGACTTCGTATAGTGTAACAGAGGTGACTGCCAAAGTAGAATATTAATTCTAATGCAGACTTTCATCACTAGGGAATTAATGGGGAAAAAGGGAAATAATACAACCCATACTGCTATAGAAATAAAGATATATCCATGTGACTTGACAATGGTAAAGAAAAGGATTTTCCATAACTGCTTTGCTATTTTTTGAGTCCCTATTGGCCACCAGCTTACCTGGCCATGGAAAACAAGATTCCAGGGTATCTTTTCTAAGTATCTTCTTTTCAAGTAGGTTGCAATAAAAACAGATTTTCCATCCCTTTCATTGGCTGCATCATTTGTCTGGTTACCTGGACCTGCATTTCTGAAGCTGACCTTGACACAGTTCCCTCATTTATCTCCCGAGTGCAATAATCACCATGTTATGTTGAGAATTTCTTCAAATGACCTTTGCATTCTTATTGCTGCCACCCTAGCAGCAACCGCCAGATTGTTCCCCACCCTCCTGATATATCCTTTTCCAATCAATTCTGCAATGGAAGATATTGGATTCATCTTCTTCAGAGACAGATGCTATATGTTATTATGCTATTGGGATTTTTAACTTTCCCACCCATTCCCTGTAATAAATAGTCCCATTCACTTTCATCTGATCTACTGGCCTTTACAATGCCCTGTGATTTTCTAATACAATTCCTGCCAAGTTGGATCTCCCTTTTACCCTGAAGGTGGTATACACATTCCCAACCACCAGCTATTTCCTGAGCCTCTGCTCCTCTCACTCCTCCATGAAGCCTTCCTTTCTTTCTGACCAAAGGCAATGATCTTATCCTTTTCTGAACTATCATATGCATATTGTCTCTCTATTATAACTTACTGTTATGTTGTATATGCATCCCACTATCTTACTTCTGAACAGTTTCCTCCATTTTGTTTCACAGACACAAATTGTACCCAGGTCTCTGTTCAGCCATCTTGTGAATGTATGTCATCTATTACAAGGATTCCTTGGCCGGGGGATGTAGATTATTTGGTACCCAACCACAATCCCCGCTGCTGCCACCTGATCCTAAAGCACCCAATGATGACCCGAAGTTTTTAGTTTTGTGTGGAAAGGACAGCATGTGTTAATGTGTCTAACAATTATCCTAGCCAAGAAATTCTTCCTTTTGCATAATAAATGAGGTCTGAAAAACTTCAAATAGTTTATTATTATTATTATTTTTATTTTTATTTTTTTTAGCTGAGCCATTCTGCCACCTGTTGGAAGCTCAGTGGCAGCTCAGCTCTGGCCAGGAATCGAACTGCTGTTGCTCAGAGCTCATAGTCTTGAGTGAGTTCTTAACCAACTGAGACACTCGGCCGGCCCAATAGTTTATTTTTGATATAATCTTAATATGCAGCTAAGAGAAAGTCTTTCTTCCACCAGGGAATGTGTTTAAAGCTTTGTCATTTTCCATTTATTATTCTGTTTTCAGCTATTACCACATGGAAAGGCAAACATGGAGAAGTGAAGGATGACACAGACTAGATGATGGGTGATTAGAAATATTTAGTTAATGTGAATATTTGAAGAATTATTGAGGTTATTTTTTCTCGTAGTATGTAATCTGTGATATATTAAATATGCCTTTCACTTTAAAAAAATCCCTTAAGCACCCAGGGAAGAAATCACATTTCAAATTATTTTCTAAATTTGTTGAAATTCTGTCATAAACAGTGCTACCTTTTTTTGAGGTAAAATTGGAATGTAGCACTATATTAGTTTTAGTTGTGCAACAGTAATTTGATATTTCTATATAGTACAAATTGGTCACCCCAAAAAGTCTGTAGTTACCATCTGTCACCACCATACAATTGACCCCCTTTGCTCATTTCACCCATACCCCAAATTCCTCCCCCTCTGGTAACCACCAATCTGTTCTCTGTATTTATGACTTTTGTTTATTCATTTGTTTTGTTTTTTAGATTCCCATATAAGTGAAGTCATAGGGTATTTGTCTTTCTCCATTTGACCTGTTTCATGTAACAGTATTCTTAAGTTTTATCCATGTTGTCTCAAATGGCAAGATTTGCTTTTTAATGGCTGAGTAGTATTTCCACATTTTCTTTATCCATTCATCCATTGATGGATGCTTAAGTTGTTTCCATATCTTGGGTATTATAACAATGCTACCTTTTATAACAACAACAAAAAATTACATCAAATGCTGGTCCGTGGTTGAGTTTCCATTTAAGTTACTTTGTTATAGATATGATTCCCCAAAAGAGAGAGAGCTTAAATCTAATGATTTTTGATAGTAGCCCACCTTCATCAGAGATTATTCAATTTGCACATTACCTTGGTTTATTTCTCTCATTTCTGTTTGTCTTGCCTTCTCAGGGTTATTTCCCTGAGAAGAAGTTCTCCCATTAGATGAGAGAACAAAAGAGGGGAACTCCTACTTTGCTCATTAATTCTAAGATGCATATAGGTATGCATTAGACTGAACTATAAGACTGAACAATTAAATTTTAAGATCATGTGGGAATTCTACAGATCACTTTTTACATGATTTTGACTCTGCATTTAATAATTGAAACATTTTTCTGGCTGTTTTCTCTGTCTTGGAAATGCAACTCCTCAATTTAAATCATTCACAAATATGTCTCTCCCTGCCGTGTTCTAACTTCCATAGCCGGTATCTGCTGGTTATCTGCAGGCACATCACAGTGATGTATCCAAAATGAGTTCCGTTTCCTCTGCCCCACTCCTGACTGTCCTACCTCTCTCTCTGAATGGTGACACCACCAGCTCTCTGAGTTGACATGAGTACCTCCCTCTTCCTTGTGAACTAAATCTTCTCAGTTAATGAGTTCTACTCCTTTTAACTCCATAAGAGATTTTAATTTATGTAATTTATTTATTTATTATTTTAAAAAATATTTTATTTGGGAATTGGGGGAGGGGAACAGCATTGGGGAATCAGGAAAGGGGAACAGACAAGTTGCTATCCTTTTGTTCTTCAGTCTAGTTGTGGAGGACATCGCTTCACTGGCCCATGTTGGTATTATCACTGCGCTCTTCCTGGGTGAGGCAGTCACTCGCCAGCCATTGGATGGCCGCTCACGGCAGCTCATGGCAGCTCACGAAAGCTCACGTCTGCTGCCGGCCAACCCCTCTGCAGCCTACTCCGTTGCCGGTGACTCACGGCAGCCCAGCTTCAGGTTGAGCTGTTGTTCACCATCTTAGCTTAGAGGGCGCAGTGTCACTGGCCCTTATGTGGGATCCGAACTGGGGCCCTATTGCTCAGAGCTGGCATCCCAAACCAATTCCTAACCAATCGCCACTTGGCCGGCCCTATATTGTTTTGTTTTTAATGACTCAACCTAGCATAGTGTGGGTCATAAAACAGAAACAGAGGAAACATTTGTGGGCTGAATACATGAAGAAACCCATCATTATTTCCCAAGATGTCACAGGTAGACTTTCTTAGAAATGTAAGTTACACATACTGTGCCCCCACTCACAAACCTTCAGTGACTCCCCATTGTCTCTAGAAAAATCTAGATTCCTTAGCCTTGCAGGGAAGGCCCTCACAATCTAGATACAACCGAGTGTGCTATTCTTACATTTGGTTACTTTCCCCATAGACAATCGTGACTATGCCTGGTTGACTCAACGGCACTCCCATTGCCGGACCTCCTTCTCTTTGCTCTAACTGCTGCTTCCTGGGGAATGCTTTTACCAAGACCACACTTTAGAATGCCAGGATTTTCTGCACGGTTTTTTTTTTTCTGATACAAATGCTGTTGTCTCGTAGGAACCTCCCCTAGTTTCACCCAGTTGGAAATTGTTTTTCTTGTCTGAGTTTCCATGACATATTTTCCCAATTTTATGTGTGTGTATGTGTGTGATATTTAAGACATGTATAAGAATATATGTGTTTTAAGATATAATCTTAAATATATATGTTTTTTAAAAATTGAGAGAAAATATCATGGAAATATAGGTGAGGAAAACATTATTTCCAGTTGAGTGAAATTAGGGAAATTTACTAAGGGGCAACAGCATTTGCCTGTCACACACACACACATACACACACACACACACACACACACACACACACACACACACACACACCCCTCGCTCCCCCACACACACACACACAGTTAAAGTATCTGTCATTCACAGTGCTGAGTTGTACAGGCATTTTTCTGATTTAATTCTCACACCAACTCTAATACGAGGTCTGACAATTAAGTTCGTGAACTTGTTGGAACTATGTTGCTAACCTTTTCTGATATCAAAAGGATTGTTCATTATGAATTCGCACCAATTGGACAAACAGTTAACCAAGTTTACTATTTGGAAGTGCTGAAAAGGCTGCATGAAAAAGTTAGATAACCTGAACTTTTCGCTAACAATTTATGGCTCTTGCATCATGACAATGCACCAGCTCACACGGCACTGTCTGCGAGGGAGTTTTGAGCCAGTAAACAAATAACTATTGGAACACCCTCCCTACTCACCTGATCTGGCCCCAGTGTCTTCTTTCTTTATCCAAAGATAAAGGAAATAATGAAAGTGTTAGAAAAGGTCCTAGTCTTTTCTGTTAAAGATAGCAAAGTTTAAAAATGTACTTTCTCACTGTTTTCTAGTGGTATACTTCCTCATTATTGTCTAGTAGTTCCAGTTAAAAATATACTTTCTCACTATTGTTTTGTAGTTCCTCATTTTCAAGCTTACCTAATTTTGTAACTAGGCAGATCTTGCTTTTCTATTAGCCAATCGGTTTAGATTGTAAGGTCACTCTTTAGCCAATAGAGTACAATATAGTGGAACCTACATTAGGGATAAAAACTGAAAGGACTTCCCACTCAGTGTGCTTGCTAGACCTGCTTATGCTGGCTCCGCACCCTTCTGCAGAAGTAAAGTTTGCTTTGCCGAGTTACTTTTGATTTCATGTGTCTTTATTTTCGGCATGGCTAAAATCTATTCTCAACAAAAGGAAGACATTTTGATGACATTCAGGACTTCAAGGGTAATACAATGACAGCTCTGATGGCCATTCCAGATAATGAGTTCCAAAATTGTTTTGAAGGGTGGACTAGGCACTGGTGTCAGCGCACAACTTCCAAAGGGAAGTGCTTTGAAGGTGACCGTAGTGATATTCAGCAATGAGATATGTAGCACTTTTTCTAGGATGAGTTTATGAACTTAATTGTCCGACCTCATATATATATGCAACATATGGTTCATATTTTTTGTGAAATTCTTGACCCAGCATAGTAGAAAACTTTAAGATTTCAAGACTACTTCTGTAAAACCTTAGTTTTTGTTACCATGTGGTAATAATATAGATAAAACTTACAAGTCACTGAGTCTGCAGCCTTAGAAAGCATTCCATTTTGATAATTAAAAAAATTTTAGATGATTCACATTATTTCTAATATTTCAAATATCATAAGGCCATATTACATGCTCTCATTTACACAATTCAACTTAGTATAAATACCTGATGCTACAGGACTGTAGTTCAATTGAATATAATTTGAATGGGTAGAAAAGAATAAGAAGAAAATAATCTAATGTGTTATATAAACATAGTGTAGTCACATCATGTGTGAATTTAACTTTTGCAACTTTAACCAGACAATCTTAGTGACAAAAATTGATAGAATTTTGGGCAAAATGGGTGAAGGGGGTCGAAAGGCATGCACTTCCAGTTATAAAATAAATACGCCATGGGGATGTAATGTACAGCATGATGACTATTGAGAATCAATCTCCTTGTGGATGAAGGATGCCCTTGGGAACTGGCCTTTAGAAAACAGGTCATTAAGTAACTTAAGGTACAGAGACACTGCAAAATTTTCTCTCTCTACCCCACTCCTCATTTCCTATGTATTGTCATTGACACACTCACACACACACATGCATGCACATTCAATTTAAGTAGTTTTTTAATTAAGGTACTCTGGAAATGTATTTAGGTAAAAATATAAGAATGATTCTAATATAGTGAACTCTAATAAAAATCTTTTTATTTCCTTTTTTGGTAAAGAAATACTGTTAGAATTCATTTTATACATAAACTCCATTCCTGGCCATTATGTCTGAGAAAAAAAACACAGCTAATGTCTAGCTTGTTCCATACAGAATAAACTGGACAGGAACTGTAGCACAAATCCAAAAAGAGACAATAGTTATTAAAATTTCTTATTCCAAATTCCTCTCTGTTTTCTGTCCTTCATTTTTGCTGATACTACCAGAGCTACATAATGGTATTTTATTATGGAGGATAGTTTGATAGTTTTGATGGGTTTTTGAATTCAAATATTTCAGATAGAGTAGTCACCAACATTATCATTGCTCCTTGGTGGTCAGAAAAATGAACTGTCAAAATTTCAGCGTGAATCATAAATCAGCTTTTCTTTGCCATTACAATGTAGGTTTTTTAAAAATATATATCCAATGCATTTTAAATAAAGAGGGACCAGTAAGAGAAGAAAAAAAGTACTTACAATGAACTCATTGAAATTACATCACCTAAGCATATTTCAGTGGGTCATGATATGGGAATAACTTTGGGTATTAGATTATTCTTAGTCAAATTAATTGTTTTAATGAGATTTTTCCTGCACTTGAATATGAGTAATGTACTGTAGCTTACATAAAAATATAAATGCATTAAGAAACATAGTCTGGGTAGCAGATTTTCTTGTGTGTGAGTATTGTTTCCTTGTTAGTGAAAGTTATTGAATCTCCTTTCCTAGAAATATCTGAGATGATTTAAGTACAGGCTTGTTCAGTGGCAGAGGATTAACCTTTGGAGGATATTTTTCTTTTCTTTTCTTTTCTTTTTTCCCATCTGAGTAAGACAGTAAATCGTCCAAGAGACCCACATCCATTTTAATATTTTTACGTTTTGTGAATTATTATGTGAAATTCATGATTTACCAAACACCTCTAAAGAGCTTCTTAAAGGACCTAAAATTCTTCATGTATTTTATGTTGAGTATGGTAACAAAGAGTTATTATTTTTTGTTGTTGTCTTGATCATGTTCTCTAGAATCAAATATGAAGAACTTGAGTTCATTTTACCTTGACCTTGGACAGCCTATAAGGTTAGACTCTCCAGGAATAGCCTTGTAGAACATTAAGATAGTGGGTTACCTTTTCCCTTTGTGTATATCTGAGATTTGCTATTAGAGGGAATGAAAAATTTATAAACCACTTAGAATTATCATTTCATATGGATTCTTCCAAAGCAAATGTTTATAGTAATTTATAACTTTAGCCAAGTAACTTTAGATAAATCACATGCTATTTCACTAAAGTTATACATTCCTCAAGGAAAATAAAGCCCAAGCTGAATAAATAAATATGTAATATTGTGTTGTTAACATGGCAAAAGACCTTGTTATTGATCCAATAAAAAGTGGCAGAATACTACAAGAATAAAGGAAAAGTATGTAGAGGAAAAAAACAGTAAAATAAGCATGGTTGAGATCTTTTACTTACAGTTTTTAACTTGTACTTTGAGAACAAAGGATCTGACAGCCCCTCTGTAGAGATGAAAATTTAATCTTATATTACTTTTGTAGGAAAGATAAACTTCTTTACTGAGCTTCAAAACTAGCTATGTTCTTCAAAGACACTGCTGCTTAATCTGATTATTGGTTTCAAAGGACCCATTAAGCTATTTTAAAGAACAACTATTATCAGTCTCCAGAACTTCTTTTCACATTAGGCTACAATGTTTACTACCTGATTAATAAGGGACTGAAACCGGGAAACAGTAAAAGAATTGTATAATTTTCTACTTAAACTTTTCTTCTACATGTAGAGATTATTTCTAGTGTTATCTTACTATTATGCAACTTATGTAGAAATGTATAAAAGTCATTAGTAAGGGTTCACACAGGTCAGGTTTAAATCGAGCACCATAGAAGAAAGAGAAATGACCCCAGAGCCATGCCACCATCTTCATGCAGTAACCAAACATCACTTTCCTCATAAATTAACCTCATCAGTCCTAAAACACATGGAAACACAAAGTCTACAAATAAGCATCTATTCTTAAAGCACCAATAATTCCTAATTCTTCAATTATAGCATTTTTATTCTCCCCTAATAATTTCATGGACATGATGTTGTTTTCTATGTCTATTTCTCTCTAAGGCTTGGAGAGGTGTCAAAAACTGCCCACATGTATAGAGTTGGAATTGAAGAGATATAAGAGATTTGCTTGATGACAAATGTGTCAGAAGTACAACCTCACCCAGTCATCTACATAATCATATACTTTAGGATTTTATTTTGGAGTCATATCCTAGGGAATGAGAGAGTTAGATGGTCCATTCAGTTATTCACTCAAAAATTACTTACTGGATTATTTATTGACACTGCCAGGAGCTGGGGACATGCATGTGCTCCCTGCAGTCACTGAGTTTGCAATATAGTAATTAGATATTTAAAAACCATTACATTACTTATTATGGAGTCTTTACTGTTAAATGTGTTTCAAAATAGAAAAATGGACTGCTCTAAGAGTTTAATGAGAGGGGGGCTAAGCTGGTATGGGAATCAGGAAGGCTCCCTTAGGAGGAGATGTTTAAACTGAGATTTAAAGAATTCCATCAAAGTGTAGCCGAGTGAGAAAAAGGTAAAGCGTTTTGCAAATCTTTCGTGGTCAACTCATCTCATAGTGATTTTCCTCTTCATTTGACATATTGATCATTTAGAGTCTTTGCCTTGTTTTTAAGATGTCACATAAGAGCTTTCTTTTTCTTTGTCTTACGTTGTTCCTTTGTCCTCTTTTACTAGACTGAAGGAATCCTTTTCGGGGTTCTCAAGCTTCAGCCTACAGTACCCAGATATTTTGTTTTTGATTGGTCATCTGCATATGGTTGTTTGTAGTAATCTGTGTGTTTCAATAGGCTCTAGAGTTAAACCATTTTTTTAAAACATTTTTAATTACAGTTGATATTCAGCATTAGAGTTACACCATTTTGCTTTTTATGAATGCATGTAACCTTGCTTTCTTAGTTGTTAATATCCTTCAAGACCACATATTTGTATTGACTTATATCAGATGGACCCTAGAAACAAGAAAGGAGAGTGAGGGGAAGACCAGTGACACTAATGATGAAGACATGAGGACCATCACTGGTGAACTAACTGAGTCACAGCTTGGGGGAACTCTGCCTTTGTTTGAAAGACTTAGCAATAGAATTATGTGCAATTTCAGGTGGTTTCAGAGAGCTAGAATGTATTGGAAGATCTTGATAGAGCTAATGTATAAAAGGAAATTTAGAGAACCCAGTTCACCCAGATCTTTAGCTGAGTAGGTTTCAGCGTATAATATCATATTGTTGTAACTTATTTAGAAAATCACCTAGTAAATTAGTCTCACTCCAGAAGGGAATTGCATTTGATATGACTAATATAATCAACTCTGTATGGATTCTTCCTATGTGCTAATAATAGATTCCCATGCTCCTTAAAAAAAGGAACTGTCAGAGAAACAGATATGTCACCTCAGTCACAGAATCAGCTGTCAAGAGTTTCTTTAAAGTCGCAGTTTCCTTTAACAAATTTTTGTTACCAATTAGGTTTAGGGCAGAAGGGGTCTTTTTTTTTTTTGTCAATATTTTCAGATTTTAAAGTGGTAGAGAAATTACTTAGTGTATTGTATATAAAAGATGTGAATGTAAAATAGGGCAAAAATGAGGGCATTTCATTCGTTGGAGGCAGGAGAAGAGAGGAATATAGAAACTAAATGTTTCCTGAACATAAAAAAACATTAGGGTTCTTACTCTCAGGCAGTAGAAATTTAATTAATAGATCAGGCATGGAGTAAGATTAAATTTACCCTAAATGCTTTAAATATATAAGGAAGCCAGCCGCATGAATCCTGAACTAAACCTTTGATCTCCAAGGTACTTGGCAAAGCAGACATGACTGGTTTTTAACTTCATGTCAGCAAAATAAATTATTGAGCAGCATACAATGCCAGGTATGCCCTGAGTGAGAGTTGATCTTATACTGGCTGAAATGGAAAACGCGGTTGCAATGTTTTGCAAATCTGGGAGAGATCGCTTGGCTGTTTTTGCCTGGAAACATTACAAGTTTACCTGTTGGTCTGACCTGTAGCAGTGCTGTCTCTCTCCTTCATCTGGCAAAGTGTTCTCCTGTGGTTAGCTTACCATGAGAATTTTACTGGGTTTATACAGTGGCCATTTGAGATTTGGTCTTATCCAACATCTGTTGCCCCTTCCTCTGGTGACAGTAGCTCACATTCCCTTTCTGTTCCTCAGATTGTTTTCAGCAAGGGCTTCCCTCCTGGTTTTAGACAGGAGCACATATAACGTGGTCTGGCCAGTCAGTGTCATTTACAGTCACGTGCTGCATAATATTTCAGTCAACAGTGGCCCACATATAGGACAGTGGTCTTATAATATTGGAGCTGAGAAATTCCTATCACTTGATGACCTCATAGCTGTTGTACTTAATGTCCATAGTTCAACACATTACTTACTATAGCTTTTTTACTTTATAAAATTAAAAAGATTATAAAATACAAAAGCTACAGTAAGCTAAGGTCAGTTTATTATTGAAAAATAAGATTTTAAATAAACTTAATGTAGCCAAAGTGCACAGCATTTATAAAGTCTACAGTAGTTACAATAATAGGCCTCAGGCCTTCACATTCACTCCCCACTCACTCACTGACTCACCCAGAGCAACTTCCAGTCTTGCAAGCTCCTTTCACGGTAAGCACCCTATAAAGTGTACCATTTTTTAGCTTTTATACCATATTTTTACTGTACCTTTCCTATGTTTAGATGCACAAATACTAATCATTGTGCTACAATTTCTACTGTATTCAGTACAGTAACATGCTGTACAGGCTTGTAGCCTAGGAGCAATGGGGCTGTACCATACAGCCTAGGTGCGTAATAGGATGTGCCATCTAGGTTTGTGTGTCATTCTATGATGTTCACACTACAATGAAATCACCTAATGCCACATTTCCCTGTTGGTAAGTGATGTATGACTGTATATCCGGTGTTGGTTCAGTTAGTTATTCCTGGGTCTTGTGCTGGTGTTACCAAAAAGAGACCTGTTTTTTTCAATCAAGAATTGATTCTGAGAGGACATAAGGTGGTAGCTGCTGGCAGCCCTCTTGCTCCCATGTGTACCTAACAAGCTGCTGTAGACTTTTCAGGCACATGAGCCAATACAATTTATTGTTGTTAGTTTCTTGCCTTGACTAGTTTATTATTATTAATCATTACTATCATTAATAATTATTAGTCCTGATATTTCCTTTTTGAAACTTATAGCTGAGTCCTGGCAAGTCCAGTTTCATTAGTCTGACTAAAGCATTTCATTTTCTTTGTTGTTATGTTGCAAAAAATCTCCTGAGCTTTGTGTTTTGTAACTGGATTAAAGCACTCTACATCTGAATTATGCGGTCATGTACATTTCAATACTTCACATGGTACTGATATCTCATCACTTTGTGGATAAAGTGTGAAAATTTTGAGCCAAATCATAGTCTAAAACCTAAGGGACTCTTGATTGATTGAAAGCCTGTACTTGAATGTGAGGATTAAAGTTGCACTTATTAACCAGATACCAGTTGCTATTAGTGTACCTCAGGGCTGTTAGCAGCTTAAATCTGGTCAGTATTTTCCTTAGCATCTTGAAGTTAGCTATTAATGAAGATATTTATTAGTTGGACACAAAGCTAAAGGTGATGATTAATATCTTGTATATCTATATAAATGAGGATATGCAAAGGTCCCCAGTAACTAAAATAGTTGTTTGTATATAACAAGATGAACTTTGAGTTCTGACTTTTTACAATGGTACACACTAGTAAGATATGGCAAGTCTATTTTTCATATTAATTGCAGCAATTTCATATGGTTAGCAAAATAAATTAATATTGCCATCTTAATTTACTATGCAGAAACCAGTTCAAATGTAGAAGTAATGAATGAAAGGATAAGAAGAAAGATACTTTGGCATTTATCAAGATGAAAATGCTGGAAATTCATTTTTTAAAAATCTAAAAGCAAAAGTAGCTGTAAAAATTTCTATATCTGTATAAGATCTATAGTTGTGTCCTTCAAATAAACTGCAGAATGCATGAGCACAGGGTGGTTTTTTTGCTGCACATTGAAAATAATTTAGTGGTTTCAGTTGATTACAAGCACGATATGATTTAACAACTTGATATACTGGCCAAAATGGTTCATTTGGACGAATTGATTCAAATAGAGACTATTTCCCTCCAGATACAATACCCTGAACTGCGGAGGTGATAGTCACTTTTCATTCTATGGTAATGAAGACACATCTGAAGAATCAGGGAGGTTTCGGCATTGTGCTTGAGGGCTATTGACAGAGAGGTGGGCTCAGAGGAAGGAGAGAATGTGGGTAAGAGAACCTGTCACTATTCGGAGGGAACTGGGGGTGTTTGCCTTGGAGGAATGAACACTCAGGCGAACATAAGTGTCTTTAAATATTTGAATGATATGTATGAGGGAGAGTGAGTAAACTTATTCTGAACAGCATTGGAGAGCAAAACTGGGCTTAAGTTTTTGGAGGCAAGTTTTGGGTTACTGTAAAACCAAGCATCCTCACAGGCAAAACCTCCCCAAAGTGGGCTGCGTTTCCTTCAGAGTGGGTTTTCGCCAGATTCCCCGGAGAGAGTGTGGTGATGCCAGTGGAGGTGGTGATGGTGGTAGCAGGGAGGGACAGTGTGCTTGACTTTTAGGATTGCCACCAGCCTGGGATTCCTGCAAACTGTTTCAGAAGTGGGATTGGTTTCAAGCAGTATCAGCAGCAGAGTCACAAGGAAACCTCAGAGATTAGAAGTTTTTTAGGGATTATTAGCACATCCTGGAGCAGGAGCTACTTTGACAGAATACAGTTTCAACTACTTTGCTTCAGCCATTATGGCTTTCTTAATGAGTTCCTGCTTCTTTGTCTAATAGTGCAGCTTTCTTCTCAGACTTCTCCTAATTGTGGTCACTCAGGGAAGTAGGAATTGAAAGAGGTAAGCTGCTGCTCTGTCCTCTCGAACAGGAGTTTAACATCCCTTCTGTCCAATCTGCCGCATATGTCAAGGTGAATGACTGAAACTGGATTCTGATGTCGTACCTTTTCTTATCATAGTACTTTTCATTCTCTAAAATTAATGCTTTGCTTTGCCCCTAAACACAGGACCTGTAAAAACCAACTACTTTCCACATTCTCTTAAAATCACCTGTTTGTCAAAACACTTATTTCATGAACTTTTTCGAATAACACTTTTTATTTGGTCAGAGGAATCATCTTGAGTTCCCTTGTTGAATTTATCACAAGGCGGGCTGAACTTCAAGTTACTTAAAGCCTCCTTGGCCAAATTTTTCTCAGTCTGAAATCTGGGTGACTAGCAATCGAATACATAACTAAGTGGAGGGAGGTGTTCATATCCCCACCGATTAGTTCCATAAATATATTGTTAAGGGTGTTTTTGGGCTTAGTTGGTTAATATAATTCTGATATTTTTTCTCCAAAGCGTTGAGAACTGGCAAGAAAGAGAAATCCTGGAGGGGGACTTCACAGGCAGGAATCAGATATTACGTTTAGGGAAAGAACCAGGGCGCCAGACTGGAGGAGGGCAGACTTGATTCAGAATTAAATACACCCAGATTCAGAAGTGAGAGCTGAAAGGCCAACCCTTTTGAGGGAGGGACTTCTGGGTTGTTTGTTTGCAGTGATATTGCAGCGGGTGGATATTCCTTTGAGGGCATTCGGTGCATTGGGGCCTAGGCTGCGATGGTCTGGAAAGTCTGTTCCAAATGTAAAGCTGCCATGTTCTTTGTCCCTCGCTGCTGGTAACAACAGGGCAGCTTTGGGTGGGGAATACCTTTGGCCTTTTCCCTGGGCTCCTTCAGGTTCTGTGAAGTGGACAGCTTCAATGTCATTTCTGAATATTCGTCTTTTCTGCAGCCTCACTTTTGCCCTATTTTACATTCACATCTTTCATATACAGTATGCTAAGAAATTTCTCAATCACTTTAAAATCTGACAAAAACAAAACAAAACAAAAAACAAAACAAAACCTCTCATGCCCTAAACCTAATTGATAACAAAAATTTTTTTTAAAAGAAACTGCATCTGTAAAGGAACTCTCGAAGGCTGAAGTTCACCAATGACTTTTTAATTGCCAATCGTATTTCAAAGGTCCTGTCTCTGTTCATTTCTCCTTGACATCTATGTTGTATTTGGCTCTATGAGTCTTTCTTTCACGATTTTTTTTTCTTATTGTCCAGTTGAGATAATCTGGTTTTCCTTTTGCATCTGATTTTTATTTGTCTTTTATTTTATTGGAATACAGTTGACTCTTGAACTACAAGGGTTTGAACTGTGTGGATCCACTTATACATGGATGTTTCTCAATAAATACCTGTTTTTGATCCGTGGTTGGGCGTCCACAGAAATGGAAGGCACCCTGTATGCATTATTCATGCCATTTCATATGGCGGACTTGAGCATCTGTGGATTTTGGTATCCATGGGAGTCCTGGAACCAACCTCCCACAGATACCAAAGGACAACTGGTGTAGTTAAGTTTTGGGGAGTCAAAAGTTATATATGGATTTTTTTAACTGCTCAGGGAGTTGGCACTCCTAATCTCCATGTTGTTCAAGGGTCAACTGTATATCTTTTAAAAAAAATAAATTATTGTGGTAAGAATACTTAACATGAGATTTACTTTCTTAAAGGTTTTTAAGTGTAAATACAATATTGTTAATTATAGGCACAAGGTTGTACAGCAGCTCTCTAGATATTGTTCATCTTGCATAGTGGAAACTTTATACCTGTGGTTGCCAGAGATTAGGCGGAGGGGGAAATGGGGAATTGCTAATCACAGTCATTTTTTAATGGTTTGTTTTTTTCCCCACTCGTTAAACTTGTGTATTTCTTTCGCTTTCTCTCTATAATTCTTTTTCTATGTTCTTAACTCAAAGTTCTTGTTATGGTATATCACATGTGGCTGGTACTCTATACATGATTTACCAAATAAATGCTTTAGAGATATTTATCATTTCCCTAGATTCAACTCTCCCTTTTCTGTGCATACATCTTCATTCTTCCGCTTACCTAAATTTTTCCCTGAGTAAAAGCTCTAATTTTCCTAGACCATATTGAGCTTTTTTCACTTGGTTAATCAGCTTTTGTCTCATTATCCTCCCAGTGCTTAAAATTGAACATATGTCCCTCTCCAAAAATCTCCCCTCCTGGCTACCTTCTTTCTCACAGTGCTCTCACAAAGCCTGTTGTCTAGACCAGACCTCAGAGCTGGCTTTAGCTTTTCTCTCTTCCTGCAAATAAATTTTATATTTTTCCTAAATAACACTTTTAAGTCAGTTCCTTTGTTTTCATTTCCACTGATGTATTTTAGCTCAGGTATTATATCTTTTTGTCTTGACTGCAGCAGTGGTATGGTCTATGAGGGTTTTCTTTTTCTTTTTCTTTTCTTTCTTCCTGATGTTTGCTTTCTTGTCTTCTATTCAGCTGATGAAAAAAAATCTGGTTCCATCATACCATTCCCATGTTGTCTTGCCTCTCCTCTAATTCTACTCAGATTGGTCTGTTTAATGTCCTTTGAACATACTATTAAGCACCTTCCTTGTCTGGAAAGACTTTCCTTCTTTCTAAGTCCCATACACAGATAAAAAGAAATCACCAGTTGTAAATGATTCATCCCTCTCTGCTCAAGTCCTATCTGTATATCTATATATCAATCCAACCATCCATCCATCCATCCATCCATCCATCCATCCATCCATCCATCCATCCATCTATCCATCCATCCACCCACCCACCTATATACCTTTCCACCTCCCCTACTAAACTCTGTATCCCTTTTCATCTCTGAAACTCATGTAGCTTTGGCTTTTATTTAGCTGCCATTCCCTTTATACATGTCTTATACCCTTGGCTAAATTGTAAACTTCCTGGGGAAGAGAATGCTACTTATATTTTTATTATGGCTTCTATAGTGCTCAGCATGGTACCTTGCATGTGGGAGGTACTCAAAAAAGCATTTCTTGGTTGGCTATTTGAAATAAATTATTGCAATGGAATTATATTCTAGACTAGTATTTCAAGTTTATTGGGTATCTCTACAGGGAGGTCACACAAGGGTGTTCTACTCAAAATGCCCAAGCTGTTCCTATCACCTTCCCCACCTTGCTCATGCTAACTTGCATACCTTTCTCTATTGCCTGTCTGTTAAATGGTGTACTTATCCTACCAGTCACTTGAATACTATCTGGAAGACATCTTTGTTTCTTCTATTTTTCTTTGATATTGTATCAATCATTCATCAGATATTTTTAGTTCTACCTCTGTTGTGAAAACCTCAGTCCCATTGTTCACCCTCTTCTGCCATCATTCAAGACCTCAGGTCATTCCTGTTGGGTGGTTGCAATAACCTATTTCTCTGCTTTTGATATTTTCTTCTCTGTCCTTTTCTTTATTTGTGTATTTCAAAATATTTATATATTTTGTTTATATAAGAACAGT
>NW_017731695.1:1679258-1725925 GCF_001890085.2 Hipposideros armiger
TATAGGGTGATGTATGGATAAGAAATAAGACCCTTACATATGTTGCCTGGAAAAGACTCACTTCAGATTGAAATCACACACAGCCTGAAAATAAAGAGATGAGAGATAGGTCATGAAAATGGAAATGCAAAATCATCATCATCATCATCATCATCATCATCATCATCATCATCATCTATGGTAGCAATGTGTATGGCAGACAAAATAGACTTGAAAACAAAGGCTATAACAGGAGACAAAGAAGGACCCAGTAATCCTACTTGTGGGCATTTATACAAAGAAGCCCAAAATATTATTTTGAGGGGACATGTACATCCATATGTTCATTGCAGCATTGTTTAAAATGCCCAAGGTTTGGAGGCAGCCTGAGTGTCCATCAATGGATGAATGGATAAAGAGGAGGTGGTACATATATACGATGGACTATTGCTCGGCCATGGAAACATATGGGTTGTAGCCATTCATGGTGGCATTGATGGACCTGGAGGTTATTGTGCTCAGTGGAGTATATCAGACAGAGAAAGACAGATGCAATGTGATCTCACTCATATATTGAATCTAAAGAACAAAGTAAACAAACAAAACAAACAAACTCATAGATATAGAGAACATTTTGATGGTTGCCAAATGGGAGGGGGTTTGGGGAAGTGGAAGAAAAAGGGGAAGCGATTAAGAAGTACCAATTGGTAGTTACAAAATAATCATGGGGATGTAGAGTAAAGCATAAGGGATATAGTCAAGAATATGGTAATAACTATGCGTATGTATAATGTTAGGTGGGTCCTAGACTAGTCAGGGGATCACTTCTTAAATTAAACAAATGTGTAACTATGCTGTATACTTGAAATTAATATAAAATGATATTGAATGTCAAGTGTCAATGAAAAAAATTACAAAATGGGAAGAAAGGTGATGATTACAAAATTACAAAATGGGAATAAGAGGTTTAAGTTTCCAGATATAAAGCAAATAAATCATGGAGATGTAATGTACAATATAGGGAATATAGTCAATAATATTGTGATAGCATGTATGGTGTCAGATGGTTGCTGGACTTATCATGGTGGTTGGTTCTTTAGGTATTTAAATATTGTATGTTAGCTAATTTTAATAAAAGTCTTTTAAAAAATTAAAATAAGCCAATAAATAAGTAAATAAGACATACCCAGATGAAATGGACACCCCCATTGCCGGTGGGAATTTAAAGTGGTATAGCCACTTGGTTAAAACAGTTATGTAGTTTCTTAAAATGTTAAATATAAATTTACAATATAACCCAGAAATTCCACACCTAGGTATATACCCAAAATATATGAAAAGTATGTTCACACAAAGACTTCTATGCAAATATTCATTGACGCATTAATCATAATAGTGAAAAAATTATTCAAATGTCCATATGCTGATGAATAAACAAAATGTGATCTATCCATACAGTTAAATGGTGTATCCATATAATTTAATGGAACACTGTCTAGTAATTTTTTTAAAGTACTAACACATCCTACAACATAGGGGACCCTCAATAACATTCATAAAAGAACACATGTTGCATGATTCTATTTACTTGAAATAGCCAGAAAAGCAAATCTGTAAAGACCTTAAGTAGATTACTGGTTGTCTGGGACTGGGAATAGGAACAAGGATTAACTATGAATTGGCACGAGGGATGTTCCTGGAGTGATGGAAATGTTCTAAAACTGGATTGTGTTGATGGTTGCACAATTGGTAAATTTACTAAAAATAACTGAATTGCATACTCAAAACAAGGAAATTTCTGGTATGTAAGTTATACATCAATAAAGCTGTTAAGATCAACCAAAACAATCAACTTTAGAGGACTAGCCTTTGATTAATAATAAAATTTCAGAAAGACATAACTCAAATGTGATAAAATAATAAAATAAATAACAGAAGAAATTACCCAGAATTGAATTATATCAGTAACTAGATTGAAAGATCCTACCACGGTCCATATCAGTAAGGTAAAATAAACAAATCTATTCGAAAGTACACATAATGAAGTACAGAACATCATAAATAAAGAGAACATCTTAAAATTTTTCAGAGAAAAAAATTTCAGCTTATGTACCAAAAACTGTGAATACAAATTACTTTGGATTTCTGAGTAGGAAGATTGGAAGCTATAAAGTAATATATTAAAGCTTTTAAAAAGCTAACCAGACTATTAATTAAACTTAAAGTAGGACGAAGAGACTTTTTAGACTACCACATTTCAAAAATTAGTTTTTTTTCAGGAAGCTTGTTACTGATGTGTTCTAATAAAACAATGGCATAAATCAAGAAAGCAGAAACTACTCAAAAATATTCTCTAACTACATAATGAGAAAAGCATGCAAGCCACACACAGAATACCTAAAACAAGAAGGAGTAAGACAAAGGGAATTTCCAGGAAATCTGTGATGGGATGTTACAGGACTATGGCTTACAGGCCTAAAAAAGCAACTGGTCTAGTTTGTACTAGAGAAAGGAGAACCCTTGGAGGGAGCTCCTTAATTAAAAAATGCATTGATAAATTATTAGGTTTATTTATGGAGACTGTTCGTTTTGGTTTTCTTAGTACAATCCTCATTTACATCTATGGTTATGGCATAATCACTGAGAACACATACTTTCACTTTCAAAAGTATCCCAGATAGAATATTAAATTACATGGTCATCCTAGACATGTTCTACCACATGAAAAATTGCCTTGAAAGTCTCATAAGGGATAGGAAGAAAAAACTGTAGGCACAAAGCAAACTTTAAAAAAAATGAAAAATGAGTTATATTTTAAATTATAAGAACATTAATTATTGCACAGAAAGCAAACATAATCATTTTTTTATCACTGAATAAACTTACATAGATACAAAACAAAAACCCTGAATCATTAGTTTAACAGAAAGTATAGTAAAATTATACTGGACAATGGAGAGAGTAACCGAGCAGTATTGCTTAAGATACATTAGACTGTTATCAGAAATGCCAACTCAATTTGGTTTCACCAAAATTTAAATTTAATAGTTCACATAAGAAGTGTGAGATAGGAAAGCTACTGCCACAGTGATGGCAGGGCTTGGGCTCCACTTCTCATTCAGTGTTTAGTTCTCCCCTCCTCTCTTTTGGCTTGATCCTCAGGCACATAACAAGATGACTGCAGAAGTTCAAGGCATTACATTCAGTCATGATAAAGCCCAGAAACACAAAGAGGATCATCTCTGCTGAAGTCTCTTTCTTAGAACCTAGGGAACCTTTCCCATTAACTCCCCAGAAGCCTTCCCACCAAGCCTATAAGACTAGGGTTAGTTACATACTCGCCTCTAAGACAAAATCACTGTCAAAGAGAATGGACCACCATGAAGGGCTTAGAGTTTTAGACCAAGGGTAAATGTTGGATAGGCAGCCAGCATTTTCTGCTGAACTTGGATAGGCAGTGATCTATATCCTTATCTTCATTGGAAGTCAGTACCTAATGTTCAACATTGGTGAATTAAAATATAGAAGCATAAGTATACTGTTTAGAAATCTGGTGGCAATTATCAGCAGAAATAAAAACAGTTTCTCTGGGGAACAGGCAGGAAGGGAGAAACAAGTTTCTTTCTTATACTTCATTATATCTTTTAGTGTTATTTGATATTTTAAACAATGTACATGTATTTATTTGGTAAAAATATTTAAAAACAAAATAATAAATATTAGGCTTAATGCCATAATTTAAGTAATCCAACATTCCATTACACAGTTTTCTATAACATTTAATCAGTCCCCTTCCTATTGAATTGTATTTAGGTTGTTGAAAACTTTTGTTATTGCATATCATAAAGATTGATCACTGGTTCATTTATCATACTTTGGACATATTTAAAAACATTAAATAAACTTGGGTTTGAGGCTAGTTATTCTTAGGAAAAAAGCACTAAATGATTAAATAGTTGTTCTCAAATGTTGTGGAAGCTCATATGAATCACTTGCAGGGATTTTCTGCCTCAATGCTTGGGCTGTAACCCAGACCAACTGAATCAAACCTTTTTTTGGGGGTGGGTGACAGCTACATAAACATGGGCTTATTTTGAAAACTCTCCCAGTAATGTAGTGAATACCCACAAATGAGAATCACTGGATTCATGGATATTATTACCCTCACAAAAAAAAAAAAAAAGAAAAGAAAAGAAAGAAAAAATAAAACCAACCCATGATTTTAAAACACTTAATATGTCATATATGGTATAAATTGAATCACAATTTTAATTATACAATTTCTTACATCTTTATAATTATATAATTTTTTACATCCATCACTTTCTTCATGTCTTTTCCCATCTCCAGCCTTGCCTTCCCTGTCACACACTCCCATTCCCACACTCATGCATCAAGGTAAGGAATCTTAGGAAGAACAAAGGTTATATTTGGGGATATTGTTTCTTCTTTCCTTACTTTATGTTATAACCAGTGTTCTCATTTTGCTGGAGGACTAGAAAATGCCCCGTCTGTACTGGCCATTCGGAATTATGTGCTTCCTTAATTGACATTGCTCTCTTTTCAAATGTGTAATTAATATCTTGTCTGTTTTTATATCCCTCACATTTGGGGTTCTTTCATATTCCCAAATGGCTCATGCTTTTCAATGAGGAAGATATTGTTTCTAATTTACATCCTATTGTGGCAAATAGGTTAAATTTAAAGACTAAATATCTTTGTTTTTCTTTATTCTACATGTTTTTTCTTATAATGGAATTAAAAAAAAACCAGTATTTGTCATTATAGGACAAGCAAAATTCATCATTTTCAAAAATGCTTTGTGAAAATGAATTTCCAAGTCTTCAACAGTATTTGTTCTATTATTATACCAGTAGAAAATTGTTTTCAATTTACTTTTTTATCAAAACCAAACTTGACAAATACACTGTACTGCTATGCCATCTGTAGCAAGCTGTTGTAATTACCCATCT
Source organism: Hipposideros armiger (assembly GCF_001890085.2). NCBI lineage: Eukaryota > Metazoa > Chordata > Mammalia > Chiroptera > Hipposideridae > Hipposideros > Hipposideros armiger. The sequence continues at coordinate 1,684,211 of NW_017731695.1, forward strand.
GTTTCAAATTGCTGTTTTGTTAGTACATTCTTGCATTTGGTGTTTTGCATAATTAAGTTCATTAAAGTAACACTCTTGGGTTTTAATATTTAGGGTAATGTTTTTGAACTCTGGCATTCTGGGGAGTACAAGTTAGTATGTGGAGTTTTGATAAAGGCAGATATTTTTTCTTAATGACTTGTATTAGTTAGGGAAGCAATATTTTAAAACTAAAGTATAAGTTAATGCTTTGTATAACCACATATTTCAAAAAGATTTTATACTTTAATGAAAATTAGACTAAATGGAAGTGATTAAGTAATGATGATTCAAATTATGTTCTTTTTTTTCATTATGGTTTCTGTAAGAATTTAATGACTGTTCATTTAAACTTACAACATGTACTTTCATCCTGCAGTGAATAATTATTTGCTTCTTGCATTATCTATTGTTATGTCTATAGTATTTTGGTATTCTTGTGATTCAAAATACTTTTATATAGTTTGCCTCAAAATGTGCTATTTTACTTTTATTAAAAGTTTTGTACATTGCAATTTGTATTGAGATATATGTAAAAGGGTGAAGACAACTTTCCTAGGTAAAATTTACTCATTAAGAAACTCAAAATACCAAAGTTCATTTTGAATGGAGATTTCATAGTTGATCAAGAGGGTCAAATATATGGCGAAAGAAGGAGATTTGACTTTGGGCAGTGAACACACAGTGCAATATACAGATATATTACAGAATCGTACACTTGAAATTTATATAATTTTATTAAACAGTGTTACCCCAATAAATATAATAAAATAAAAAAATCTATAAAAGAATTAATGTAGACTTTCTCTTTCTGTGTTGCTTTGTACAAGGGGTTATATAGAATATCATAGTTTTAAAGTTATGGTTTATTAGAAATGGATTGTATTTTTTTCTTTATGTCTTGAAAATATGCATAATTACCTAGCAACATTGGGTATAATGTTGCATATTGTGAGTAGTAGTAATGATGATAATAATGTAAACATCTACTAAACGTTTATCATGTGCCAGAAACTATATTCAAGAATTAGCCTGCATCATTTCTTTTAACCTCACCAAACCAAATAATAATAATAATAATAATAATAATAATAATAATAATAATGTCTTAAATAGATGTTGCTATTATATTTAATTTATATGAGTGGAAAGAGGCTTAGAGGCTATGCAATTTTTTCCAAATTCACAGTCTTATGGCAAATATGAGTTTTAACCAGATTTTGTGTCTTACTTTGTCTTATATATTAAATAACTGTTTTAAAATATATTAGTATGGTATGTCAATCAGGCTCCATTGAAGGAATAGAAAATACTGTAGGCATTTAAATCAGAATGAATTGAATATAGGTACTGGGAAATTGGAAATATCAGGTGGACAAAGAGATAACCTAGAAATTAGTGATTGTGGAAAGCTGCTATCACTCCTAGGGCTGGGATCACAAAGGGAAGGGGTGGCGTTATAAGAACATAACTTAGGAGCTCAAGGAGTGGTCATTCTGAGGCCAGGACTGGTAACTCTCAGAGGCACCGGCCAGCAGGCTAGGACTTTTGGGAGAGTCCTGTGAGGCTGATCTTGGTCTTCCCTGTGTGCCTTGGGGCTGCTGCTCAGATGTCAAAGGGAGGGGAGGTTAGAGCTGTCCACTGCTGCTGGAAGGGTACTGACATGATTGGAAATAGAGATCGCCTTAGCTGTCCTCGTCTCTCCTTCCTATCTTTCTCATCTTCCATCAGTGTCTTCCTGTGACAGAAGCTAAGCGGATGGTAGCTGTCCAAGGGAATCTGAAAAATGTATGTAGTTTTCAGACTTCCAGCCCCAGGATCGCAAAGCAGAGTACAGATGATGTGGACTTGGGCTGAGAGATAACAGGTGAATAAGTGGAACAAATACCCTCAGGTTAAAAGGCTATCTTTTCAGACTGTCCCTGAATAAACAGTTTATCAGTTTATTTGGTCTTAGAGATAAAAATGTTCATCATTGAGCAGTTGATCAGATTGTTGCACTATTACATAAAGTGTGTGATTTGTTAGGCTGATCAAAATGACTGAATTTACACATCTTGGTAACTCAGCAAGATGGCATGGACAGTGATCAAATTGCTTGAGTTAGTTACTATTGCCGAATTGATTGGGAAGTGATCAGTTCGAGTTTGTCATATTAAGATCAAAAGCATAATGAATTAGACAGATGAAGCAAATAAATCAGTTTTTAAGAGTATTTTGTTTCATTTAATTTATCTATATCATTTAGATTAATTTTTCTGCATTGCCCATCACTATTTGTTATATATTTGAATGTGTGCATGTGAGTATGCCAAAATAGAAAAATGTTATATAGAAATATAAGTGCATAATTAAAAAGGTATAATTAGCATTAATCTACCTTTTTAAAATATCTTGAGAGAAACAAAATAATTTTAAGTAATCACATATGTTTTTGATATGTTTCCAAAATGTTTCTAAGCTGGACTTCAGTAAATATATGACCCTCTGTCTTCATAGTTGGTTTTGTGACAGACAGTTGTATAGTCATAAACTTGCTATACTAAAAAACACGGGAAGAATGAATAAATCAATTTTGTTCTTATTGACAGAAAGGGGATGTGATTAAATATCTTCATTTTTCTATTAAAATTATCTTCCTATTGGGAATACATATATAATTTACATTTTAAAGTGTGTTATTTAATTAGGAAAATAATTATGGCATATAATTGACCTCTTTTTGAATGAAACTCATGGAATGACCCTCCAAAATAATTTTTATATTAAAATTTAGAGTATCAGTTTTTTTCTTATAACCCCCAAAAGAGATTTTGTGTTTGGAATAAATTAATGCTGAGCTGAAAAGTAAACTTAGAAGATTTTCTTTTCTCTCTCTTTTATAGTGGAAAAAAAAGTCTCCTTACACAAATCCAAATTATTGATTTTTAAATAGCTTTCTCTGTAGCTCATCTTATGGAATGACTTCTGGAGACTTGATCTAGGGAGTTGGCAAAATTTCTTCCTGTGTGAGGATTGCCAGGCAGTTTGTATTGTTCAGAGACACCGGTGTAGCCCAGCTCTAAACAGAAATGAAAGCAATGTGTTTTCTGCAAACAGGATAGAGTATGTCTTTACCAGTGCTACAACTACACAGGACAAAATGATTCTCTCTTGATGACCTTAACCTTGAAAATGATGGCAAGTGTTGGAACTGAGAATTCTAATATAGTTTGACCCACCCAGCACAGGATGTGAAAAAGTGGAAAAGAGCAAAGGATTGGCTAAGAAGGGGCAGGGCTGCATGTCAACGTGGGCCCTGCCATATGTGCTTTCATGGTTGTGAGAATCAACCTTGATATGGTTTCTGATTATTTAAATAATCTATGAGTGGCCTTTTCCTTTTGCTTTATTATTAACTCTGCTTTTTACTTTAATTGTATTCCAGCCATTTCTCTTCTGAGAGTAGCTATGTGTCTTTTCTCTGGGGAGTGCCTTGACATTGAGTGTTCTTACTCATCCTGCAGTGTGACTTGGGCTCTATATTATTGTCACCAGTGCCATGTCTTTATGCTGAATTCAATGTTGTAAGCTTGAACGAGTGCCTTCTATATGTTCCCTCAACACGTTTTCTCTTTGTTATTAACTTATCTGAGGAACCTTGCCTAACTCCTCCAATCTGAGTGAGGGGCCATCTTTGCCCACTCAAGTTTGTAGGCCACTTATATGACAGCACTTACTGTGCCATCTTGCAATTTTTGGTTTACCTCGCTCCCTTTCTTATTGGCCAGTGAGCACACCATGACAACGAGGACTTTGTCTTAACTCATTTGTTGTCCAGTGCTTATCACAATGCCCGACTCTGAGAGACCTCTTGAAAACCACTAAACAGGAGGCACTGGCTGAGGTTTTGGGGATAATAAGATGAATGTGGCTCCATTTTGTTCTCAAGAAACTTAAAACCTAGTTAGGAGATAGACATGCAAACCACTAATTGTAAATAGTGTGAACTATTTGTTTAAAAATTATGGCAGAGAAATGAGAAATGTGCTGTGTTGGAGTGAAAAACAATACTATGATATACATGATGTGGTGAATATAACCTGTTAAGTCCTTCCTTTCATGAACTTGCATTCTGCTAACCTGGACTTCATGAGCAGGCTGTGTGTGTAGGAAGTTTCTGGACATCCCCAACACCTCAAATCAATGAAATTCATTGGGCACTCACTATGCTAGCTGAAGTGTTTTGCAAGATGCAAAGTGTAAGCATAGTTCTCTAAGGTAGTGACCCTCAGACAGGAAAGTATGACATGAAGGCCTAGAAAGAAATATTTCTTAAAAAAGGAAACATTCTATAAGCACCAACAAGAAAGTCTGATGAATTACCAAAGAGACAATAAATACTGTAAGGTTTACATTCTTTCATTTCCATAGGCATTATCTGCCCATCTCATCCTATAGAATGGTCTAGCTATAAAAGATGTGAAATGAACAGGCATGTGGAATAGGTTTATAAATATAGAAGTAGTTGGAATGCTGCTTTTGGGCTTCTTAAGGAAATGTCAAGCAACACTTTGCCTTGATTTTTTCAGAGTCAGATTAGAGTACATTATCTGAGAATACAAATTACAGAGTCGATAACCATTCCTGCCAATAGAAGTAGGTAAGCCTTTGTAAACCATCACCCCACAAAGTGTATTTCTGCCACTTTGTCAGCTCCCACTGGTAAGAAACTGTGACTCTAATGACACCTTATAATTTTGGAAACAGGACCAATGCTATTTTGATACACTCAAGATTTGTCTAGTGGGTTTTGGGAGTAACTTGGTGACAATTCAGCACCTACTGTGTGACAACCCCTTGGTGTTATCTCCCTACCTGTCAGCAATACAGAATAGTTATGGATCTCGCCATTTGTCACATGAGAACACTTAGTTCACAGTGTTTCAAGCAGCATTGCAATATGTGCCATACCTAGATCTGTCCCATTGGGCGTTCAGAATGTATGCTAGAGAAAGTAAATAAAAGAGAGCTCTTGTTTTGATGTGGCAAAGTCGTTTTGACAGGGCAATGACCATGACTGCTACAGAATCAAAGATTGGTGTGCCCTTCTGGGGAAAGTATGGTACACCTATACCAATTCCATGGTGGAAAACTACAGGGCTATTCATTTATTTAGTGCCCTGATGAAAGGAATACTTTGAAAAATGTGAAAAGTTGGATGAAAACTGAATCAAAAGTTAGTTGTAAATGGAGTAGGAACAACATAGACAAGACGTCAGGCATGTGAAGTTGGATTAAAGGTGAGAAATAATGACTACATTTTTACTACATGCAGATAGGGATGAGGCAGCTGTGGCGAGCGAAAACACCAAGTTGGGAAGGGGCTGCTGAGAGGGGCGTGGAAACCTGTCATTCCCACCGGCCTTCCTACTGCACAACACACGCTTCTTACTTAAGCTCCAGACTCATGTTATTTTAACTTGGTTTGGATTTTTCTACCAACATTTCATGTAGCCTAGTTATTGTGCCCTTTTCTGTTTAATCAAGGATAGGATATGTCAAAGATTTTACATCTAGTTATTTTCTGTTTGCCAAAAGGATTTAAAAAATATATATAACACGTTAGTTTTGGAATGGAAACTACCTCTTTGGGGAACCTCTGGAAATGCTATCAAGTGAAGACTTCCCCAAATCCTTGGATTAAGTTGAGAAAAGAAAAGAGAAAAATTTACTTTTTATATGGAGTAGAAATGTTGTTCCCTTGAAACTGAAATTTAGGGAAACTCAGCAAATTAAATCCAAAGACTTCATTAAAACAAAGAGAGCAACAAAACTTTATTGAGATATGATTCACATTCCATAAGATTCGCCAATTTTAAGTGTGCAATTTAATAATTCTGGGTAAATTTACTGAGTTGTTCAGCCATCACGAAGATCCAGTTTTGGAATATGTCCACCACCCAGTAATACCCCTGGCGCCCTTTTGTAGTTAATCCTCTTTCCCACTTCCGGTTCCAGGTAGACACTGATGTTCTTTAGATCCGTACAGATTTTCCAAAAGCTTTATTGTAAGGAAGGCAACAGGAAGTTCTTAGGTTGGATTTTGGTAGATAGAGATGCTAAATGTGAGCCCAGGCATTGCAGCCTGAATTTTGGAAAAGTCTTTTGATTTTTACCTATTGTATAAAAGAGACCTTTGGGGGTGAAGAAAGAGCACTTGATCTGAATTTGCTTCCAAATCTTCCAGAGATTGTTGAGAAACTTCTTTAAAAGTAGTTTGAGATGTTCAGTTCTTTCATGGCCTGAGTGTGACCTCAGATTCTTTTACTTGGGAAGATTGGCCTTCGCTGATGTCTGAATAAACTGGTTTCATATGTGGCTGCAGGAGAAAGAACTTATTGTAGAATCCTCTGAAAGTGTTGGCATTTTCCAAAGAAACTTGTTTATAATCTTGAGAAGGCTTTCATGGATTTCCAACTTTGGGCAAGTGAGTTTTTTGTCACACATCAGTGGTGGCCAGTCTTCCCAAGTAAGATTAATTGAGGTCATGCTCTGGCCAGAGAAAGAATTAAGCTCAAACTCTTTTTTAAAGAAGTTTCTCAACTCTCTTGGCAGATTTGGAAACTAGGATACCATATTCTTTGTTTTCCATTCAAAATGTGTTTCACTCTTGCTCAATTCAAAATCAAGTCTGTCATTTGAAATATCCAAAAAGGCTTCACTGCCCTGATAACTGTCCCTTATTTCATTCATCCACTGAACAAGAGTTTGTCATTTTGAGCATTGTTCTAGATGGTAGCGACACAGGTGTGAATAAAAAAATGTTTTTATTCCTCCCCAATTTACATTTTAGTAGGGGAGAGAAATCATAAACAAATAAATAAGATAAATTCAGACAGAAGTCAGTAATAGGAAGAAATCAAAGCAGAGTTTTGGAATAGGAATGATGAGTGATGCAGGATGGTGAGGTTAATATAGATATGGTGATCGGGAGAAAAAGCCTCTATGAGGATACGGACATTTCAGCTGGAACTGTAGTCACACAGGGAGCCAGCTACATGAAGATTTGTTAGATGGGCATTCGAAGCAGATGGTGCAGCAATGGCCAGAAGTAGATGGGCATGGGCTCGGTGTGTTTGAAAGACCAAAACAAGATTGGTGTGGCCATAACTTAAAAAGGAAGAGAATGATGCAAGATGAGGTGAGAGAGGCTGGGGCCAATGGAAGGGCGTTTGGAATTTATTCTAAGAACAATAGAAAACCACTAGGGAGAGAGCTCCTGATGTGATATGTTTTACATTTAATCCAAATAATTCTAAGTGCTATGTATAAAGTGGAATCTAGGAGTCATGGGAGGGGGCTAGGAGAGCCCTTTGGAGGCGATATAATAGTAGCTTGTATTAGGGTCATAGTGCCTCCTAGTAGCTTCAAACATGTTCATTCTGAACATGATGCTTCCTATCTTCATTCTTTGTGCATCTGTCCTATTAATGACACTTCTTCTGCTTTATTTCCTTTTTTAAATAGTCCTCATGGGGTTGGCTTACCTAAAGTGAGGATGACTTTAAATCACTGAGTTAGAGATGTTCTTAGAGATAACATAGTACAAACACCTCATTTTACAGCTGGGGCAGCTGAGGTCAAGAGGGAAATCAGTGATGTATCTGAGTTTTTACACCCAGTCACTGAGCCAAGAGTACAACTTAGGACTCCAGGTATCTCATCAATGGCTCCTTCCACTAATGTCCAGCTCGGTTTATATTCTCACAAAATGTACTCATTTTAGTATTCTGCGTGGTAAGGGTTAGATGGATCGGACAATGGACATACAAGTCGAGCTGATAGGACAAGCTGGGGAGTAGATCATTCATTGTGTCAGCCCAAGGTGATCAAGACGCCGGAGCAAGGGTGGCAGAGAGGCAGCAAATCGACAGGACTTTGAAAGGTCAGAGTGATGAAGACAGCAGATGGACAGGACTGTAGGGGGGAAATGCCAAGGCAGAGAGCAAATGAACCTGAAACTGTCTGAGGGCATTACAGGATGCTCAGCAGATGGGCTGCACCAGAACATGGGGCGAGCAGCACTGTCATTGACACTAATTACCTGTGATGGAGGTGCCTTGCGAAACATGGGGGGAATGGCCTTACTTCATAGGACATTTGCTGTAACGATGGGCAAATTCACAACAGCTTTCCACATTTAGCACACTAAATTGAGGATCCAGGGAAATATTTGCAGTTTGCTCCCCCCCTCTAACACCATGTTTGATTGACGATACTGATGAGGACATGCCACAGTACCTGGCCAATGGCATTTCTTCTGAGCACACTGAGCATTTTTACAAATTAGAATTCCCTTAAAAGTGAAATATTTAGAAGCAAAACAAGGCATTACACAACAGATGAGGTGATTTTGTAATACAAATCAGCAGGTAAGTTAGGAGAATCAGATGTGGGAAAGACAGCAAAACTCACATCAAATCTTTTGGCAGAGTAGGATACCAAAAATAAAAATAAAAAGCAAGATTATTATGTGTTATGTAGAAGGACACTGAATAAATATGTGATTCAGTAGAAAGGCTATACTTTTAACCGTATCAGAAAGTTCTAGGCATATAAGTGAGCATTTTAACTCAAGAGGATTTTTTTGAGCAGTTATTATGAGCCAAATGCAGTACTGGGGTCTGGTGATGCAAAAATTGAACAAGATAGAATCCCAAATTTCAAATCGCTCACCATTTAGGCAGAAGGAACACATAAAAATGATTCTAACATAACTGCTACAATAGAGGTAAGTACAAAGTGTTTCAGTCACATGAATGATACATTTCTATGGTTGAGAGCAGAAAATTAAATTATGAAGGTCAACCATGATCTTGAGAAAGATAGGTTGGTTAAATGATATATTTGTAAAAAAAAACCCAAAAAAAGTCTGTCTTTGGTTACTTCTGTGTTTTTGTGTTGTTGGCAGTCACTAGCATGCCTGGGTGTACAGCACTATTGACTTCTGTACTTGTGTCACTGATTCCAGAGTTGCGAAAAACTAAATGGAAGCTGGATGATTCCCAGTGCCTCTCTGAGTAGCTGGAAGAGTTGGGTAAATTGAGCGCAGTGCATCGGTTTGTTTGTAAGCCCTTTCATTTGCTGTTCATTTATGAGGCAGCGAAAATTAAGAATGCTGCTTAGCTTTATTGTTTGTATTCTATCCCCACAGCCAATTCTTTCATCCACTAATTTTTCTTCTGCCTCACTTCTTCAAATTTTCTTATTTCCTCACCACTACCCCAATGCCAAGTTAAATTTGTCAAGAATATTTTGGAACTCAGTTCCATAAACTTTAAATGCCAAAACCACTACTGTTTGTTTTTCACAATTTTCAGAAACTTGTGTGGCCTTGAAACAGGATTTCGTGTTTGGCTTCTGCTTTCTCCATTAGTCACTTCACCATAATGAAAATTACAGAGTCCTCTTCAGCAGTCACATAAGCTACAAAGTCATGTTCACAAAAACAAATTAAAAATTTTATCCTCATTGTCCTCTTGCCCAACACACTGATATATAATTTTATTTCAGATTGGAAAGAAATTATGTAGTTGATTGATATAGGCATAAAAAGACATTTAAAATTAACCAAGATATAAAAGCTTGACTAAACTGTCTTTATTTCACAATGATCTTTCTTCTCAAGTTACCAAGACCTAGCTTAAGTGACTAAAGTATGGGATATAAAATTTGTTCTCGCAAAACTTTTACTGATTAAAAGCTGTAACTGATCTGAAGGAGCGTCCATCTTACAGTGTGATTTTGGTTCTGTGAAAATCATGGGAACCAATTTAATTGTTTCTCAGTAGTCTCGCTATTTCTGACATACAATAATGGGATCTACCAGAAGCAGACCTGGAGATCAGGATTGAGTGAAAGAACTTTGCTTGGGAAGTGCAGGAAAAACCCATAGGAAGTGGAGAAATAATGCAGGAAAGGGAATGTAGCCAGTAAAGGTGATTTATTAAACCAGCATTACAGTGAGTGCCTGGAGCTTGACCCAGAGGGAAGACTCTGCGAAATAATGCAAAACACACAACTGAGGGTTGAGGAGGTAGGACAGTTGTGTATTAGGTCTCAAGACATTTATTGAAGACTGCCTTACTCTCAGGGGTATTAACTCCTAGGGACTTCCGGCCTGCCATGCGGTAGCATACCTGGGCAACTCACCTTTCCATCATTCCAAGAACAAAGGTCAGCTACAGGTGATTGGAAGCCAGCCTGATACCAGCTCACAAAACAGTCCCACCACAATACATGGACCATTGACAGTGTCTGTTATAACACATATTTGTCAAATTTTAGATTATCTGAAGATTTGCTGAATAGAAAGAACAAAGTTATAATAAATCCTAGACTCTTTGCTTCTTTTTAAGCCATTACTTCTATCTTTTCCTTCATTGATAGTCTAATCAAGAGATTTCTTCATCTTCTCATGCTTTTGCACTGGAGGAGATACACAGAGACAATCAGGTAGCAGGCAAAATGAAGGAAAACAAAGCTACCTGAATGATTCATAAACTGGAGAAGCAGACCATAAACAATCAGTGGTTGTCAAAACAGGCCTTTGCAACTAATAGGATGCTTTAGATGTTTCAGCTGTATATAAGACAAATTATCTAGTGCTTGTATCGCTGTCATCATTAATGTCACACGTTTAGTAAACATCTCCACTTGAATATGACAATTTTAAGCAGTATAAAAAGCAAGTCAAAGCAATGTGCTCCTCCTCCCCCCCTCCAAATCTAAAATCTGAATAAGACACTGAAATGAGTATAAAAGCACAGTCCAGAGGACACAAAATGAAAAACCCATAATGGTGATGAAGGTAAAGTGAGTGGAAAGCAAACCGATGTAATATGACAAATAGTAAGTAATACTGAGCCTCATGGTCTGGAAGATAATAGTGAGTAGTAGACTCTTTAGTAAATTGGGAAACTTGAGCTCTGTCTAAAGCAAACATGTTGTCCTGGAGATGTGGTTCCAGTGTTAGGGATCAACCACACTTTCCATAGTAGGTATATACGGATCTTCATGTGACATTGTTGAAAGTTTAAAAATGAGTAGATAATTCATTCACATTTAAACTACTACGTGGCTCAAATACACTTAGACCAAATGAAACACATTTACTGACCAGATTAAGCATATAGGTTAAATTCAGTTGGAGATGTCTGACACAGGGAGATATCTGAATATCAGAGGACTTCCATTGCCAACGGTGGAATTGTTGAGTGTGTGTGCGCATGACAGAGAGAGAGAATATGAATCACCTGATGTGCTCATGATGAATTTATGCATTTGTATATGTGTATATATGTATACTTACATATTACTGAAAACAAGGAGGTAAGTATCTTTTCTGAGGTGATGAATGGGGAGGATAGCAAGGATAACTGTTTTCCATATACTTCTGCCATTTCAATCATGTTCCCACTTCAAGGCCAACTCAGTCATTTCTACATCACCGTCTCCTTGCCTTTATCAGAAGATATTTTTGTAAGAGGGGTTTCTTGGTTTGTAGGTAGATTTGGAGGGAACTCCATAATTGAATAGGTTTGGCATAAGCTAAGATATTTAAACTGCTTATTTTGTAAAACTGTTTGGAGAGGTTTGTAAGGACTTTGGATTATAGCTTGAAAATAGAAACAGCATGTATTTATATAATAATTCCTGGGTGCTGTGTCCTGAGATAGGTATTTCGCCTTTGTTTTCTCATTTAGTCCCAACAATGATCTTGTATGGTGTTGGTGTTAAAAGCATTTTAGAGAAGGGAAAATATACCCCTCTATGCATATATGTAGAAAGACCTAGAGTTTAAACAACTTGTTCTGAATTATAGAAATAATACACATTGGTATCAAGGCTCCATATACAGATCATACTCCTTAAAGAATGTATATAGCCCTGTGCATAGGTTTTCTAAGCAGTAAGTATAGACCACTTTCTGCAAATTACGAAAATTGGCATTAATTTGTATTTATATGTGTTATTTCTATTTGTAATACTAGTTGATAAGTATTGCTTAATATTGAGACTTTTAAGTACAGCATATGCCTTTCATGATGTCTGAGCTAGCCTGACTCTGTATTACCCCCGCAACTGACCCATTTGTCCCCTGGAGTCTTTCTAACAGGTTAGCTAAAATTTTCAGAGCACTATTACTCTACCAACAGACATCTCAAGCAATTGAAAGCTTGCACCTGGAGGGGAGGGGAAGGATCAATCCTACCCAACCCAGAATTTCATGGATATGAATGACTTTCTCAGGGCAATCTCTGGTGGGCACTGTGATCAGAAGGTAGAACATAGGCATTTGCCAATGGATGTTGAATGTGATGTGTCATCATAGCAACAAAGACTGAGATGGGATTGGAGGTTGGAGTAGGGGCGAAGGGCAGATTGAGTGTAGAAGAGCCAGAACTGACAGAGAGGCAGTAGCCAGCAAGTCTGCCTCCCTGATTAATGGAGTGAGTAATGACCCTTTCTCACCTCTTACTTCTCCAAGACCAAGCTCATCTTCCTGATTATATTTCTATTCTTAGTCTCCTAATTTTTCCAATAAATACATATTTTTAATTTGAATTAGTTTGATTATGTTTCTGTTTCTTTAAGTGGAATGACTCCATCTAATGGGCATCTTGGGGTAAGTGTGATGTGAATCAATATTGAAGCCATTATTTTCCCTTTACTTGGAAAGAGAACAATATGAATTGTCAAATAATTAAATCTCCTAACTTCATCTTAAGGAGACAAAATCTTAAGCAGATCTCACTACAAAGAAAGGTGGTTGTTACCTGCCTTTATTTGTCCTTCTCATTTTAGAGAGGAAATTGATAAAAACTTTTCGAAGGTAGAATTCCACATGCCATATTGAGGCAATTTTCTCTGGGCTATTTGTGTTTAATGGTAGGTATTATTTATAGGTCAGTGGAATGAGGACAGAACATAGGTCGTTATTGCGATCAGAGTCAATAGTGGTGTGTCCCATATTAGAATTTTTTTATTTCAACCCACTTCCCATGATCCATCAATTGATTTTTCTCCTAAAGGTTTTAAGGAATCATCTGGTTTTTTTTTTTTTTGCTTCATCTCACATAATATTTTGTATCTCTGAAGAACAACATATAATTTAAAGATGCAATAACATTATTTGAAGTTACACTGATTTTTTAATGCATTTATCCTGTGTGTGTTGACATCTCTGCAGAGATGCTACTGTAGCATTCATTTCTGTTTCTGGTGATCTGTCTGTACACAAGACTAGCAGACTGGAAGATTCACGATTCAATAGATAATTGGAAAAGACATCAAAATTATTTTAAATATTAATAATTGTGTCAGACTGTTTTTAACATGTGATTTACAAACACACTAAGAACGTGAATTTGTGCTTCTAATAAAATAATCTCATCATTAATCAATCAATATTCTTTGGGCACTCTTGGAAAGAGCATATTGGATGCCAAAACAAATACATCTAACAAATGATTGAGAGAGCTTTCTTCTTACTTTGTTAATGAAACATTGTACTTTCTCTGATGTTAGACTGAATCGGAAACATTTATGATTGAACTTTCCCAGACCACAGTAATTGGGGAGTGAGTTATCTTTATTGAATGCATTTTCTAAGTAGTGATAGGAAATATTGTTTCTTAAATACTTATTGTTGAAAAATCTATAATACGATTTTGTCTATTCTTCTTCTTGGAAACAGAGCCTAATAACGTAAATGATAGCTCTTTGGATTCAGGATCTTTTTCAAGTACCACCAAATTAGTCATGGTAACACAAAAGGGTTATTGTAAAGTTGAGGAGCAAACTAGAGTGTGCTGAATTTGTCTGTCAAGTTGAGAATGTCCCTAATGTGGAAAGCCGCTCCTTTTTTCTTTTTCCCCTTTCTTCTCTTTTATCTCCTCCTTATCTTACTTTTTCTCCTTTCTTAGACAAAATCCTACTTACAGAATTGTTTCATTGACATTTATATTATTCTTCTAACACTAGAGTGCAAATGTAAGACAAAATCCACATGCTTAAGAGATTTTTTAAATTGGGGATTAAAGTATAAAATTTGTTATACAAGTTATATCTTTGACTTGGCATGCAGATTGTCATAACCTAGACTCTGTGGGGATACTATTTTGAAAATATTAAATCAATGCAGTTTATTACCTTCATCCATTGCTTTTCTACTTTAGCCACTTTGGAAAATGCAAAGCAGGTTCATAGGCACCACCAGAAGGTGGAAGAGGCTATAATAAAGGCCTCAAGCCTCTGATAGTAGAAAAATACAGGAGAGAAAAATACAGGAGAGTGACAGTAGAAAAATACAGGAGAGTGCCTCCATTAGGCACACATGTCCTAATTCCTCCCTGCAGTCATGGCAAAATAAGAAAGCTTAGTCACAGAGAGGACCTGCGTCAATGTCTGCTTGCTTAACATGGTTGCTTTCTGTCCTGGAAGTAGTTCAAATGTTCCCTGCTGACCTTTTGGGGGTGTAGGAGGAAGCTGAGCTCAAATCCTGGCACCACATCATTGGCAGGGTGCAGAGCTTAAGCTAAGGTTGAGCTTCAGAACATGGCTAAGAGTCAGAGGGTTCCCCAGGACCAGCAAGGGATGAGGTGGGGCAGAGAGCTGGCCTGGATGAGCTGGGGAAAAACGCCAGAAATTCACCAGTCACACCTTAACAGAACTTCACAATGCACTCAAGAGAAACTAGACCCAAAGAAAACACCGGCCAAAGACCCACACAAAAATCAAGGGCCCCTTCTACCATATTTCCCCATGTATAAGACACTCCCACATATAAACGCACCTGAAGTTTGGGGCTCGAAATTTGAAAAAAAAAATGTATTACATAAAGTTATTGAACTCAAGTTTTTTTTAAAGATTTTTATTGGGGAGTTGGGGGGATGGGAACAGTGCTGGGGAATTGGGGGAAGGGGAACAGACAAGTTGCTGTTGATTTGTTCTTCAATCTAGTTGTGGAGGACGTCGCTTCACTGGCCCAAATTGGCACCATCATTGCGCTCTTCCCGGGCGAGGCAGATCAGTCGCCTGCTTCTGGACGGCCGCTCACGGTGGCTGCTGGCTGCTCACGCTGGCTGCTGGCTACATATGGTAGCCCATGGCAACCCACTGCAGCAGGGGCTACAGCCTGTGCCGTCGCCGGCGACTCCCGGCAGCCCAGCTCCAGGTTGAGCTGTTGTTCAGCATCTTAGCTGTGGAGGGCAGTGTGACTGGCCCTCATATGTGGGATCCAAACCGGGGCCCTCTGGCATCCCAAGCCAGTTCTTAACCATCACGCCACTTGGCCGGCCCTTGAACTCAAGTTTTATTCATCATAAAATTCATACAACTCCTCATCACTGTCAAAACTCCCAACCATTAGCTTGTCCTCACCTGTGTCTGATGGTGAATCACTGTCTTCATATATTGCCTTGTCCTCAGTGGGAAATGCAAGTAAAAAAAATCTACAACCACTATATAAGACGCACCCAGTTTTTAGACCCCAAATTTTTCGAAAAAAGGTGCGTCTTATACATGCGGAAATACGGTATTGCCACGACATTGCTTAAATTTTCTGCTACTCTTAAGATGCCATTTTGGGAAAAGGCAGTATGAGAAGCCCTGAAAGCATATAATTTATTCTTAAAAGACAGAGTTTACTTCCTAAGATAATCTTATGTACAGAAGGAGACTAAAAGACCTATATTGTAAATTTCAAAACTGCATACTTTTTTGCTGCCTCAACATCCCCCTAAATAGGCTGTGAGCGGCCCATCAAGGTGACCGGGTGCACCAGTGGGATAAGGTGGGACTGCCACAAGCTCTCCTTCCCATCCTTCCCTAACCGTAACCTAGAGACATTCAAATGCACCAATGAAATCTCCTCATGCCTTTTCTTTTGTAACCTCCCTTCACCCCCAAGAAAGTCACCCATGGGTCCTCGCTCTCTCTGCTATCCATCTGTTTAGTTGAGCTGCATCCCTTGGCACTCTCCCTGGTGGTCGCCTTGTAAGGTGAGTGACTCTGTCTCCCTGGGCTCTATGAGTATTATAAACATCATGTTTCCCTGAGCCTCTCCTGTTTCTTCTTGTGGCCACACCTCACTGATCATCTCATAAAAGAATACAAAACAACAAGATGGAAAAAAAAGAGAAAGGAATGAAAGATGAACACACCTTTATTAGCAAATTTAAGTAATTTTTATTTTTTTCACTTGCTTTTCATGGGATAGGAATATGTTTGCTTGTACATTTGAGTTCAACGTGTATAAATTTTAACCTATGACTTACAGTAAAATGTCCAAGGACAGATGCTCCTTTTCTCGGTACCTCATCTGTGGGAGAGCCCTCTTAATGTCATAGGTTGAAAGAGCTTTGTAAAGTTTCCTGAGGAATTAGACTTTAAACCTACAGCTTTGCAATATCAAGTTAGGTGGAGAAGTGTATTACCCATACCCTTCTGAGAGTGAGAGAGCATTTGCTGGCTGTCGAGTGGAAAATGGCTTCCTAGCATTGATGCACAAACCTGATTTCATTTAGTATTTCCATCCCTTAAGCATAACTGCTGGTGGTGTGGTGGTTCCTTTCAGAAGGGTAGGGAGTTCAGGTTTTAGGTTCTTAAGTGCTGTGTCTAAAGCTGTTTCAAAAAGCAGAAACATAAGCAACAGCATTGAGAAACTTAAAAACATACTTGTTGATGGGTAAAAGAAGACATTAGTGACATTCGTTGTAGTTACCACCTGCTATTTTATGCTCCCTGAAATCACACACACACACACACACACACACACACACACACACACCCTACTTTCCGTTTATCTAAGTCTTAAGCATGGGTGAAATCCTGTTCAAGATTCTCCTCCTTGTTGAAATCTTAGCCAAATACTCCCATCTTTTTTCCTTTCAATACCTGTTTTCTGTATTCCTTAGTTAGGGACTTTTGTATTTTGCCTCGAGTTTAATGAGAGCTTACTGTTTTCTCAGAAAGATTGGAAGTCCCATAATGACTGCAACCATGCCTTGTAATCTCTCCCTACTTTTCTGGGCACAAAGGAGATAACTAATATCATAATTAGTAACCAAAACTGAAACCACACAACCATCCCAACTAAACAAGTCTTTCAGAAATTCCTGGTGAATCCTTTTAATCAACTCTGCTAAGCCATGTTTAGTAAAAAGCTGGTCTTGATGAACTTGCATGTTGACTGAAAACAAGGAAAACTAGGAAGGTTCTGGGGAAAAATAGTGGAGGACGTTAGATTTAGGTCAGCGATCTTGTTACTTGTTCAAGCATGGGGTGGATTTGATTTTTAGGCATCAATATGAACTTAGCTGAACTTGTTCTAGAAAGACTGAAAAATGGTGGCATCAGATAAGGGATTAGTTAATTCATCAAGTCTAAAAGTCTGTTCTCAATAAATAAATAAATAATTAAAAGTCTGTTCTCCTACCTTCCTCACACATAATTTTGACATCTGTCTCACCAACAAACTGTTATGAATCTGCAGCATTGTGAGGAGAAACTCACAATATTTAAGAAATATGAGCATACTGTTTAGATTACACGTTTCAAATATTGCACCTCCCCCTTAATGTCTGACTAAATTCCAGCTGGGAAATAATTTTGGCGCAGTAGAAGTTGTATGCCAATTTGTACCTTTTACGTTTTGCTTCAAGGCTCAGTCAAGAGGATCCATCCTGTGCTAACATGTTCAGTATGGCACTTTTTGGAAATGGATGGAGAACAGTTGGTGTTCCCAATCAAATGGTGTGAAATATTCCAGATATTTTAGGGTGGGTTCCAATTCAGTGGAGAAATTTTATTTGAGACAAATTATATTTACTGTCTTTTCATAAATTGCAGTAGAAATATCTACTTGCAGATAATACCTTTCTCTCCAGGGGAGTTAAAAACCATTTCATAAGACTGAGGGAGCAAACATACAAAATTAGAGTATAATGGACAAGAGAAATACAGTTGTCATTATGCTCTAAAGCTTGGAAAGCAGACATGATTACTAAGACGCTCCCCCCGTTTTCCCCCCACACACACTTTTCTCCTCTAAATTTAACTTTTCAAAACATAAAGTGACTAAAATTGAATTTTTTTTCATTAAAGTTTATTGGGGTGACAATTGTTAGTAAAATTACATAGGTTTCAGGTGTACAATTCTGTAATACATCATCTATATATCACATTGTTCACCACCCAGAGTCAGTTCTTCCATCACCATATATTTGATCTCGTTTACCCTCATCAACCACCCCCATCCCTCCTTACCCTCAGGTAACCACTAAACTGTTGTCTGTGTCTGTGAGTTTTTGTTTCTTCGTTTGTCTTGTTCCTTTGTTGGTTTCTAAAACTAAATTTTATTATGTGATTTAGAAATTGTGGATTTCCTATCTCTCAGAATTTAACTGGGGAGCTGTGGTGACATCATACAACCACAGCATCCTGGGAAGTCTCCTGATGCTTAATTTCAGTGCATCACACTTGTGACTGCTATCTTTAGCATTTGAGGAGGAAGACTAATCCTGTGGGATTTGATTATTAACTCTGTTTTTATGTTCCTAGTGTACTCATGAAACTGTTTGGTAATGCACCCATAGTTTATTTTTATTTTATATTTTGGAAGCATTGTTACAGGTTAATTGGCTCTGTATTTTACAGGTTTGCATCACTAATATCAATAAAAATCTGTTTATATTGTTCTTCTGGGATTCTGATTGCATTAAGGAATGATTAGTCCTAATTAAGTTCTGTAGTCTGTGCTAATTACAATCAAATAAGACTTTACATGAAAATGTGATATTATGCTGAAGTAAATGCATTTTGGGTCATTAATTAGAGAACTACCAGGCATACCTTTGCAGATGTTTTTATTTTATTTATTTATTTTTAACCAGAAGGAAACCTCACAACAAGCCATTGCATATTGAAAGGTTGTCTCTCCTAGTTGTTACAGAAATGATCTAGTTAATTCTAAATATGAGTGATGCTTCCTTATTTTACTCTTCATGAGAACTAAACTGTCCTCAACTGTTCATCATCCACCCTCCAGGTAGTAATATTATGTTTACGTTATAGAATAAAAACAAGAGGTTTTAAGAGCATGTGTTCTATTATATTGCCTCATTTAACTTTTATGTACTGCAGTCCTTTCAAGTTTGATATTTCCTTGATTTCTTTTTAATGCTGTGGATTCATTGGGACTCTCCTGTGTGAGGCGGTAACTTTCCTGGGGTGGTGACAAACTCAGGAAGAGTATTCTTTTGCCCTCAGTGCCTGACTTTTTAATATTCTCCCTTATTCAGAGCATTGACTTTCATATATAAATGAGGAAAGGATAAACAGGATAGCATCACAATTTCTGGCCATGCAGACCTTTTTCTATCCTTTCATAGGAATTGCTAAATGAGATAGTGCCTTTAAGTAAAACACAGCATGGTTCCTGGTGCATGGACGAGTTCAATAAATGTTACCTAAGATAATAGTTATTGTTAGGCTTGCATTGCATTAGGTACTGCTAGAAGTCCAATTTTAGACCAATTAATTGGTTTTGAGCTCAGGAGGAAGGAAGTATTTTATTAGAATTCTCTAACAATTTTACTTCTTCTTCTACACTTACTCTCTTAGAGATGCTTTGATTTGGCTGCGAAAACACTTGCAGAAGCCAAACTCATTTGGCTGCTTTAATGACCCTGAAATGCTCATATTGATTCAGAAATAATATTCAAATCTTTGACCATTTATCTATGTTCTATCGTTAATCCATTTTTTCCAAAACACCTACTCATTCATTTTCTCACTCCCGCTTACTTTTCTATTTATCAACCCAAGAGCTATTTTTCTACTTTTCTGACTTTTAATTGCGCTTCAATTTCTTTGTTCCCTTTTCTAAAACTTTTTCTTTGGACTTTTAAAAAATAACTTTGCTCACTCTTCAGACACTGTCTTTATTATTTTATTCCTATATATTTTTGCTGTTGGCCTGTTCTCAGCTGAGTGGCTGGTCTCCAAGTTCCTACCTTCTTTCTTATCTCATTACGGCTATTCCTCTCTACCTTACTCAACATTTCAATCCAGCAGGTGTGTGTTTTGCCTTTTACATATGACTCTCTTACTTCTAGCTTTGGGTTTTAGTATGTGACTTTTGCTTTGTCTGGGATTTCTTCTTTGACACTTTGTCAGTAGTCCATTCACACCCTCTCCTTTAAGTTCCTCCTCAAATTATTTTCTTCTAAGATGTTTTACATTGAGATTATGGTCTATGCCTCCTCAGTGAACTGAAATCATAGAGTACTTTATGTATTGGGTTGTCGGAAAAGTCATGACGTATTTTTTCTGTTTTTTGTTGCAAAAATGCGTCATGACTTTTCCGACAACCCAATATCTTTGAGATTATGTAGTAAAATCTGTTCGTGCTACAGATGAGGAAACTGAGGTTTGGAGTGGATCACCTGAGCTGTGCAAGATTGAGAACCTTCAGTGTCAGAATAGGACCCAGGTGCGTCCAAAGTTCGTGCCCTCTCCTTTCACCTGCCACATCGCAGCAGGATATTCTCTCTTTGGTCTTATCAGTTTTTCTTCATGTATGCCTTTCCCCCCACCCATCCCCCCATCTATTTTATAAGCTCTTGGGAAACATGGACCATACCTTTTGGCATTTATTCTTTGTCTTTCATTATTCTCCATAACATCTGACACAAATTGAATTCTCAACAAGGGTTCACTAAATATTGCTAAATATCATTATCCATGTCACTCCAGCATTTTAATTTTCTTTCCTGCCTTAGATATATTTGATTCTATATCAATGCTCTCATTTCTTTTCCCTTTCCCCCCCTTTTTTTTTTGCCCTAATGCTTTCTCCCAATTCCCATTGCTTTTAAAATTACATTTCTTGGTATCATATTAACTTTTTATTTTTTGCTCAGACTTTTTCTTATACTTGTTATATCATAACTAGATTTCAGTTAGAAGATGAAAGGTAGATAGTTACTGGCTCTCTTTTTCGTGGATGGGCAACAAAAACCAATATTAGGGGTGTCAATTATTGTTTAAGTCATTGAGCTTTATTTACACAGTGTCTGAATAAATTAATCCTCCATGTACTAACACAGTCTTTTATTTAGTTGACTATAATTACCTCATGAACTTTTCAAATGTTTAATGTTTCTCACTAGGAAATCTTTTTATTTATTGGTTTGTAAGTCAGTTAACAACAATATGGTGATTTGTCTAATGGGAAAAGTTAAACTAGATGCTGTTTTTGTGTGTGTGTGTGTTGATGTACTGGAAGCATCTATACATTGCTTTTTATAAATGCATGGCATACAAACCTCAGAGATGTAATTTGCTTGTCTCGGAGTCATGCTCCTTTAGAACAATCTTGAAAGAGGGAGGTTAAAAGTTTTGCTAAAGAAAATGGGAAGCATATTCCAGAAATGAGAAAAGGCCTCAGTAAGTGCTAAGATGGGAGAAAGAAAACAGGTTACTGTGTTTTCCTGCCTTTAACAGAATTCAAAGTGGATTAAGAAGACAAATAGGGGTATAACAATAGGAGAATTACTAAAATACTTGAAGTCTTTGACCAAAAATCTCCTATTTGATACAAGGAAAAATGTAAGGCTTGGCATGGCAGCCATCGAGAAGCAAAATCATTAAATGAGAGGGTCCTTTCCTTTGTAGGATTGAAAAGGCTCTGACTTTCATATGAATTTCTTGAAAGTACCATCTTTGGATGGTACCTTTTTCACCTACCAATAATCTTTTTTTTTTTTTTTTTTTAAGCTGAGCCATCCTGCCACCTGTTGGCAGCTCTGCGGCAGCTCAGCTCGGGACAGGCATTGAACCGCTGTTGCTCAGAGCTCAAACTCTTGAGCGAGCTCTTAACCAACTGAGCCATCGGCTGGCCCTAGCAATATTGTTTATAAGTACCTATTTACCATGTACCTACCCTTTGTTAGGCCTGTGTTTGTATTTCTCAGCTCATTAGTCATCACAGCTAATTCTGTGGTGAACATTATCAGTTTACTTTATAGATAAGGGAAAAGGGTCACAAAGCAGTGAAGTAGTTAAACAATGCAGGTAGTCGAACGAAGATTCTAATCTGACTTTTATCTGACTTCACAGCATTTTGATGTTTTTTTCTAGGCTACATTACTTCTTGTTGTTAAAAATGTCATACAGATTTTATGAATTCTAGTCACAGGAACCTAACTTGCCTGTCCTCTTCCATTGATGCTAAAGAAAGTCCTTCATCCTCCATCCCTCACTGATGCCTCCTGAAAGTAACTGTGCATTCAGTTGCAGTTATAACTCTGTCTTAGTGTCTCGATTGTGAAAAGATAGGAAGTTTCAGAAAAACCAGCACTAACTGATAATTTTGAAGGAAATCATGTCTTTCACCAGCCAAAGAAACAATCTCATTATGATGAAAATTCAAAGATGGCTTCGTGTATACTTAGAAGTATACACATTTACACACATACACACTCACACATACTCACATACTTATTATTCTGGAAGAACTGTTATAGCTCTTTGTTCTGTAAATCACATTATTTGTTCTTAAGGAAACAATTGCTTACTTAAGTGTTGCTGGAACCTCCTAAAGTCTTTCAAAGTGCCACCAATGATGGGCTGAATAAAAAAAGTCAGTGAAGGGCCGGCTGAGTGGCTCAGTTGGTAAAAGTGCAAGCTCTGAACAACAGGGCTGCTGGTTCGAAACCCACATGCGCCAGTAAGTTGCACCTTCTACAGCTAAGATGGTGAACAACAGCATGACCTGGAGCTGGGCTGCTGTGAGTGGCTGGTGACGGCGTAGGCTGCAGTGGGCTGCAGTGAGCTACCATAAGCTACCATGAGTGGCCGGCAGTGGGTGTGAGCTGCCTGCTGTGAACTGCCATGAGTGGCTGTCCAATGGCCGGCGGCTGAGCTGCCTCACCTGGGAAGAGCACAATGATAATACCAACATGGGCCAGTGAAGCGACGTCCTCCACAACTAGACTGAAGAACAAAAGGACAACAACTTGTCTGTTCCCCCTCCCCAATTCCCCAACATTGTTCTTCCCCAATTCCCCAATACAATCTTAAAAAAAAAAAAAAAAGTGAGTGAAATACAAAAGAATGGAGTATTTAATGTGGAAAATTGTGTATCTGGTGATGTCCATTATAACAGGAATGAGAAGATATCTCACTGTGGTTGTAATTTGCATTTCCAATGACTAGGGATGTTGAGCATCTTTTTAAATTTTTTTTTTAAAGATTTTTTTTTTGATGGGGAGTGAATTTGGGAGAGGAACAGTGTTGGGAAATTGGGGAAGGAGAACATCGTGTTTTTTCAGGATCTAGGAGTTCCAGGTCAAGTTGTTGTCCTTCAGTCTTAGTTGTGGAGGGTGCAAGCTCAGCTCCAAGCCTAGTCTCCGCTTTTAACCTAGATGGTGGGGGGAGAAGGGAGTCTAGTCCACCATCTCATGTGGAAGCCGAACTGGCAACCTTGTTGCACACTGAGCCATCCGGCCTCCCATTGGCAGCTTGTTGCTACTCAGCTGAAGGTGCCATGTTCAATTTTAGTTGCAGGAGGCACAGCCCACCATCCCATATGGGAGTTGAACAGGCAACCTTGCTGCTAAGAGCACGTGCTCTCACCAGCTCAGCGGCAGCTTAGCTCAGGTGCAGCTCACTGGCGCTTGTGAGAAACAAACAGGCGACCCTGTTGTTCAGGGTTCATGCTGTTCACCAATTGAGCCACTCGGCCGGCCCTTAAAATTTTTATTGGGGTGACATTGGTTAATAAAATTATTTAGTTTCATGCATACAATTCTATTTAATACATCATCTGTACATCGCATTGTGTGTTTACCACCCAAAGCAAATCTACTTCTGTCACCATAAATTTGACCCCCTTTACCCTTTTCTATTCCCCCACATTTGCTGTGGTAACCACTAAACTGTTGTCAGTGTCAGAGTTTTTGTTTTTGTTTTTTTGTTTTTTGTTCATTAGCTGATTTCAGTTTTATATCTCACATGTGAGTGAAATCAGATGTTTCTCAACTTTCTCTGACTTACTTTGCTTTGCATGATAATTTCAAGATCTATCTATGTTGTAGCAAATGGCAATATTTGATCTTTTATTATGGCTGAGTAATATTTCATTGTACATATATACAACATCTTCTTTATCCAATCATCTGTTGAAGGACACTTTGGTTTCCATGTCTTGGCCACCATGAATAATGCTGCAATGAACATTTAGGTACATATATCTTTACAGATAATTGTCTTCATATTTTTAAAGTAGATACCCAGAAGAACGATTGCTGGGTCATATGGTAATTCTATTCTTAATTTTTTGAGATACCTCCATACTGTTTTCCATAAATTGACTGTACCAATTTACATTTCTACCAGCAGTATATGAGGGTCCCTTTTTTCTCCACATCCTTTCCAACGCTTGTCTTGCTGATAATAGCCATTCTAACACACGTGAGATGGCATCTCATTGTGGTTATGATTGTCCCTTTTCCCCTCTGGAATTCCCATAATGTAAATATTGTGGGTTTTTTTTATTGTGTCCCATAATTGCTGTAGGCTTACTCCATCTTTTCTTTATGCTCTTCTAACTGGGTAATTTTCAACGTCCTATATTCTAGGTCACAAATTTTTTGCATGGTTGAGCCTACTTTTGAAACTGTTTAATTCTAGTTCAGTTACTGTATTTTCAAATTCTAGGATTTCTTTTTTTTTTTTTGATGGTCACTATTTCCTTGTTGATTGTCTTTTTTTCATACATTGTTTTCTTAATATAATTTAGTTGTCTGTCTGTGTTTTTTGTAGTTCACTAAACTTTCTTTAGAGGATTATTCTGAATTCCTTGATAGTTCATAGATCTTCATTACTTTAGGGTCAGTTGTTGGAAATGTATTAGTTTCTTTTGGTGATGTCACATTTACTTGATTTTTTAATGATCCTTGACTCCATATATCGATATCTGCACATTTGAATAATCACACCTTTCTCCCAGACTTTTTACAAGTTTACTTTGGGAAAAACAGTTTTTCACCAGTCAGCTGAGTTTGGGTTTCTGGGTTTTTTTACTGGTAATGTCCTTGGGCAGGTGGAGCCTGCTATCATTATCTATTTGGGGGCAAATATCTGTTTGAGCTCTGAGGCTGGGCATGGGGGTGGGTGTGCCACTGGCTGAAAACAGCTAAGACTACTGGCTTGGTTGCCTACTTAGGTGAGGCTGTAGGTTGGGCTCTGAGGATACCTGGATTCTCTGGTCAGGCCTATTAGATAGTCAGTGTTGGGTATTATATTCAGTTGTTGATGAGACTATGAATGAGCTTCCCTGCACTGGCAGGACAGCAGGATGGGATCCAGGGACTGTATAGCTCCATGTTTGAGGACCTGAATCAAGTCAGAGTGTGCATGGAATTCTCTGGTCAGGAGAGGATATCAGTTTTGCTCTGCAGATGACGCAAGCAATGGGATGTGCTCTCGGTTCAAGTGCCACTGTATGTAGAGCTGTTAAATGGGCCATGCAACTTCCTGAGTTCTCTGGTTTGGTTTCCTTGTCATATCAGGATGAAGGCTGTATTCAGCAATGAGCAGGGCATCAAATTAGATACCCTGCCAAGGTGTAGCTGGAAAAGCAGCTCTAAAGCCAGTAAATCTTTTTGTTTGTTGTTTTAATTCAAGCTCACCTGCACCCCAAGTGTCCTGACTGAACAGGGCCACAGGCATTGCTCTGCAAACTATCAGCTCTACCTTCCAGTGTCTCTGCTCAAGGGCTGCTGGGCTGCACAACTTCCAGTTGTCACCAGCCCTTCTGGCGACATGGGGCCAAAAGACACTCCACAGGTGTTTCTCTTGTGTGGGTTGTGTGTGCTCTCCTCTTGTAGTTGAGCCTTCATTCCTGTTGGGAGGGACTGACCCACGGGCTGATTGGTTGTGAGAACTGGCCTTGACTACAGTGGAGGAGCTGTTGTTCAGGGGCTGACCCTACAGAGCAGAATTTGCTTTAGCAGGTCTCTTGTGTGTGCCAAGTTTGTCCTTTATGGAGGAGGTTGTGTGGTGCTGTGGTGTGGTCTAAAGCTGACCACCAGGTGGGTTGGTTCTGTAGCCTATTGGAAGGGGCCCTGGTATAGACCAAGGTCAGCTTATGCCTGTACCCTGCCCTGGGCCACTTGGTATGAGCTACAAAGTGATCTGCAGTTGGTTTCTGCTTGTGCTGGGTTTGGAGGTTACACTGCTAATTTAGGCCAGCTGCTATGAATGATGGGCTTTGCGTGCTTAGCAAAAGGCATGTCAAGACCAGATGCTGCTTGTTTGGGGTTTGGGAACCTTTGAGAGATTTTAGGAAATTCTACAGCATGAGCAAAGACAGGTTATTTCTATGGAAAAGCCACTGAAAATGGCTTGGGTGGGCTTGCAAGGTGTGTGTGGCAGGGTCTCAGGGAAAGTGGTGCTAGCCAAGATGATGGAGACTCAGATATGGTGGCTCTCTGCATCTGCATGCTGGGTAGAAGGAGGGCTAAACAAAGGAACAATGGCTTCTGCCAGCACTACTGTATCAGAGAAAGCTGCTCCACTAGCCCTTGTCCTGAAGCTAGACAATTCAATTTCTCCCTGACTGCCCCTGCGCTCTACTTCAGAGTGAGTTCATCAGCGAGTAAGTCTTTGTGTGGGCCCTTTAAGAGGAACAGCTGTGACTCCAGCAATCCTCCATCTTATTCAGCCACAATCTCCACTGGTTTTCACAACTGTAAGTTATGGGGACTCCTCTTCTAGGGACTGGAACCTTGGGCTGGACAGCCTGGTGTAGGGTTGGGTCCCCTCACTCCTCAGAGGGATCTCTGTAGCCAAGATATTCCTCCCAATTTTTAACTGTCATACGTGGGTCTGGGACCAACACTTCCTGCATCCCCTCCCCTCCTACCAGTCTCGTTGCTTTTTCTCTATGTCCTTTGTTTTAGGACTTCAGTTCCGCCAGACTTCAGGCATTCTCAATGTTTGTTGTTCTGTAGTATAGTTGTAATTTTGATGTGGTCATGGGAGGAAGTGAGTACAGCGTTTACTTACTCCACCATCTTAACCAGGAGTCCAGTTATGTCTTGTTCTTGAAAAATTGTTTGGTGTTCTTAAAATGAGGAGGAGTGAAGTCAGGAACAACCCATGTCACCCTCTCAGTCACCTGTTTTCAGGCTTTTTAATGACTATGTGATTTCAGTACTCAGACAGCTTATTTTACCGATAATTTTTCTCTTGAGCCAACAATTGTTTATGAATAAGTCAGTTGGTGGAGGTGAAAGATTCTGAAGCCTGCCAAAGCATGTCAGTTGTTTTATGCTTGAATTCCCTAATGAAAAGGAATGTAGGGTATGATACAGAAAATATTATCCATTCTTGCCTTTCCCCAGGGCAATAGCTCTGCTTTGCCATCAGTGAAACTGCCCATCCTTTACTTTGGTGCACTGGCACCTTGTGACTTTTCACATTAGTTGAGCTGTGAGATGTTATAATGCTCAGAGAACAGACTGCATGTGTTGGTATTACTGTGAGAAGAAATTGAGATATCTTAATAGGAGTAATTGTATACCTACATTTTTGGCCACTCCATGTCATAATTATTTCTGCACTTGCCAACTTTTATGAATTTAAAGTTAGCCAATGAATTTGGCTTCTGTTGTAGAGAAAAATGATCCCATAATCTAGGCTTTTCATTATACAAAGAGGAGGAATAAAATCTATTTTTCTAGATTCTTTTGTACATATTTCAAATAGCACAGTCATATTATATTGTTAACTGGCATTTACCCTTCTAAATATTTCATTTTTGTCTCTGCCTTGGAATTAATTTAAGTCTAATAAAATATTGACTAAATTACATGCTTTTGGGAGTTACAAGAGTAGGAAGAAAACTCATTTGAAATTTTATGTGTGTGTGCATGTATTTATATGTATGTGTGTCTATGTACATATTAACAATGAGTCACACACTTTACATCTTTTTCTAATTATTTAGTTTAAATAAGAAAGATCTTATTGAATGATATTAATAAAGATACATTTTCACACATTAAATACAAAGCAGTAAGAACTACCTACCAAATTGTGCAACTTGAATTCCTACCTGAGCTTTGTTTTTTTTAAAGATTTTATTGGGGAATTGGGGGAGGGGAACAGCGTTGGGGAATCGGGGAAGGGGAACAGACAAGTTGCTGTCCTTTTGTTCTTCAGTCTACTTGTGGAGGACATCACTTCACTGGCCCGTGTTGGTATTATCATTGCGCTCTTCCTGGGTGAGGCAGCCGCTCGCCGGCCATTGCACGGCCATTCACGGTGGCTCTTGGCAGCTCACAC
The DNA here is from genome assembly GCF_001890085.2 of Hipposideros armiger. Lineage (NCBI taxonomy): Eukaryota > Metazoa > Chordata > Mammalia > Chiroptera > Hipposideridae > Hipposideros > Hipposideros armiger. The sequence goes on from NW_017731695.1 coordinate 1,712,630, forward strand.
CAGCAAGCCACTAATGCCAGATGCCAGCCACTCACGGTAGCTTTACGGCAGCCCACTGCAGCCTATGACATTGCAGGCGGCTCATGGCAGCCCAGCTCGAGGTCGAGCTGTTATTCACCATCTTAGCTGTAGAGGGCGCAGCATCACTGGCCCTCATGTGGGATCCGACCTGGGGCCCTGCTGCTCAGAGCCAGTGTCTCAAGCCAGCTCTTAACCAGCGCACCCTTTGGCCGGCCCCTACCTGAGCTTTTTTAAGGAATAAATATGCAGTGTTTGTGGAAAGTGTGCACATTTGACTCTGACATGACTTGGGATTTGAATGCGTCTTGCAATCCTCATTCTACTTATTTGTTTGGCAAGTCCATGCAATACTTGCCATCCATCCTCTAGTATCAATGCTGAAAGAGAAAACAGCCAACTCTGCCAAATCCTTTTAGAAATAAGCAGGACATAACGTAATAATTAAATATTTATTTCAGTGTATGTTAACACTGAAACAAATGTGAATTCATTGAATATCATATATTTCATTTCATATTTGTTGACCATTTTGCAATTTCTATGTCATCTAGTGTTCAATATTCTCTATACCTGTATATAGCTATAAAATATTTCTTATCATGAATTTGGATATTTTTGAAACAGCACTCATGGACTGTATGAAACAGTGATTTCAAATACTGGAATATAAACAATTTAAAGATCACTTTCCATATTAAAAATGTAAATTTTACTCAAGTCACTACTGTACAAAATATTTTCTTCCCAGCCGTGTAGATGACAAGAAAATTAATCTTAGTGTCCTCTTAGTTTTGAAGGTATTCCATTTAAATCGACGAGGGTAACTTTTAATTTTTTCTATTTCACATCGTTGCATGTGATGAATAGTGAAAATTTGCATGCAGATAGACATTTTTGAGTGTAAATGTATAGGCTGTCTCAGTTCTAAAAGAGTAAATATTCATGTGATAAAAATGGACCATAGAGAATGAAGCTATAGTTAAATCAGACATTTGTCACTTTAAGGAAAGACTTTGTAGGCAGCTTAAATTACATCTGAGAAAATACAGATGACTAAAATAAATGCCAATTATCATGGGAATGTTTAAAATTACAGTATGAAGTACTTTAGCAATTAAAATTTTCCTGTGGACTTTAGTCACATTAACATCCAGTGGAGATAGAGGACTACCTAATGGATAATGAAGGCAGGAACTCTCTGGAAAAGATCAACGGTGCTTAGTTTAATGCGTTTCCATATCAGGGAATAAACATCTCACAAAGAAAGCACAGTTGATGGAAGATGGCTTGTAAAATTTGCATCAGTGAAAGATAAATTAAATTTGTGACCTGGACCATTAATTGTTGCAAAGACATAGCATAGTGAAAAAAAAAAATTGCAAAGAGACACTCTTTTGCCATGGTGGTGGTAACATCAAAAAGAAGAAATTAAGGCAAAGACCAACAATGATGTTTCTGTAGGGATCATATTGCCAATGAAGACTTGGGCAAAGAACTCTATATAATGAATTAATTAGGCCAGAAATCTTTGTATTTAACTCTGAACCATCAAAATACTGCTTTCATTCCAAGTCAATTGATGCTATCATTACTTCTTTTAATATCTGTGAAACAAATATCCATCATAGAATATGGAATGATGTGTGGACTACTTTTCCCAGCATGATTGGTATTAGTTGGCTTGGTTTCAGCAGTAATTACTTGGAGGATTCAGATATCCACATAAATTTTATATGATGTCAAGGCTATAAGATTTAATGGTTTCATATCTAATCCATTCGACTAGCAGAGCCATGAATAAGCATTGTATTATCAGAAAAAGACCATATGCTAGTTTGGACTCAATCAGGAAAATATACTGTAACCAAATTCTATTTTCAATTTTTCTATTTGCAAAATGTCTATTTCTCCAGAGTGGAAAGCCTTGTTAAATGATGTAATGATAGAGGAGCGGGTGGAAATGCATATTAATGTCCTTTGGCATACAATGAATTGAACATGTAGAAACAAATTATGTCAAGAAGGCTCTTTTGGAAAAATATTAAATAAAAAAAGTAAGAAGGAAATTAACTAAAGGGGAACTATAAAACAAATCACTAAGCCCAAAGGGTACATTTTGTCTTCAGATGTCATCTTGTAAAATGTTTTCATTAGCTGTTAATGAAACTGAATTTATGATCTAATGGACAAGTCAAAGTGCTTCGTGTATTTCTTTAGTTAACCAGATGGAAGTAAGTTTTCTCAGAATAAGATTAAATTTGACTATGCTCTCTTGTTTGATGTGGTTGATTTGTGTGTGTGTGTGTGTGTGTGTGTGTGTGTGTGTGTGTGTGTGTGTGTTTCTATTTAATGTAACGAGAACTCTAATTTTCTATAAGAGCCTATCTTATAGAAACTCTTCCATTTGCATGGACATTACAATTTGTAGAACATTTTGTTTCACATAAATAAGGAGACTCATAATAAAAATATCATTGTTTATGAGTACGAAGGAAATAGCGATAGTTCATAAATAGTACCTATTGGTAACCAGTGGAGATTAAGTGACCTTAAAGTGGTCTGCTTTCATTCCTTCATTTTTGAACTAAGTTCTTTGTTCCAAATTTATGTACAAACTACAGTGTAATCTCTGTTATTTGAAACATCAGTTTGGTCTGTTCTTTAAAGTTTGACATAAAACTGCTTCTGACAGTCTCTATACCTAAAATGCCATGTGGGAATTTTTTGTTCTTATGCAGACAGAAAGGAACAGAATAAGATAAAAATCATTGGGAGTAAATTTCTTAAGTTTTGATGTGATATCTGGCACGAGCATTAAAAATCAGATTAATTATGACTTAGGGCTCATGTTGGTTATCAGAGAGCAAGGGTAGAGAACCAGGATTTCCTTGTGATTCTCTCAGGAGTGGGGACATCAGCACTGCTTCCTTGTGTTCCTGTGGCCTCTTAGATATTGTCTACTATGGGGCTGGTCATGGTGGGTTGTTATTATTTGTATGCCTTGAGTCCTTGAAGGAAAGGATTCTTTCGTTTGATTTTTAGGTTTACACCAGGATTTTTCAACCTTGTTACTATTGACACTTTGAACCAGACAGTTCTTTGAGGTAGGGGCTGTTTTGTCCATTGTATGTGTTTAAGCAGCATATCTGGCCTCCATCCACTAGATTCCAGACCCCCCCACCCCAACTTCGTTTTTCAGGTGAGAACAAGCTCAATGTTTAGCACACAGTTGACATTTAATAAACATTTTCTGAATAAGTGCAGTTATTGATGCTGCATAAAACAATAACATCTTTCCCAGTGAATCCAAAAATTTGGTCTGGGTTTGACTGATGCTGGAAGTATCATTTAGTCATGTCAGTGTGCAAAGTTAGCTCTGATTTCCCAACCCCAACTCTCTTATGTAACTCTGAATAAAATTGGGTGACTCTCTGTTCTCTACCTCCCCAACCCCCATCCTCCGCGTGCCTCTGCTTGAGTACATGTAACTGTGCAGTGCTGGCAGACTGCTAACAGCAGATCATCTCACTGTGTAGACATCTGCAGCTCATTTTGATTTGAGGAGCTGTGTGGTCCATCACCATCAGATACAGAGCCATGCACAGGCACCCTCACAGCCATCAGGGGTGGAAGAAATTAGGTACCAGAAGAGTGAAGACAGGGCTCCTCCTTCAGGTATACATTTACTTTGAAGAAAATAACACTCTATTAATTTTCATATCTAAGGGGTCAGCTTGTATTTACACAAGTACCTTTCAAATACTTGACTTGGACAATTCTGCTAAGTTCTCTGACCTGCTGTTTTCTCACTGATGAAATGAGAAGAACAGTAATATCTACCTCCTAAGCCACCATTATGGGTCTCTGCTCTGCTCTTCCATCGGACTCTCAACATTCTGTATTGGAATAGTCATCACACTTGACTATGTTTTCCATTGCTTGCCACTCTTGCTGACCTGTAAGGTATGTTAGGGGCAGGCTCTGATCTCTCTCACACAACAGAGACTTGGTCACAAGTGCCAGTACCTGTTATTCCTCAAATAAAGGAATGAAAGTGCTTTGTATTATAATAGCATACACTGTACAAATGTGAGTAATTGTCATTTATTCATTCAGTAGATGTTTAATGAGCACCTACTTTCTAAAGCCCAGTTGGAGCACTCCCTAGATCCAGAAATACATACAGCAGAGGATAGATTTAAGTGCCTGCCTTCATGGACCTTGCATTCTAGTGGGCCAGGCAGTCAATAAGGATTGAAATCTCTATTAACCATCTATCTATCTATCTATCTATCTATCTATCTATCTATCTAGTTTGTTATAATTATAAATGGGCAAGTGTTATGAAAAAGAGCATAGCAAGATGAGATGAGAGTGATGGAGGGGCTTATTTTATAGAGTGGCAAAGAAAGGCTTTTCAGGAAGTAATTAACGTCATAACATAATGCTATTAGTCTTTCATTAGTAGAACTTGTACTTTGATTTATCTTCCCAATAGTGATGCTGAGCTATTTATATTTCTTGACCTGGTTCCCCTTGAGAGAACAGTAGTAAATGGGGCTGGAGGTAAATCATACCTCTTTGAAATGGAGATTTTGACCATGCAATGAATCAAACCTGTGGTTTTAATATAGCCAGCTGCTTATGAGGCCCTCTATAAGGAGGCTTTACCTCTAAATTTAGAGGTAAATTATATACTATTTATTTCCTAAACAACCCCCCACATTTTTTTTCTCTTAGTTGATATAAAGAAGGCAACTTTAGCATGCTACTTCAAATCCATTTTAAGCTATTCTTATATAGTAAGGTTTCTCAGTCTTGGCACTTTTGACATTTTGGGTTGGATACCTTTGTTGTGGGGGGCTCTTCTGTATATTCTAGGATGTTTGGCAGCATCTCTGACCTGTCCCCACTAGATAGATGCTATTAGCACCCCCTTTCCAGCAATAACAATTGAAAATGTCCCCTGAGGGCCAAAATAAGCCTCAGCTGAAAACTGCCACCTTATAGGAACCTTCTGTCTCCTTGCAACTGTTGTATGTAGTGTGTTGTACAAGTGCTTTTGCTGCCCTGCCTGTGTTTGCTTGTGTAGCACCACAAGCTCCTTTCTTTGAATCCCACCCATCCTTTTAGAACCAGCTAGAACTTACTATAGCCTGTTCCAGAGTTTTTACTTCTGAATTCTTATTCCAAGTCTTTCCTGTTCAATCACTGCTATTTGCACGCATTACTGAGCCCACTATGGTTTATTGAAAGATTTACATCTTTTTATTTCAACTACATTACAAATTCTTTGAAAGGAGAGACCATGCCTTGGTCACATTTGCAACTTTATAGGGCATCTAGAAAAATACTTGGGATAAGGACACTCATTAAGTAATGGGTTGAATTTAACATAAGCGAGCTTATTCACAACATTTCAAAAACAACACCATCCTTAACTAGGAAAAGCGCTAGATAAAACAAGTGGTATAGTCTTCATAACAATCAGTCACTTTGGAAAGTTACTTTTTTAATAAACCCAAGGTGTAATTCAAGTGTAACACATGCCATGGAAATTCAGTAACTGATACTGGTGGAACTGAGTTTATAGAACTACTTTTTCTGAAAATATCAGTTTAAGGCGATGCAGAGTTGAAGGGCCAGACATTTGAATGGTCTTCCACCTGAGCAACAAGGCTCACCCAATTAATTCTTTATACAAAAGATGGTGACTTAACTCTTTAAAACCTGTGAACTTGATCATTTGGGGGACTAAGGTAACACGTTTTTTTCAGGGGAATGTATGGAAAGGGGCATCTATTCAGGTAAATCAAACATGTGTCTTTCTGGAAGTGGATGGTTTGCTTTAACTCTTGAAGGGAAGGTTAATAGGTCTCTTTGGAAGAAACGCTTGCACATACAATTCCTTTTCTGTGTCTAAATACAAGTTTTTATTCAGGGTATATCAGTTTGTTCAGTAAATTCAGTACTCATATGGCATCCAGGCGATTATTGAATATTGAAAAACCAAATTCAAGGTCCTTTTAATGACATTTGAGAAGTGTAGGATAAACACAGATTTCTAACATCACATGTGGCACCTCAGGTCTCCCAGTGTTTACTTATGTTATGATTGATAGTCATCCTTCTGCTATCATTTGCACATTTCACAGACTGCATAGGGATTTCTGAAACACCAGCTTATCTCATGCTTCTCATAAATAAATTCTTTGAAGTTGTAAAGTAAATTGTATTATTCCCAAATCTAACAACTGGATATAAACTGTCTAGGGTATAGGTTTCCCTAAGAAATGCCCATGTGGTGAAGAATTTACAGATCAAATGCCATACCCACTCAAATAGATTCATTTCAGTCAGTCAGGGTAACTCTGCATGAAATAAATATTTACTAAGTTCTCTGTCAGGATACAGTAAGGGGCTAGGTTATAACCAGTTGATTAGTTTATGTGCTAGCTACTCTACATATAGCAGTTCAGTGAATCCTAAGCACAACCTTTTGTGAGGTTTCCCTGTAGGGGATTCCCTTTTGGGGTGCCTGTCATTTCACAGACCCATTTTAAAGTTTCCTCCCAGCCCTACTCCCCACCACCCTTAATGAGATCTAAGAGCGCGGCCCTGGTACGTGACTTGTCACCTCTGGAGCTGAGCTGGGCCACCCAGGTGCTCGCCTGGGAATTAGGAATTAAGATTCACAGAAATTATTTAGTCTCTGCTGATAACTGCATATTAACCTGGTGGTCATGGAGAGCCCACGTCCATGATGCTCACATTGGGAAAGCAGAGGTTATAACGCGGAGCTAGGGAGTCGGTGCCACGGAGGGAGTCATTGCTTTCCACACGTTTCCAAGTTTCTGCTTCCCTTCCCTGGGAGACCTGACTGCATGTCCTGCCAGCAGGTGCCATGTCATCATCCTCGTCCTTAAACAAAGTCATCTTCTTTGGCTCGTGCCACTTGACTGGGTTTCTGTCAGCAACTGAGCCTTGAAAGAAATGATTTCCTCATTTTTCTTAGAAGGGAACAGTGAAGTTCAAAGACACCAATAACTCATCCAGGGCAGTGCAGCTAGGATGTTGCTGAGCCAGGATTCAAGCCCTGTGCTCAATAGTCCTATCTCTCAGCAACCACTAGCATGGCCGTGGCTTCCATCAGCAGTGTAGTGTGGCTGCAAGGAATTTTGCAAACTGCATGTGTTACGAATGGTCTCGTGATTAACCACTTGAGTGATGGTGGCCCTTTGCTTGGTGCTGCTGTGCAGGTGTACAGCTGGACCCATGGCTTCAGACATGTTTCCTTACCTGCAGGCCAGGATTGACAGTTCTCTTTGCTACTTTTCTACAACAGCTTGGGGCCATGCTTGCTTGCTTAAAGCCATTCCCTCAGCTTAGAATTTTCAAGAAATATCAGCCCTGGAGCATTTTTGTTTGGTCCACAAAAATTTAAATGCCTGTCTTAGTCAGCTTAGTCTGCTATAACAAACCACGCAGAGTCTTGGTGGCTGAAACAACAGGTATTTTTGGTCATAGTTCTGGGAGCTGGTGAATCTGAGATCAGGGTGCCGGAATGTTTGGGTACTATTGAGGGTCCTTTTCCTGGCTTGAGGATGGCTATCTTCTAGCTGCATCCTCATATGGCAGAGGGTATAGGAGGTGTGTGTGGGAAGATAGAAAGAGGGAGAGCACTCCATAGCACTCTTTGGTTTCTTCTTATAAGGACACTAATCCCATTATGAAGACCCTACCCTCATGTCCTTATCTAACCCAGATCACCTCCCAAAGGCCCTACTCTCTAAAACCAGCACATTGAGGGTTAGGGCCTCAACATATGAATTTCTGGAGATACATTCAGTTCATAATAATCCCCTATTCTGTATCCAATAAGGAAGAGATAGATTATATTCCCTAATTAATTGCCATTTACTGTCCTCATTAATTTATCAATTGTACACTCATACCACACAAGTACACATATGTTGACACCACATCTAATTCTTTAATGCTTTGTTCAAGCTTCTCTGGTCCCCCTTTGGAGCTCCCAATGCAGGCTGCTCAGCGTTGACCTCTGCCTCATCTGCTCCCTCAGAGGCCTTACCTGATCTTCATGGTCATGACCATGAGGCCTTCCCTGACTCAAATGTGAATTCTGTGGGTCAGTGCATCAGAGTCATTCAGAGAGATTTGCCCTCTGTGACCATTTCTTACCGCCCTTAAACCTCATCTCAAGCCCCTTCTTCCCTTGCTTTCTGTGTTCCAGTCTAACCTGACATCTTCTGTTCCATTGATTACATCATGCTTTCTCTCCTTGTCCCTGGGGCTTTGACCGTGATGCTCTTCCAGCCCATAATGCTTCACCTGCCTAACTTCTCACATCTTCAGACTCAGCCTTATCCTCACTCCCTCAGAGAGGCCTTTGCTGGCCCTGAGGCTTGGTTCTGTTCCCTTGAATCCACTTTTATCTCATAATTCCTGCATCATGATACTACAATGTATTAAAATTGGTTTCAAAGTGTATATCTCCCTCATTAAACTATAAACTCCCAGGAAGCAGTGACCACGTCTCTTGCTCACTGTTGTATACCCAGAGTGTGTCACAAATCAAAGTAGAGAGCCATACTAATGGTAACTAAAGTAGAGGATGTTAGTTTCCTGCTAAGTACCACATATCCAAGAAATGTGGCCTTTTTTTTATTGCTATGAGTCAAAATAATTTTTGACTCTGAATTACTTTGATTAACTGTTGGGGAATTCAACTTGGTTACTTGGGAGCCCCTCCCTTACTGTGGTTGTGTCATAATATTGGAGTTTTACTAGTTATCATTCGTGTTCACAGAGGTTACAGCTGAGGCATCCATTGTCTCTGCCCCTTTCTGGTGCTATGGATGGGACTGAAAACCACTGGTGAGGATAAATAGCTCAAGGCCTTCTGAGCCCACCTCCCCCGATATTATCACATATCAGATGGAATTCCACATGAATTTTATTCTCCCTTGATATGCCGTAGTTTATTTCTTAAAGGCAATTTCTGCCTCCCTCAGTGTGGTCAGTGTTATAGGAGCTGAACCATTATTCCAGAACCAAAGACCTTTCCTGTATCGTTATTCTTACTTTAAAGATTCTCTTGCTAATCTTGGGAAACCCTCCTTTGCCTTCTGTTTCTCTAAGACTCTTTATCTGTTCCCTGAATACCGCACACTCTCTTTTTCTTTCAAAAGTAGACTTTCATGTCCTATAAATTTCAGAAACTGAACTAGTGGCACACAAAAATTAGCTCCCCTTTTTCTTCAGAGCCAGGAGGTCTTAACCATAAAAACCTCCCAGGAGATGAAGAGAAATGGAAATATTTGTGTTCTGTTCTTCTAGAGCAGCAGTGAATGATAAAACAAAATAATTAAATTTGCATAACAAAAGATACTGACTGCTTATATCCTGCTACGCTGATATTTGTTGAATGCTTACTATGTGTCAGACAATGTACTAAATGCTTTCGATGGGATCCTCACAAAACCCTTTGTAATAATCTCATGTGAGGAAACAGGTTCCAAGAAGTTCAGTCATGTCATCGAGTCACAGAAGATGATTTCCTCCCAGCCAGCCTGACCTCAGCCTGAGGCTCACCTCCCCTGTTGCTTCCCTTCCAAAGACTGATGGAGGTTTGTTGAATGAATAATTAGATAAAAGGGGCTGTTGTGAGCTTTCCTAACCAACAGATAATAAAAATGTATTTTGTTTTCTAAAGTAAAAGAATAATAAATATAAGAGTTTCAAGGTATATAAGAATATAGTATCAAAAAGATTTTAGGAGATATTTTTGATAGATGTCATCTGTCACCATCTCTCTCCAACTCCATCTTTTAGAAAGCTGCCATTTTGATCTCGGTTTGGAATGGCAGTGCACATACTCTCACTCACCTCCTGGGTAAGTTGGACAAATGTTGAGATCTGAGTGTGAAACCCACTCCACACTGCACACATCTTTCTGGGAAAACTGCTCTACAGGCCTCGTGGCAGGGAGAGAGGCCGCAGTTATTTTCTCTTTATAGCTGTTGTTTAATCCTCATGGGAATCTTCAAGGTTTATTTTATTAAGATAACTCTCCATACCTAGACCAGAATATATTCTCTGAGAATATTAAATGGTGTGTGAAGAGTGTCTAGACATGTTAATGCACCTTAATGTGGTACTGGAGCGTGAACTAGACTGCAGTCCTGTAGGTGGAGTTCTTAGGTTGGAAACCACTGGTATTTTATATCAGCTTCTGCATTAGTCAAGGATGTAGTGTAAATATTTTTGTGATTGCTCCTCAATGTTAAGATTGATATGAAAGATAGTTCAGGTTTATAATCCTTTACACAAAATACTGGGGCTAGATGCTTTTCAAAATGCAAATGTTTTAAAAATGTAATATTGCACATATATACGAGTACTTTATGTTACGTAGCAGCCCCAGCACACTAGTCAATCATAGTGATAGTTCCTCAGAAAAATATAAGACTCTTCACTTCAAGTATCAGTTTCCATCAGAAGTTACTGCCAACTTAGAAGATCAGGTCTTTCCTTCAAATGAGTTGCAGTATAATTTTTTATTTTTACAGCTTTTGCACATTAGCATTGTGGATTGTATTAAGTACTCTTAACCAGAAAGGAAACAGACAAACAAACAAGCAAAGTGGAATATTAACTGGAAGTGAAACTGGAGCTGAAAGAAGGGACTTTGGTTACTCTCTCTCTCTCTCTCTCTCTCTCTCTCTCTCTCTCTCTCTCTCTCTCTCTCTCTCTCTCTCTCAGGAAAACTTAATTATTAGTGGGGACAGAACCAATTTGGGGAAAAGCTTAGAAGAGAGACATGTACCTTTGAGAGAACAGAAGGGAAAGGACTGCCAGCAGTTAGCCAGGAGGCGGGGAGGAGTGAGGGGAGCACGGGTGAACAGTGTGACATGAAAAGGAGGCAGAACATGAAAGTACAGGTCTGAAGAACTGGTCTTCAAGTGGTCATAGGGGTCTATATCATCTGCTCAATGTTAAAGGGACAATATTTGGGGTGGAAATGGCAAATGATGTGTGAAACAGACTCTCAAGCAGAACCAAGGATGCAGCTGAAGTGTAGATTCCTGATTCTCAAACTTTTGTTATCAGGACATCCCTAATGCTCTGTCAATCATACAGCCTACATTAGTCCCTCAGGTATTGGCGGCCCTTCTCCAGTTAGTGCAATATGGTCTCTTACCCTACAATATGCTTCTGTGGCTTTTTTTATTTCTAGTTTGAAAGTTGCACATAATCATTTTTAATTTTTTTAAGGCCCCATCAAAAAGGAATGTCCAATTTCTTTTTCTTTAAATCCTGAGCATTTGGACTCAAAATCTGTGTTGTGCCTTAGCTTGTACAAATATAAATATATTTTCAAAGGTTCTGTTGTCAAGATGCTTTAAGAGACATTATTAATATCTATGAGGCTGAATGAAAGACACTCTTTGTCTTATTTTCATTTTAACTTTCTTTGGAGTAGATTCTTCACTTTCTGCAGTCAACAACTCTGATCTTATTAGCACCTTTAGACATAGATTTGATGCTGCTGTGAGTTGAGAAAGTGATTCTTCAGTTCTTTTTAAAAACCAACAATTTGACTCACTCTCAGCTCACCTTCGCAACCTCTCATAAGCTCTCTCTCTCTGTCTCTCCCCCCCACCCCCCCACCCCTGGGCCTCGGCAAGGACCATTCTGTTCTCTTCTTCCCTGAGAATGTATAGCTAATACCAGGGGCCTAGGCTTCTCTCTCTCCCACCTCTGCTAGGTCTCTCTCTCTCTCCCTCCCTCTCTCTCTCTCCCTCCCTCTCTCTCTCTCTCTCTCTCTCTCTCTCCCTTTCCCCCCTTCTCACCCACTCCCCCCCGCACCTTGGCTAGGCCCATTTTCTGCCCTGAGAACATATCACTAATAAACCCTAAAAACAAAAACAAACAAAAAACCCCAGCAATCATTCCTTAACCATAAGGAAAATACATTATAAATAAATTTTATTTTATATTAATATGCTATTAAAAACAACACATAGGTAAAAATTTAAATTTTAGAGACACTGTAAAAAAAATTTGGATAACATTGTAAAATATGATAACAAAATGTACTTCTCATGTTTCCATGTAGGCATAAGAAAAATTTTAAGATTTTGAATGATTTATTGGTTAGAAATGAGGTTTCAAAAATGATAGCAGGTAAAAGCAAAGAAACCTCACACGAGCACAGTAGAAGTACTGAAAAAAACTGAGTTAACCTCTGGAAATGCACACAGCTATACTCTAAACATTGGAAAATTTTGGAAAAACACTGGGATTCAAAAGTACACACTTATGTTCTCAGAGTGATGCTGTCGTCAAACAAAATATAGCTTTTTGAAAACTCCATTGTATATTTATAAGTGCAGGTTCCAAATTTGCAGGAAATTTGGTTTGCATTGTGTAATACACCTATGAAGCAAAAACACAAACAAAATAGGATTTATTATTGTAGTAACCTCAAACGTGCTATTTTGATAAGTGAGATGGCTCAATATTTCCCATTATTGGCCAAGTAATGTAATACTTAATATTAAAAATAACAAAAGTATGATATTATCTGGCATTCTGTTATCCCATTTCCAATATTATCTTTCTATTCAATTCTCTGTGAATTATTGGCAGTTGCTTCATATTGTATACAAAACTGAATGCAGACTCTTCTCTACAAATATACTGATTTTTCTGTTCCCAATACCTTGCCACCCCATAAACTCAGCAGGCTAAAGATTTTAGTCACAATCTCTTTTCTTCCCTGTTTTCTCTTTGTCTGCACACTACACCCATTCCAATAACTCATTAATCATTTAATCATTTCTATGAAATAATTCTCAAATATGTTCTCATGACAGTTTTAATTCCCTCATTTTGTTCCCCTTCCGGTTCATCCCCCAGCGACCCAGTGTGACATCTTCTCTAGGACTCTATTCCTGACACCTGCTACCTCCTGCCATTCTAACTACTGCCCCATCCTCTGTTCTGTATCACCCCACACATATCTCTGTCCAAGAGTTATCGTATATTTCTGTAATTGTTGGTCTATTAAGTTATCTCCACCATTCAAATGAAAACTCGTATTTACGTCTCCAATTTCGAAACAATACTTGGTACTCAATATATACTTGATGAATAAATGAAAGGTGCACATGTGATCTGAACATCTTCTGCTTAAAAACCCATTTGTGGGCCGGCTGAGTGGTGTGTTGGTTAAGAACTGGCTTGGGA